>NC_083768.1:30591479-30946479 GCF_963514075.1 Conger conger
GTCCAGCCATCACAGGATATTAACGGACCTTTCAGGAATCATAATGCAAATGACGCTGCACAGGGTGGGGGGCCAATCGAAGCGGAGTTCGATGGTAAGCCCTTTGTAACGCATACACCGCAAAACTGGGAGGAGGGCTTCCAGTCAAGAGGGATCTGCTGCCACTTCAGATAACTTGTTTTACGTCCCTTTGCACAATGGCTTGATGACCCTCTGCGTGTCTTCCATGAGAACAGGGCCTGCCTAATGATAGCTATCATTCTTACTGGGAGCCCAAGCCAGCTCCCACTGGCATTTTAAGTCATGCCTCATAGCCCCCCCTCGCCCACCCCCCCAAGCATCAAATTGCCCCTGTGGGTGTCCATCGTGACTCTGCCCAACTCCCCTCTCTGGTTTCATGCCAACAGTTGGCCTCAATGAACACAAGACAAATGGGCCCTAAAAAGACCCTTTGTAAATGGGTTAGAGGCGAAAGCAAACAATCGCTCATGTGAATTAGGCCCAAATTCCAGTGCAGGAATATCGCTCGGCGGGAAACGCAAGCCTTTTCTCAAGAGAGTCAATAAAAACAAGCCTGTAGGTTGAACAAATACATTATTTAACAACAAAGAGGGATTGTCTAAACTGAATAAGGTGAATCTATAAATTATAGATGAAGGGAAAAAGTGAGATTATTTTTCAATATTGCAAATGGAAAGAGCACTGGGCAGAGCTCTGGACTACATGCTGGGAAATGCAGCACCAGCTTTGTGTACACAAAGCAGGGAACCATGTTCAAAGCGGTCAACAAATCTACCTGGATTACACTTATATAATATAAGATAACATTTATATAAACGCTTAAGCATGGGGGATCGCTTTCAGCTGTGGTCATTTATTTAAAATATATTTACTGTTCGCATTTGCCAATCGGTTAATGGTACATCAACAATGGGTTTGAAGCCTAACTACCAGAGTATGTAGAGAGTAAGAAGCGGAGAGAGAGAGAGAGAGAGAGAGAGAGAGAGAGAGAGAGAGAGAGAGAGAGAGAGAGAGAGAGAGAGAGAGAGAGAGAGAGAGAGAGAGAGAGAGAGAGAGAGAGAGAGAGAGAGAGAGAGAGAGAGAGAGAGAGAGAGAGAGAGAGAGAGAGAGAGAGAGAGAGAGAAACAATGGACATGGACATTTGTAGCTCTTGGAAGCACACACTTCTTTCTCTAAAAGGATGTGGGACCAGATGAAGAGAATGCTTCATGACAGTTCATTGCATTCATTAATTGTCTTCAGCCAAACACAACAAGCTACATTACCGGCAAACACAATTCCATCAAAAAAATCTAATTAGAATTTTTGATAATTTAATTAAATCAACCTTGTGCCTGTAACAATGTAATTTCTGACTGGCACCCAGATTCAAATTTGTTTTTTTTTTCCAGTGAAAAATAGAAACCCATTACCTTGAGTTGTGACCTTTGTTATTATATTGAGGTCAAAACTGAAATAATTTTATATTGGATCTTAATGACTCACTTTTCAGTTATTAACATCGCTTGCATAAAAACAGCAACACCTGCACTGTACGTTCATGGGGTCACTGAATAATGGCTGCCTTTTCATTAAATCCATACCCCTAACGACTCATTTTGACGGTAGTAATAACGGTACTTCACATATGACTATCACTTATTCACTGAATATACTGAAAAGCTTCAGAAGTAGTATACACTACTAATAACTGGAAGTGGAACTGAATGAATCATTCAGAGACCAGAATTTCTCCTTGAAATACAATGTTCTTTTGCTTAGAACGATACGCAAGTTCTTCATAAAAAGGTTTGTTTTTGTCATTTACTGTATCACTGCACTCCAAGAGGCCACATTCATATTGCCTGCACTGAATGTATCAGTCACTGAATGTACCACAAAGCATCAGAGCAGCATGCTGTACCACTATTGAGTACACAACACTGGATTTGTAATGAATTGAACAACATTTGAATCATTAAAGTGAGTCAAAAAGCCCATCACTAAAGTCGAGAACATAACTATGGGAATCATCCATCCTCTGGTCAGATGCCTGGCACTTGTATATTAGTCTGTGCCTTGCGTGCTAGTTGCATGCATAGAACTACACCGTTTTCTTTAATAAACATCGCAAACATAAACCAAAATTATTTTCACTTTCAGTTATATTGATTACTTTAAACTCCCGATTAGTTGCGTTACCACAGAGAAGAACCTATAAGCTCTTCAATTTCTCTCGCTGTCAGACAACAAAAGCATACCCCCACACGCACGCGAATACACCCGGCCGCCCTAATCCGAACATCCTTTAACACCTCCCACACATGTTGCGAGTCATCAAGACCGAGAGTGAAGGACTTATGAGTCTGCACAGAGAGACTGAGTACGCCCAGCCTGCGGGACGGCGAACGCAAACGGAGGAGCGGGAGCGGGCAGGTGCCGCGGCGGAGACACTCTGCGTAGGACGGGTCACGCAGCCGTGCGCTCTGACACTTTCCCGCGTGCCGTCGGTCCTCCGAACCCTTTGACGGAGCTGCGAGGACGGCTGTGGGCGCCTCCCCCCCCCCCTCCTCCTCCTCCTCCTCCTCCTCCAGATCCCAGAGTACGGCAGCCGTCCAAGCGGATCTGATCCGAGAGGTGGCTCGCTGCATGCTGATGAGGGCCACCGTCGCCAAGGGTGACATCAAAAGAGCTAGAGCCGCCCACCTCCCCCCCCCCCCCCCCTCCTCCACCCTGCGGTTCTATTTTTAGCCTGCCGCAAAGAGCGTCTTCGTTCCTGCTTCCACAGACCGGGATGCTGCGGTTAATGATGCCGGTCATCTGAATGTGGGAGAGTGTGGGGGCAGAAACAGGCGGGGTTCATACTGTAGAAATTCCACAGGCATGTTTAGCCTCAGCGTTAACAATGGCGATGTGTAAAAAGACACAAAAAAAAACAACAGATGTTGCCACCGATATGATGTTGACACGATCATGTCGAACGGTGGCAGGTCGTGGTGTCACACTCGTTAAAGTGTCATAAGGATTTTCTTCTCTGAGATCCAGGCGTGTTCCCTCCCGGCACATTCCGGTTTCTTCCCCGGCTCTTGTGCCTTCGAAATTCCAGCCCGCCCGTGGATAAGGAGAGTGTGCTCTCACTCTGACAACACAGGACAAGTCCATTGCTCTGGTTTAATGAAAGGACTGAACGGTCGCACATTTTGGTCTTTTGAAAATTTCAGGCAGCGTCCTTTGAGGAGAAAATCTGGACAGTTGTTGCAAAACCTTAGAATTTGCCCTGCACATCTTTTGACCTCTTAACCATCTTTACCTGACCCGGTGCCTCGTTCTTCCTTGTAACTGCGATCCACTTTACTCTTTCCTGAGCTAATCTTTTCTAACCTCTCCCCCATTACACA
Organism: Conger conger; assembly: GCF_963514075.1. Lineage (NCBI taxonomy): Eukaryota > Metazoa > Chordata > Actinopteri > Anguilliformes > Congridae > Conger > Conger conger. The sequence continues at coordinate 30,594,878 of NC_083768.1, forward strand.
TACATTCCCTCATGAGAGTACCAAGTTCATATTGCAGTCATAGGCAGGAAATGTACAGATTAAATGATTTTCTCTTGAGAGAAAGTTCCAAGCTATATTTTCAGGATATTAATATTTACCAAATGGTGAGCTTCATCCTCTTAGTTCTTTCGTCAGAATAATTTTCGAGGACTTTATTGAAAAAAGGCAATAAAAGCACAAGAATGACTAGACTTTCAATGACATTCAGCTAATTAAAATGCACACCGATCGCATGGTTCCTACAATTACTTACTCTAATAGGCTCGTAAAAGCTCCAGATTTTTGAATGTTCATTTCCAGAGGGAGGCTTGTATGAAAAGACTGCATTACTGGCAAATGACTGCAGGGGAAAAAAATCTGCCAGCACATGATTCAAACGCACATTTCTATTAAGCATGGGCAAATTAATTTTTTCTTTATGTGCATCAAAAGGTGGCTGTGATGGTCCCAGTGAGTGGATGGGGGTCAAGGAACCCCATTTATCACAGGACGTGCTGTTTCACACAGGCGTTATTAAACACTGAGACAGGCCACTGCTAAATTCATAGACTGGTCTCATTTCATATCTCATACTTGACTTGGGTCACAAAAATGACAAAAGTGGCTATAAAAATTTCTGCTTTATCCAGTAAAGCACCACAAAGTCACAAATCTGTAATAAAAGCCTGGAAATGCAGGTGAGTCTGTCTGTCTTGTCTGCATGTTCAAAAGAATAGTTCAGCAAAGTAAAAAATATGATAAGGTATGTCCAGTGTTTTGTTACTAAATCCACAAACGATTGTGGGGAGCAAAAATAAAAGACTACTGTTTGTACTGTCAGCCGGATGCAGTTTTGGCCGGTAGCCTAATATAAGAATGAACACGGTATACAGAGATTTCTTCGCAGCTAGCTAATGTTAAAGCATTAAATACATTGGTTTACGAGGTGCACTGAATATGTCAGTAATACCACAGCCGTAGAATTGCAGGTAACAAAATGTAAACCCGGAGCTATGAGTTTTGTAAAACCTGTAATAATAGAGCTTGCGATTCCATGCGAAGGTATTGTGAAAAGGGTGCTAGGTCATCAGAGCCGATGTGGATTTCACTCTGACTCTCTGCTCTGTGTCGGTAACACGGCCCGCCTGCGAAGCTTGCCGCACCTTCTATTCACCCTCACGCTCAGAAATAATAACTTGACAGTCAAGAGAGAGTGTCGCAAAATAACATTTATTAAGGTAAGGTTAGACTAAGTAAAACAAGTATTTATTTCGTCACTTCGAGGACAATTTCATTGTCACGGTTCTCGGTTATGCGGTTTAGGGATAATAAATATGGTATTGTTATTTAACCCTCAAGTGACCAACATATTTCTCACACACTAATCAACAACTGTGAGCAGATAAGACTCCAAACTGATGACAATTAAGCCCGTGATCTAATATGAATAAAAAGCTCTTCCTCGGCCTTTGCTTAGTATCTGCACAATAAACTCAACAAAATTAAACCAAAAACCTAAACCTAAAAATGAATATCTATACGCCAGCAAGAGAATCAAAATAAGTTGTGTTCTTCCCAAATCACTAGCTGATTAAAAGATTCCCCTAGCCTTAATTACCAGAAAAGATCATTTTAAAGGTCAAGGGACAGAATTGGTTGTTGAGATTGCCTGAATACAGGGGCACTTAATCAGTGCATAATAAGAGGCTGACAGTGATGATATATTCGTTAGATACCCATACCCATACCCACACCCATCCCCACACACACACACACACACACACACACACACACACACACGTACGTATACACACACATACACACAACCACCCCCACTCCCACTCCCACACACACACATACACACGTACACACACACACATACACACAGAAACACAGAAACACAGAAACACCATACGCAGACACGCACACACACAGGGACAGTTCCTCAGCTAGTTCTCACAGCAGTTTCCGCAAGAGAAAGAGAGGAAACTCATGGAATTGCAGCAATTCTTTCTTACACTGAAATTTGTTTTCTTGCCTTTTTTATTTATCCTTTCATTTACTTTATATAATTAATCCTTTCTTTCTACCTTTTGTGCTACATTTGCATTTGAACGGTGCTAAAATCTAAATAAAGGGAATATGATTATATGATTTGATGATTATAATGACTATTAATGGTATAATTCATTATCATAATGAATTAGGATAATTAATTAATACTATTAATTCTTCTTCTCATTATTATTATTGTTATTATTATGCCCCCACTACAGGAGCTAGAAAAAGCTCTTCCCCTGTTAAACCGTGTGAAAAGAAGACCGGAAAAACACAGAAAGATCAGATGAGATTTCAGATTTGGAAGCGGGTGCAACACTCAACACCACCCCATAGACCGACTCATCTGAGCCCCACTCTATGTGCTTATCCTGCAGTGGCTCTATTAGCGTTTGAGATCTCTCCATCAAATGCTTCATTCACTGATATCTCACACCCATCAAAGTGGGCATTAGCCCATCAGCTTGATAAACTGGGAACGGAGTGTTCTTTCTTTGCTCGAGAGGTCTAACAATCAGCACTGGCGATGCTATAAGAACGTCTCTTGTTGTCATAGACGCGTCGGAGGTAGTTAACTAGGATGCTTTACAAGACACTGTTTCTAGGTGGCATACTAATGTTAAAAAAGCACCTCCAAGCACGATTCTGTCCCCAACGAACAGTAATATATCATGTCCTGATCATGCCAGTTCCAACTGCGCAAATTCAAAATGGAAAATAATTGCCACTGTGGCCGCCACAAGAACTTGAATTATATTTTGGTCAAGCACCATAACTACCTGCAAAGATTTATTATCATGTCATTAGCAGGAAGTTTTAGATAAACAACTTAAAACAGTACCATGAGCATACAGAAAGAAAATGTGAAATCTCAAAACTGTGCTATCTGGACATACCACCCGCAATTCGAATGACAGGTAATATTTAGTTAACAGGATACAGCAGAGAAAATTCTATGGGGTTCTATTCAAAAAGCAGAATACATGAAATGGACAATCATCAATGTTTCCAATGTTCCTTCACTCTCCCTGCAAAGCAATATGTCTGGGAGTTATTACTGGATAGCAAGCTTTTTTTTTTTGTTCTTGCTTTGCAGGATTAAATTCTGTCTCCATTTGATTTAGAGGAGAAATGACAGCGTAAATGAACTTAAGATGCCCAGGGGGGCAAACCACCTGGAGGGATGGCACTGGGAAGGCTGCAATGGCGGCCTTTGATTGAGACGCTGTCTTCGGCAGACAGACGTAATGTATTGCGCCGGCCTGTTTGTGATATCCATACACTTTGATACTGAGAGGCAAATCTCTTTTGAAGTGAGCTGAGAACCTTATCTCAGAAGATATTAACCCGAACCTTCATTCTATTTCCATGTTAAGGAGAGATGCCCCCTCTTCCATTTCTAATCTTTCTCTTCAACACAAGGGCCTTGGGAAAGCCCGTGAGCTGGATACTTCAGCATCTTTTCAAGGTTCTGCCCATACGCACTCAACGAAAAAGGCTACAGAGGCTCGAAAAATGGACGGATAATAACATTAGCTATAACGGTCAGGTATTTCCATCCCTTAAGTCAATGAAATTGAGGGTTTATAAATACATTCTAATCCAAAGCTCTTAATATGATGTGAGAGATTGCTGATTTAATGACCATTTGAATTGATTTTCTTGGTCGATCGTCCACATTAGAGTCAGAGTGCGAAACGGGCGGTCGGGTTGAGACGACCCACAAACGTGGTGCATCCCGCCCACCCGGAGCTCAAGGACAAAACGCAGCTGCCGGCTTCAGCTCCCTCCAGACCCGCTGCTGATACGCCCAAGGGGCTCATGGGAAATGAACGGCATATCTTTTTTCGCACCCTATCTCTGCAGGGGCTTGTGCAGACATTTCAGAATGAACAGTCAGCCAGTTAAAATGTCACTACTGAGACTACGGCGAATGATGTGTGTTCATGAGCTTAGACACAGAAAAGAGGACAGTTTTGTGAAGCAAAAATAAAAGTCAAATGAATGCTAGACTTTAAATGTGATTCTTCACTGTATTGGGGAATTCGCTCAGGGTGCCATTTTGAGTTTATGTATTTACGGGGAGGAATGCTTACACCAGCACAGGACGGACGGCGTTGTTCATGTTGCCGTAGGCGGCTCTGCCCAGCAGCTCCCTGAAGCAGCTCTCTGCCAGCGCCGCCGGATTCTCCTCACGCTCATGACCTGAGGGCGTGCTGGGGTGTCCTGTCCTGTAGAGAGAGAGAGAGAGAGAGAGAGAGAATATGAGTGAGTGAGCAAGAGAGAGGGATGGATAGAGTGAGTGTGAGAGAGAGGGTTTGAGAGAGAGAGAATGAGTGAGAGAAAGCAAGAGTATGAGTGAGTGAGCAAAAGAGAGGGAGAGAGTGAGAGAGCAAGAGTGAGAGAGAGTAAGAGAGTATGTGAGAGAGAATGAGAGCAAGCGTATGAGTGAGTGAGAGTATGAGAGAGAGAGCAAGAGTATGAATGAGTAAGGGAGAGAGAGAGAGAGAGAGAGGGGAGAGGGAGAGGGAGAGAGAGGGGGAGAATGAGAATCATTCAAAAACATTCATTCTTCTGAAGCCTGAGTCCAACTGACATGGCATTTAAACACAGAGCCGCAGCGCTTGTCCTCAGCTAAACTGTAAAGAAGTTGCTCAACAGCCTGAAGCGGAAGCGATGAGAACAGAAGCAGGTGGAGTCCTCCTCCCCAGCCCGTCTGCAGAGAACAGCACTCGCTACATTTCCTCAGTGCTGGCTTACAGCAGCTCTGCTGGGAGGAAGACGAAAATAAACACGGCAAAAAAACCGCTCAGAATTTCGAGGAGGAAGAAAAGCCCGGAAAACGAACTAATGAATGTGCCCAGAGAAACATTCTTCAGGGAGCTCACGGTGCTTCGTCAAAACTTCGACATTGTTTTGTGTTTCTTTCCGCCGTGCGTTTCGAAGCGCTTGTGGTTTATTCTCTTTAATCAATAAGAAAATGCGCAGGTCGTGAGAGCTTTCTGCCGTGCAGCTGCACGTTGCGTTTCCCTCTCTAGACAATTAGATGACGAACGATCTCCACGAAAAGCAGTGCCAGATGGTCTGTGGGCAGCCAGCCCTCTGGAGGAAAGCGCTCCGCTTTCCCCAGCCTACACCATGACACAGGAGGGCCTAGTCCTTATTTATTACAAACGCTAGTCAGTACTTCAAAGCGGTACAGAAGCACTGCCAATTGTCACTGCCTGCCGAACATTCCCTTATAGGCACTGGTGGAATGAGGGAGGCCATTAAACCGGGCTAAGGGATGAATGAGCGCGTGTCACAAATCTGATAGCAATGCGCTACAGATATGGCAGCTTTCAGACAGGAGCCAGGTGCAGAGGCAGTGCCAGATGCAACCTTATGGCAGACATCCAGCTATTATGGTACGGTCGTTGGTTACCATTAACCTTTGTGTCGCCGGGCATAAAACGACTCACTTATTACTTACTGTACACTTATAATTATAATAGGTTGACCAATCAATAAACACTGAAGCAACAATGCATTTTTTACATTTAAAAGACATCAGAGCAAAGCAACGGTATCCGACACCCTATCACAGATCTGAGTTGGTGCCGGCCAATTCTGAGGGTGAAGGTGACTGGACATCAATGTGGCAATTCAACAAGTGTGCAGCACCCCTGCTCAACTGATTCATATGATGGCAAGGCTTGTTCCAGCTGACCAGCATAGCAGTGGAGTTGAGTTTTTGTCTGACTGGCTGAAACCTGGTTTGGAACTGCGCCAACCCCCAAACCTAACGGAAAAGTGTATACGTGGCTGGACTACCTTCATTTTCTTGTGTAAAATGTGTGTTGTCCGTATATGGCAAGTAAAAGGAGTTCTCCAGTTGCTCGGCGGTTAACAGAAATGCAATTACATGCAATTAAACATGAAATGTCATGGTGGGCTACAGTATAGGCCACATGAAAGGAGTTATTAAGCGCAGATATGGTATCTGCACTGACAACGGATGAACACCGTTTAATCTTATTTCTGCAGAGGATTATACACCAACAGAAAATACATTATACGAGACATCCAGTAGCTTTTCACAAGTACCCTAGCCAGTGATCAAAGTGGCTCCAGCTACATACACGCAGTACATGTGTATATATGCAAAAACTAGAGCAATATGTTACGTTACGTTATACTCCAGTGAAATTGCAGCAGATTATTAACAAAAGTAATTAAGAACTATATTCCACACAAAATGAATGTATACTTTATTTAATGCAATTAATTTTGGCTGCTAGCACGCTTTCCTTTGTAAGACAGGAGCATGGCTCCAGCGCAGAAGAGGTGAGGGGCCGTGTTGTTGTTTACGGCGTGACATTTGAGTCCGGCGCCGCTCTCTGCACCACCGTACAGCCAATAAACACGCTCTGCTGCGTGACACAGAACGGTAATTGAGATCTTGCGTTGATATATATTTGGCGGCGGTTAAAAAGGCAGCCGGATCGGGGGTTTTGATAAGAGTGCCGGCGTCCCGCTGCGGTCAAGGTCACAGCGACGGGCTCGCCGTGTTTACAAAGAGGGACGCAGAATGACAATCCGTTTGAGGCTAAGGCCGTCGCCCGCCACTGGCCCCCTTTACGGCCACCTCTTCCATTCAGGTCACAGGCAATTTCCACACAAGCAATTAACAGAAAGGGACATCCTTGAATAGAGCTTAATAGTCCTTTCAGGCTCCTTCAGGGAAATCTCAAGGTGTTTTTTAGACCAACTCCCAGATTAAATATTCAGGTAAATGCTTGTGATTAATATTTGTATTTTACTGGGGGTTGGGATAAATAAACTGTTAAAAAGATTATTGCTGCATTTAAGCAAAGCCTCAAGAAAAAACGTAGAGAAAATCACAAAGACAATGCATTTGGTGGAGCTTTCCGTTTGCAGAAAGATAGATTGGCAAATAGTATGTGTGTTAGTTCTGTAATTTAAAACAGCAGGTGGTTATATATTTGGTTTGGAAACCCACTGTGCAGGGAAGACCAAATCCCTCCTCTAAACAGAAGAGGCAATAAAATGCACTCTTGTCAAAATCCAGGTTGTATTAAATATTTATATCACTTATATTACTGCAATGCCCAGACAGTGTGGCCATATTGTATGTTTCCTATGGTTGATTTCATAAATATCCTCAAATCTTCAGGACAGACTGGTTTTCCGGGCACTGAGTATTTTACTTCAGGCACATTTTACAGTCTGCCATAAGACACAGGTGTAACAACAGACAAGCCGTATGACTGTTTTTCCTTTGATTCATACCAAGTTCTCTTGGTAATATCGCACGGCAGCCGACACACTACATGTGGCGTCATTCCCCAATCGATGGTCCTTTACATCCTGGATACCCCACAGCAGGATAAATAATAATGGAGTTTGAGCGCCCTGGCGCGCGGCTCGATCAGCACGGCGCGGGAGCGTGATTGGGACGGGTCCACAGCTGAGCTCGGATCAATGGCCGTTTACGGACATCATTCCCTGCGCGCTCCTTACTGCGTCCGCCCGGAGTCCAGTCACGTACACTCCCTGCCCGGGCCATTAGCCCAATGAAGGCCGTGCTTTCTAGGCACGCAGGCTTATTGCACTGCTGTTATTGTTGATATGCACGGAGACCCTTGTGCCATGAACGCACCAATCAGAGTGGGGACTGGCTAACAGGTGGTGAACAGGAGGAGGGAGGTTTTCTTTCGCCCGTTTTTACGTTTTCACGTTTTTCAAGTAAAATCCCATTCCCTATTTTCATCATATCCCAGTCTCAATATCGTGGAAAACTTGTGCAACCTGCTTTGTGGTGTGCAAAATCACAAAAAGCAACAGTATAAAAATATAAATATAAATAATAAAAATGCAATACAGGAAATATTTGTGCAACTTAAAGCACCACATGTCATGTCAATCATTCAAAATAAAATGCAAGTTTTTTTATGTAGAAGTGGATAGAACAGTTATCTATTTTTAATGAATTCACAGAACGTGCGTGGGTGGGGTAGGGGGGGTGAAACCTTCATTCTGTAGCTAAACTAAACAAATAAGTCCTAAATATACTCTGTTTAGCATTTCATGAATTTTACATTTAGTCTTTCACCTTCCAATTTTTTAAATGCTAAAGGAGCTAGATTTCAGTTTTCTGAAAGGCCAGACAGGGAGTCTGCTGAATATTTTTGCACATTAAGCGTAGAGGTCATCTGTTCATCTAGGCTGAAACAAGAGAGAGAGATAGAAATAGAGAGCTAGAGAGATAGATATTATCTGCAACTTCAGGGAGGAGGATCAGAAACACTGCGTTCTGCACTCCTTGTGAAGGGAAGAACTGAATATCCCAGAAGCTCAGAGATGATGAACAGACACGCCAGCTCTAGTAGAGTGCCTCTTATGAAGGACAGGAGTGAAATAAACAGCGAGATGAAACTGCGTTCTCATGTGCCTCTCTGTGTATTTTGCTATTCCACACTTTCTGCAAGCAGAGGAACGTGTGAATGGAAAAAGTGCATCCATGTCCCGGAGGTAGCTGAACCAATGGAGGATCTCCCTAGAGTCCACCTAGGACTGCCAAATCGTGCCTAAGGATGGGCATAAGGCAGCCAATGGGAAACCTTTACAGTGTCCTCAAAACGTACAGGACATCTAAATATGCTTCCACTTATTTGGGAACTATGACATTGACTTTTGCACCTTTGGTGAAACCTCTAATCCAATACTGCATGCATTTTTGTTTAATTAAAAAACTCTTGTCTGCAATACAATATAAAAGGAATCTGGCCAAAGGCAGACACATATGAACATATAAATGTATATTGGGATGTTTTCCCTTTCATTTTATATCCTCAAAAACATAATCATCCCACTCATAATCATGAGGACACATTAAAAAAAAAAGGGGAGAGGTTTTTACTCGCTCAGTGACAATGATAGGCAGGTGCCGATGATAATTTTTCCATTCTTATGGTCAGAGTAAAACATGCCATAATATACGACAAAGCACAGCTCAACCAGAGTAAGATTGGCCATATGTACCTGTGTTTATAGTCCTTAAATTTGGGTTTCAAAATATACAGTTGACGGGTCATCAACAGTAACAAAACCTTACACAGCTGGACAATACATCAAGCTCATTGGTTAAAAAATGCCACAACCAATGGTGTGGGGGCTTATTCAGATTGTTTGTGTGTAGCTGCCCAAATTGCACTCCAGACAAGCTATCACTGAAACTCTGTATACTATTGCTAACTATCCAAGTGAAGACTACATATCTAGTGATAAAACAATACCAGTTTGCTATTGGTAGCAACAAGCAAATTATCCAGTAAGATCAACGAATTTACAAATATCCACCTGAGGCAATACGAACATAGTAGTGAGCGTTGCGAACATTGCTGCACACGCGTTGTCTCTCTGGTGGATATTTGTAAATCCTGCAAGCTAACTAATAGCTAATTTGCTTGTTGCTACTGATAACAAACTGGTATTGTTTTAGAACTAGATATGTATTCTTTGCTTGGATAATAAGCAATAGTATACAGAGTTTCAGTGATAGCTTGTCTGGAGTGCAATTTCAGCAGCTACACGTTCCTTTTATCTCTTTACATGTTGAATCATGTGTGCTTAGCTAAACCTTTATTTGTCTCAAACTGTAAGTAGCAGTTGCAATGTTTGTGGTACACTATCATATCTTAGTTATATAGCCATCTGGTTCCATAGCCAAATAGGTTGCTTACTCATAATATAGTTGGTTAGCTAAACTTCAAAAAGACAGACCATATAAATAGTGTTGTGCAGCACAATAAAGTCAACATTTCATAAAGGCTAACATTTTCTCACTAGAACACTGCGAAAAGATGGCAGGCTCTGTCACGTATGTCACTGTCAACTTTCCAAAACAGTGCATGTTGCGGTTTGAGAGTGTTTGTTGCAGCAATTCCTCTCTTGACCGTTGTACAAAATTTCCTATTGTACCTGTCAGACTGAAAGGTAAATGCAGAACTGATACGCATTGTGCTGACTGTTCAAAAGGTAGGGCTAACCTTCAAATGTGACAGTGTCTGTCCAAGCTCTGCTGCCAGTAACACGGTTGGTAAAATGGTGTCAACCTTGCAATGAAAATAGCCTGTCCACACGGATGCAACCCTGAGGGAACCAGGGAACCAAAACCCCTACCATCCCGGCAGTCCGGGAGAAGAGTTAGGAAGGAAGGACCGTCAGGCATTTATGGAAACTTTTCTAATAATACCCTGGTGCCGGGTATGGAGATATCTCAGGAGATAATGCGACTCGTACATGAACCCAACAGAAAAAAGCCCGCTGCTCTTATTTGAATGAGATGATTGATCCCAGCAGAATAAGTGCGTTTGACTTTCACTAGGCCCATGAGCAAATTTTCTAACGCCATGGATATGAATAATTTGAGCTTCATTTTTCATGGGCGACGTTTAGTCTTATTGGACGCAAGAGGAAGCCTTAACGGGACAAGGACCTGTTTAAAAGGTAGTAAAAACGTGAGATCCGTTTAGTGCAATACGTGTGGGATGGTGGGAAGGTTCCGGAAAACTGGTTCGGGAGGCTACACATTTGGCTTCTGCCCTTGATGAAGTCGCTACCATAAGCCGTTTTGATAAATATCTTGGTGTACAAAATGCAAGATCAAAGAATGCCCCCAATAAAGGGATTACATTAAGTAAAATAAATTATACTGAAATCGACTATTTCATTAAATGTATTACACAAAGCACAGCTGTGCTTATTTTTTTAAGCAATCCTGCATTGATGGAAAAAAGGGATTTATGAAGTAAAGAAAAGAAGAAAAAGAAGAAAGGTTCCTGTGAGCGCGCTGTGTGAAGAATCATAGAAAGTGGGCCGGCTTTGGTGCAGGGAGGCCTCAGATCAATACGGAGCCAGGGGCCACCCGCGGTCCACATTGCTTTCACAGCTGGGGCCAGGGAGGGCACTGATCCCAGATCAGAGGCACCCTTCAATAAAGCTGGCCCATTATAGCCTGCTACAAAGTGAGTGACTCACACTCCCGTCTGACTGCACGTTACAATGCGTTTGCAGACGCTTCGTTTTATGTTTTGTTAACAAGTAAAATGTGTCATTTTTTCCATCTTCCTCTCTTTCCTTACACTCAGCTGAGGGTTAATGTGTCATCTTGTTACCATGGTGATGACTGGGCTAGCAACTAAATACTCCCTTGCGATGGTACAGTATAAATAGTTACAAAGATCATTTGAAGATACGCTGCAGTGGCAGGTGGTTTGTATGTACAGTGATTGAGTTTTGGGCTTTAGCACGTGTGTAGCAGATTACACAGGTGAGTACAGGTTTCAGAGAACATGTGACTATTGGTGAGCATTTGATTTTGCTTCAGTGAAGGATGAATGTCCTGGCTAGTTAGCCACAATGACTGTCCGGGCTTGTTGTAGTCTTTACTGAGAGCAGTTCTGTGAGGGGGAACGCTGATGAAATCCACAGCTAACACCATCAGACGGCACAGGCACGCAGAGACCCTTCATACTACCTCTTCATTCAATGTTCCAATATGGCCAGCAGCACAAAGGTTCCACCAGGCAAACATTCCAGTGAAGAAGGGCTATCTAAATCTGCTTTTGGTGCATTCAGTCAGAGTCTTGCTCACATTACTGATGCACTGATGCAAACATTTCTGAAGATGGTCACGAAGATAGCCTTAATATCTCCGAAAAAAGGACACTTTCGGTCCACAGAATGGCTAAAATGGTATGGAAGTCAATGAAATTGGGCAAAAATCGGTTACCCTGATTACTACTATCACTACACAGATGCTGTGAAGTTGTTTTGTGCACTAGTGACTGTTCTGGCTAGCTGGCAAACAGCTGCTAGTCTGGACCATTGCACATGAACTAGTACTTTGCAGCTGAAACAGTAGACTGCAGAGTGAACACTAAAGAAGCAGACAGTGACGGCTCAAACTTCGGATGACAGCCATTCAGTTTCTTCAACCTGATGTACTGCAGCACTGAGACCCACTTTGGGATAGGATCGGCCATTTTAAATTGGAAGAAAATAATGCAATAGAGATATCTGTTATGTAAAGTGTGTGTGTGTGTGTATGTGCACGTAAGCATGTGTGTGTGTGCGTGTGTGTTTGCGTTTGTGTGTGTGTTTGTCTGTGTGTGCGTGCATGTGCATTTGCATGTGTGTGTGTGTGTGTATATATTACATTAATGGCATTTGGCAGACGCCCTTATCCAGAGCGACGTACATTTGATTAGACTAAGCAGGAGACAATCCTCCCCTGGAGCAATACAGGGTTAAAGGCCTTACTCAAGGACTTAACTAGCAGACTATCAGCTGTTCGGATCTTATTGTGGCTACACCGGGGATCATGGACCTTAACCACTACGCTACAGGCCGCCCTATGTATGCACGTGCATGAGTGTGCCTGGGTGCATTTGCATGTGTGTGTACGCACATGGGTGTATGTATGTGCATGAGTGTGCCCGTGTGCATTTGCATGTGTGTGTATGCACATGGGTGTATGCATGTGCATGAGTGTGCCCGTATGCATTTGCATGTGTGTGTATGCACATGGGTGTATGCATGTGCCTGCGTGCATGTGTGTGCGGTTACCCCAGCAGGGCTGTGTGTTTGTTGCTGTGAAGTGCAGGCACAGTAAACAGGGTGATTCATGGCTGAGCCTGTGTGCAAAAGGCAGGGCCAGGCATTAAATGAGGAGAGGGAAGGAAAAACATCTCTATCATCCCCCCGTCATCCCTCCACAGAGAGGAGGGATAAGCGGCTTTCCCCAGGAGCGGCTATCAAAGGCAGGGCCTGATGCCGACTCCCCTAAACTTCTTCATGGTCATGTCCTCCCAGTGAGTCACCAGGGTGCACATCTTATGACAGAGACTTTGGATATCACACCATAAAGCAAAGTGTGCATGTATGTGTATATGGGAGTACAGTTAATGAGAAAGTGTGTGTGTGTGTGTGTGTGTGTGTGTGTGTGTGTGCGTATGTGTGCGTGTGTGTGTGCGTGTGCGTGTATGTTTATTTACCGTAACGCATGTGGCTGTATGTGCATGGTCACGTGTGTGAATAAGTGAGTTTTTAAGACAGTACATTTGCATGTGTGTTTGTAAGGGAAGCGTGCAGGCCGTCGAGTGCTGTACAGAATACATCCTGTGACCGTGCGTCCGGTCTGATAATTTAATTAAAGCCTTTGATCTGAAATGAAATGTCGCCTTTCAGAGCAGAGATGGTAATGGGCAGACTGAAGCCAAATGGGAGTCATATTCTCAGAGTCACGGTGCTGGAGCACAACTAATTCAGTAAAAGACCATTAAAATCAGAAACTAAAAATCTTGGATACGGAGGTGATTTCTTTCATTTAGGTTGTGACTTGTACCCCAGGATTTCATTAAGGTCCGAATGTATATGATTTACATCGCATTGGCGGCAGGAAACAAAATATTGCAGAAAGCTCCAAGTTTTGCGGCCAGTTTATGAATGTGTTTATATGTTAAGATTATGAATGCATTCTCAATAAATATTCCCTTTAAAGTCCCCTGGCACCATTTTCACATATGCAATAAAACTGAAGACTCAATTTCATTTGAAAATAGTTTGAATTTCTACAGAAAACCAATTTCCATTTGCCCTTTTGGAGCAGAAAATTATCGTTATTCAGAATATGAGTTTTAGTTGTTTTTTTCAGATAGATTAATTTGCATTGGCCTAAATCAGCAAGGATGGTGTCGATGATTATAACTCTTATGACAATGCCGTTTCTCAACATTAATTTCTCCAACTTTGATGCATTTCTGCTTCATGTTGACCTGAGGGTGAAATCTAAAGAAGTCAGACCAAGCTCAAAATGTCTTTCTATCAGTCACCTCTGCAAGATGGATTCTCAGCCTCAAATTCGATGCAATTTCCATCTTGGGTAAAGAATAGAATATTTTACTTAATAAAATATAGAAGATTGCTAATATTCAAATATTTGCAATGTGCGGTATGTTATTTGAACAGCTCTGTAGTTTACTAACAATCTTTGGAGTTAAAAAATTATTTGCTTATTATTTCATTTATTATCTGTACTGAAGCTGTATCTGAAGCTCCTGGCCCGTATCTGCGTGCCTTTGTGCATTGCACTGCTGCCAGACGATTGGCTGATTAGATAATCACATTGATAAGTAGGTGTACTTCCTAATAAAGTGCTCAGTGAGTGTATATTCTGTGTGATGTGCTAGCTAGCTTAGTAGTTATTTACCAGCCAGCCTGTGGAGCTTTGCCAAATGATTATCACACCATTCAAAACATTCAGTTAAGCAAATTATGGAGCTCAATGCTGTGTTTATACTTCTCAAGGGCAAGGGCAGAATAGACAAACTGGTTTTGTGTCGATAGCCTGTGTGCTAAAAGGTTACATTTGCATATTAATTGCATAGTAATTGAAAGGTAAAGGGTAACTCATTATTGATCTGAGATCAACCTCTGGTGCTCTTGAACCATATCAAAAATTCTCAGACAAATTCAGGGCATAGATTAATATTCCACTAGAGTACTCTCGCACAGAAAACCTGAACTTGCCTGGGCTGCATTTCCTCAACTTTAGCTCACAATTAAAAGCAAATGTTAAAAGCATTTTTTTCTTCTTTGGGTAACGAAGATTAATCTATTAATCTAAATTAATCATAATAATAAAATAAAGGTCCATTAAATTAAATAACAGCATTATTTGCAAGGTAGAGTTACTGCAAATATTGAATCAGGGCCTTCAACTGTGCATTGTAAGAACTGAGCAAAAATATTATATATGGGCTCAAGAGGTAAGAGCAGTTGTCTGCCAGTCGAGGGGTTGCTGGTTTGATCACGCCCTGGGTGTGTCCAAATGTCCATGAGCAAAACACCTAACCCTCAATTGCTCCTGATGAGCTGGTTGGTGCCTTACATGACAGCCAATCACCACCGGTGGGTGAATGGGTGAATGAGAAGCATCAATTGTACACACGCGTTCTGCATACTACTGTTGTAATGCATAGTTATTTGCATTACTGTCACCTTCCTGTCAGCTTTGACCAGTCTAGCCCTTCTCTGACCTCTCTTACAAACAACACCTTTTTGCCTGCAGAATTGCTGCTCACTGGATGTTTTATTTATTTATTTATTTTTATTTGTATTTATTTTTTGCACCGTTCTCTGCAAACTCTTTGCGTGAAAATTTAATGCATTTACTTGCTGCCAAATGATTGGCTGATTAACAAGGTGGTGTACAGGTCTACCATGAGCAGACCATATGCCATTCACCCAGAATAAACATGCAGCTGAATAAAATTAGGGAGGACAACCGAAAAATGTATTTCCGGAAATCAACATGAATATTATGATTAAAATCTCAGTTTAACCTTAAATTAACGTGTTGTGGACAATAATTCTGCTTAGGTGGAATTTTAATGTGATGAAATTACTGTTTTTGTGGCTTTTAAGCGCTCATTTTACCAGCATTCCATCAATGTTAAATACTGGACCCCGACGGCACTGAAAAAAAAAAAAATTTCACTGACCATTCCATTGTTTACATTTATGGAGCTCAAAAATGGTAACGCAACAATAGCATTTACTGGTTTACCTCACGTGCTCATACATGGCAGTTGGTGGCAGTTTGAACTGTCAAAATTGGACTGGACACTCGGTATGTCCCGCCTTATAAGTCCAAAGTCCCTGGTTACTTTTTAATAGTTTCAATGGATTTTGACAATAGACATGTCAGACTTCAATCATGTTAATGCTCTCGAGCGTGTGTCTACGTTTAAGTAGCAAATAACGTGTTGTATCCTTCTAACGTAATTTATATAGCAACTGAATTCTCAGATCACGCGGAATCACCGATAGCGGCCAAGAGAAATGAATGACGATTCAGAAAATGTATAACTTTTAAAGGTTTAAAACAATCCTATGGTGGGACTTTTGCCATTTATGGACGGTGCGACAGAAACTTTCGGTGCCGTGGAATGTATTCGAATGCTTTTATTTATATCGTTCGAATGACCAAGTGCCGTTAAAAACCAAATTGTATGGCTTTGTGCTATTCGCGTATGCTAGCTACATCATGCTAACCTCGTACAGGGACCAGTAAAGGCTTAGAACACGCTGGCACTTAGTTAGTGTAAGTTTGATCACCTCTACTGTGAAGTAAAAAAATGGACAAATTACGTTGTCTGTGAGAAATGTATTGGCGAACTCATGTGCACACACAGCGGTCTACATTCTAAAGCTCCACTTTGCCCTCCCTAAAAAATATAAAGCCAGAGAGTTTAACGGCGGTGCGTGCGGCCGTAGAGGAGGGGGTGGTCAGCGGACTCTCACCTGTCGAAGTCCTCGGCCTCCTGCATGTTGTACAGCATGGAGGGGATGAGCTTGTCCATGTGCTGAGGCTCCCAGATGATGGCCTGCAGCTCGTCGTTCACCGTCTTCCTCACCACGCCCTGCAGGCCCTTGATTCCTGCCACCCGGATCCTGCCCAGGACACACAGAGTGAGAGTCTGCACTGCGCAAACCGTACAACGCGAACAGGACAGTTCAGTGTGGCGTGTCGGCTCCGTTCCTGGGAAGGAAGCAGGGCAACCTGAGGACCGCGCCTACTGGTTAAACAGGCAAACACCTGGACTATGTTACGAATCAGTCAAGGAGTATAAGGTTTGTTTATTTCCACAGGAGGTGTATGAGACCGGGAAGTCGTAGGAGAGGAGAGAGAGAGCCGAGAGCGCCCGAAAAGCTAGGCGAGTCGGGTTATTTTGCTTTGCTTTGTTCTTTTAGTTTATTATTTTTGCCCATTTTTATCGTTTGGATGCCAGCTCTCCCTACCCCTAGCTTTGGCTGCTGAGAAATAAAACACTGGTGCAATCGTGAATTTCCATATCTCCCTGTGTCCTGCTCGTCCGTCCCCGCCCAGGGGCATGTCACGGCGTGTTTGAACTGTACAAATGAACTTCACTGAACAATACAGCGTAGAACACAGAACAACCAGACATGTAAGGGGCAATAGGGTACAAGCCAATAAGGACAATAATATGTACATATACCACACAACTAGATGGGTCTAATTTCATGTGTAATGGACATTAAGGTGTATACCACGCAAAGTGCAATGGAAATTAGTGACATTAGCTCAGGAGGTAAGAGCAGTCGTCTGGCAGTCGGAAGGTTGCCTGGGTGTGTCGAGGCGTCCCTGAGCAAGACGCCGAAACCCCAATTGCTCCCGACAAGCGGGTTGGTGCCTGGCAGCCTATCGTTGTTGGTATGTGTGTGTGTGTGTGTGTGTGTGTGTGTGTAAAAGGGTGAATGCGAGGCATTCATTGTAAAGTGCTTGGGATTAATGCTCTATATAAATGCAGTCCATTTACCATTTACATTAAGGTGCATACCACGCAAAGCAACTGGATGTGTAATCAATGTAACGAGATACATTAGGAACAGCACAGGATGCGTGACAAACCACACACACAAGTGACAAGATAAGTGAAGGACATAAAATGCATAAATTGCGACAATGTTTCTTCAATCTTTAAGGTAAAGGCCATATTAAGAAAATAAGGTTCATAAGTCTGGCTTACGGTGAAAATAAATGCAATGAAATATAATAACTGGCTTATTGCCCATTACATTTGAGACTTTCATCGGTTCCAGTAATATTGTCTACAGTTTCCAATTTCAGATATCTTGAAGTCTTCTAACTTCCCCAACAACAGCAATACTACTCTGTGGCATGAGAATGTCAGACTGACGCTGCTGTTTTTAACAACTGCAATATCGAGAAACATAATCTGTGTCCCCCATGACTGACACTCCGCGACTGCGGTATTATACTCTTTATCGGGTCAACAAAGAACCTATACGATTCACTGACGTCTGCTGTCTGAGCCGCTTCCTGAAAAGGTTTTTTGTAAATCCCATTTTATAGAGATTCATATTTTCTGGTGTTATTACTGATGGGAATGCACACCAGATCAAGACATCTCCAAAGCCCAAAACAGACAAAAAACAACCAGCAGCTTCAATTCAGCTTGCGCCAGACATAAGATTCACAAGTCCCTCACTGTTAGGTCTATTATATGTTTTTTACTGATCAGAACGCACTGCAGCTCAAGCACATTCATATCCCAGGGTCCTGTATCATGGATTACAATGTGCCATCAGAGACCTCTGTTCTCATAGGTGAATGCCACAGGATCAAATGCATTTGCAGCCTTGCTTATGCGGGCTCGAATGATGCAAATTGGTCTTTTTTTGTTTATTTTTTTTATTTCGTCTTGCGTCGAGGGCAAGGTCTTAAAAAAGGACAATTACAAAAGGGTCACCACTAGAGGGCGACAGCATGCCACGGCCGCACCGGGTGATGATGTTTGTTTTGTACGTGCTGCATGTGCGTGGGAAGAGAGCAAATCCCTGTCCGAGCGTTTCTGCCAGCCCCCGTGGGGGGATATGAGCCCCGCGCATAAGAGATGACCGTATGGAAGATGCCCACTGCCCCGCTCCAGCTACGCTTCTCCTGCCTCTTACGCTGGACGCCGCACAAGTCCGCAGCACCCGCTCCCGGCCTCCACTTCCATCCCGATTCACCAGGCAAAGTGGCAGGCGTTTCAGCGCAGGTCCTTACCCATAGGAAGTAAACTCGAAGAGGCGCACTCAGAACCTATCTTTGGGATCGTATCTTAGGGCCAAAGTACTGAATGACACGAGCCTGGCCCGCATCTTTTAAAACCAGCGTTCTGAAATCCGATCGAAGGCTCGGACAGTCAAGGTTGAGGCAGTCAAACCTGCTTTAGGGTATCAAAATATGGACGGGAATCCACGTTTTTACCATGTCTGGCAGCCGGGGCGGTGTTGTTTGGCTACAGCCGACATCCCTGCCATACCAGCAGACTGGCTGGCGATACATGCCCCGGGGGCGGCACGCCCACGCCAGGAGAGCTGGGTGCTCGCGGGTTTAAACGCTAGCCCTCGCACGGCGAGAGGCTGGACTCTGACGGTGGCAATTTCCCAGAAAGCACTGGGGTCATAGTTCAGACAGATGGGCTTTTTCAGCTCTGACTCACAGGGGCCGGCTGCCAGTCCCCAGTGCTGGAAGCCAGCCACATGCCACATTATTCACGCGGCCCGCTACGCACGAGAGCCGCATGCAGCCACCGACCCCGACTGCGGCTTCCACAACACGCCTCTCTGATGAGGATCCAGAAAATAAACCGCATTTCATATTTTTAAAGCAGATTTTCGCTTAATAAATTATTGGGCAAGCGATACTGCATTTCTTTGAATTCCTGAGAATAACACTGCACTCCTCTACCGTACGAAGCTCTGGATAAAAGTGTCGGCCGAGCGACTGTAATGCAATGTGAAAAGCAAGAGTGTTATTTTTTTCATATATTCGAAAGTTAATAGCTCAGACTGTCTTACAGAGCAGATGTGAAAACCGATGTGTCTGTCTTGAAAGGGCATACGACAAGCCTGCTGATGTCACTCCAGGACGGGGGCAGACAGTGGTAATGAAGTGACAAATTCAGATGTTTGCTTCAATGCCTTTTTCCACCTAAAAAAACAAAGAGCCCTAGTGGGACAGTCTCTTTCCTTGCCACTGCATGAAATCGACTAATTAAAACATCAAGAGCATTTCGCTGAACTGCAAACTAGAAGATCCAAGTAGCACAACTAGTGTCGATTTGCTGTGGGAGTGGATGACGGAATAAACCGATGTTAATGCCGGAGTGAGAAGCTGTGACATTGTTCCACGTTTCTGAATCTTTCACACCGGATGAGACGGCTGCACTGCCCCAGGAGGGGCAAAGCAGGCAGCACATCTCAAATCTTTCCAGAGCCAACGCCTCATTCTTTTCATAGTGCTGTCACTTCAGCAAAACACCTTTTCTGTATTGCCAAAGCTAAAGCTGATCATCCAGCTTTAGACTGTGATAGGCTCCAAACAAAATCTGGTATCTGGTACACCTCTCACTTCCAACTGAAAGAGAGCCAGCCAGATCAGACAAAACCTGAGAGGATATAGTAATGGGAACAGCAGTCAGCAAATCTGTTCTGTTTTTATATAAAACAAACGTCTGGGACTTTAGGAGACACATACAATCTAACCTTGGGGAAATTAATCACTGGGAAGATATTTCAGTATTCAAAAATTGTGTAAAATGACTGTGATCCCAGAGTAATTACATCGTTTTGATTTCTCTATATTATAACTGTGCATATTGACATAAACCCTCTGTCATAAATGTGCTTTCCAAACAACAAGCTGCTATTATTAACAACCAACCAACTAACAACTATTTTAGGGCTGTCATATATAGATTAATTGTTCAAGAATATATTATATATATAATATATAATATATGCATATTTTAAAAATGAACGTTTGAATATGTAATCACTAAGCCAAGACAAACCTGGGTGCAGCACTGATGAATGTGCTACCCCAAAGACAAGCAAGCATTTATGCTTCTTTGCACAGCTATCTTGGCCCATGCTTTCGTCTAAATCGGTTCTCAATCATGGTCTTAGGGACCCACTGAGCTTGTTTTTGCTTGCAGCTATCTTAGCAACTTAATTACTTAATTTGTTTTCTTATTAAACCCACATTACTGTATAGCAGAAATAGCTATGAATGGCAGAAAAATAAATGTCTGATATTCACATTCCAGGACATTCATTTGGTCAGACCAACTTCTGCTTCCATTTACTGGGATGTGTCTACTATATGGCGAGTAATTACAAATTCCAAGCCTCCATTTTTTATTGTTTAAATTACAAATCGAGAGGTGATATCAGTTGAGTTGAGAGTGTGGAGACCTGAAGCCATTTGAGTAAGACAAATCTTTACCACTTCTGCTGACAGCAAATGCCAAATTTGCATTATGTTAAAATGAGTTTATCCACACAATTATCGATCTTAAACACATTTACTGTGTTTAAGTATTGATCATCTTGACTTGGCTTTGACAAAAACCAGCACACACAGTGGATCCCCAAGACCAGAATTGAGAAGCACTGGTCTAATTCACTTGAAAGCAAAATAACAGAGTGAGGTGCATGCCAAAATCCAGGTGGAGGTGATGCCAAACTATGCAGCACAGGGCAAGACTTTGGACTGCAGCATAAGCAGGAACAGAAAATGTAGAAAATGGGTCATCTTTTTAGGAAGTCAGTGAGGAGGCTGAGGACTAGAATGTTCTGCAGCAGGAAATGATGCAGTATGGCAAGGAAGCTCCACCACAAGCTGAGGAGAATGCCCTCGTGTGGTGGAGACCTCGAGCTATGCAAGGTTTCGTCATATCGCTCAGCTAGCACAAAAACATTGTAGCAATCCTTCCACTTGTGGTCAACCGGAGCATGCCTTTCCTCAGCAGGGAACATTGTAAATAAGAAATGCGCTTCCCTGAATAATGGATCGCCTCTGTTTTTCCACGAATAATCTTACATGATCCTCTGAATAGAGGCTGCCCAACTGAAACGTACGTTTTGCATAACTGTTTCTAGTCGTGTTTTGACTGGATTAAAATATCCCCTGGGTTCTTACAAAATAAACATTTCATGGTCAATATAAAACAGTTGGCTTCCCCTATCTAATGTTAGACTGTCTAACATTAAAATCTATTGTTTGGTGAAATAACCTTTCATAGAATCTTGTTAATGCTACTGGAAGGGGAATTCTTATGACATGATGGCTTTTTACTCACTTCCTCAAGCCATTGGTTTCTATGTTCTGTCACTATTAGCTCCTTTGCAACCTTGTATTTAAAAGCACATTTTGACTACAGTTTTGGTAGTGCGTCAGTTTGAACTGAAATGTAGCAAATTTTGATTAGCCTGAAGAAGAAAGCACTCACCGGTTTTGAGTGGCAGGGTCTTCGTGGGTCGAGTGGCACATGGCGCTGAACTGTGACACGAAGAAGTCGTACCGGCGGTGGTAGGAAGGGGTGTCTTCCTCGATGTTGGCAAACTTGACAAACTGTGGAGGGAGAGGGAACATTTAGTGCAGGCCACCAAAAATGTGGCACCGAGGCATGGGTTCCCATCATAATCCACAGGACAATCTTTTAATTAACCTTCTGATAAAAACAAACACTGCCGTAAGCCTATTTTAAAAATAGCACCAAATTATTAAAGAAATGATACATCCCAGGGGAAGACTTTGCTTTGGTCTTTTATAGACCTTCAACGTCCCTGAATTTGACATTTTGCAAGATAATTTTAGCTCATTACAAACACTAACAAGATAACTTGTTCTAATCATGCTGTTAGCTATCAGGCTTCATGCATGACAGTTATGTGACAGTAAAAATGGAGAGTTATGTCTGGCAGTTTGATAAACAAACAGATTCTGAACCTTATTCCAGTTAACAATGACAGATAATACCAGCTGCACAACATTAATGCATTCATTTATCACCAGTGTAAAATGCCAAAATATTACATGTAACGGCAACATTTTCAGGCCTGATTTATACTTCTAAAGAGAAGGAGAAGGACCCCTGTGGATCTGATGGCTACAGCCAGCATTTGGACAAGAAAGACAGAAGTACCCACAGAACAACAGGGCAAGAACATTACTGCATTTGTTTCTTCTTCTTAATTTAGTCAGTGGGTCACTTTACAAAACACGTGTAAGGCTTTTAAACAGTGAAACACATACATAATAGCAGGCCATTCGAGGAGAAACAAGCCATCACTTGGCCTGTTTTTTTCCCATTGGCAAAACAAAGAGAAAGCGAACGTTAACATGGGTGATGCATCTCGGAGGGTAACTGACCGTTAAATAGACCCGGCTTGTTATTCTCTGCTCGGCAAACACATCGCGGAGAAAAGAAAATTGTTTGCAATTCTTATCCCTGTGCTTTTCTAGATGGAAACATATTATCGCAATCTCAGTAGAAAACACAGCTGTGACTGATATTGTAATTCCTTTGGTTATTAGCTGCCTGCACAGAAGCCTTTAGTTTTATTCATGAAGGTCTGAGCACGACAAACTCTAAATGGGACATCCCATTTGTGAGCTATTGTCGTGGTACGTTTCTTTTAGGCAGGTCCCTTACCAAACGGCGGCACATATTGTAGGATAATTGAGCAGCTTTGGAGAGTATGCACAGCGATATGAGGGAGAAATCTCTGGTCTTGGCAGCAGACTCAGTAGTGATGACTCAGAGAGGCCGCTCTAGGTGCATAGAAGGCTTAAGGAGATTCACCAGGCTGGTAAGCCTGAGGGGGACTAAGCCTCTGGCACTGGCCTAGGGGTCTTGTGAGAGGGAGGGGTGGAGCAGGAGTCAGGTCGGACGTGCCGCGGTGCAGGCTTGTGCAACAGCGCACTGTACCCCTTCCTTTCGCTAGACTAACACACTGCAGAAAAACAGGAAGCCCATTAGGAAGCCCAAATCGTTATATTAATAACAGATTAAGGTTATTAACCGGTCAGGCCAAAGGAAGAATGCTCTTGTCGGAATCCTGCTTTTAAATTGTGAATTTTCGAGGTGTTCAAATCCTTCAGAGACGTACAAGCTGCAAAAGCAGGAACAAGGAACAGTCAAGTGTCTTCTAATTTTGAGCAGGACCTTCAGAGGAAGAGCTCAGACAGGTTACATTTAGACCTAGGTGGTCTCAGTCAATGGCAGGGAATGGCTTGCCCTTCACAGAAAGCTGTAATAAGGTCATTTGTGAAGTTTAAAAAATAAAAGAAAAGAGACCACTCCTCTTCTTTTTCATACATTCTCACGCTAATTCTCACTAGGTGCATCTCGTCACATAACATCGGACACTGCTTCAATGAATCTCAGCACATTGCTTTTTCACTTGCTTTATAGTTCAATTAATTTATTTAACAAACGGTAAAAAGCTATTGCCCAATTCTGTATTGCACCTTCTGTAAACAAGTCAGATTTCCTCCCCACAAAGAGAAATGAAGGCAGCAAAACCATAATAGTCAACAGAAGGAACGATGCGCCGCTGCCCTTCACAGGGGCCACGGGGGCGACATGGCTCAGGCAGTAAGAGCAGTCGGAGGGCAGTCGGAGGGTTGCCGGTTCGATCCCCCGCCCGGGCTGTGTCGAAGTGTCCCTGAGCAAGACACCTAACCCCCAAATGCTCCTGACGAGCTGGTCGGCGCCTTGCATGGCAGCCAATCGCCGTTGGCGTGTGAATGTGTGTATGAATGGGTGAATGAGAAGCATCAATTGTACAGCGCTTTGGATAAAGGCGCTATATAAATTCCAACCATTTACCATTTACATTCATGAAATGCAGATATGTGTTGAAATGAGTGGTTTATCCTTGAACCAAGCTTTGCCCATGTTGGAGATGAAGGCGGATTGGCTTATGGAAGCAAACCAAAGCATCCATTTCTGCTTTTGTGCCACGTTCAATTACAGACATGACTCGGTTGGATTCATGGAGATGCAAAAGGCAGAGCCCGTTGTGCCTTTCCTGACTCAATATGGGGAATGGAAGTGGTGGGGTGAACAGACCAGGGGTTGGAGCACTTTTCTGCTTTGATTGCCTTAATAGGAAAGATCAGTGAAAGGCCTGGTCTTTTGACACTAAAAGCATTTGCTGGATGTGTGGCCCTTTCCTTAAGCCCTCATCCCCCGCTTTTCCTTCATGGCAGCCAACAGGTGGTTCTCACATTGTTTTTAGAAAAAAATATATCTATCTGAATGGTGTTAGAGAAATATAAGGCTGAAGCTAAACCAAGGTTCTCTCCCTAATGGGAAATTACCAAGCTCTTTGATGTTTTCACATGAATAGCCATTAAATAAGTGTATGTGTGATAGTTAAGATTCTGGCGTTCTTGCTTTGTGGATTTTCAGTGAACGTGAACTGCATGAGGGCTGGGCAAATCTTAATTTAAACCTACTTTCTATAACCTGAAAGGCCTTGGAAAGGACCCTTCTCTGGCAGAATATAAACCATGCTGAGCCTTTCAAACGAAATGTACTTTCGATCACAGTCCTTTCATCAACTGCAGGCCAGAGAGTTATCTGCAGGTGGTAGAAAAAGACTGAAGTGATTCACTCCAGTATTACAGAATGTGTTAATGAGGGGAAAAAAAACATGAAATCCACAGAATGCAGTGTAGCTGTGTTTGAGTGTACACCGCTCCCCAACAAAACACTACATTTCCTCCACACCAAATCAGAGACAAAAACACAAGAACAGTGTTACAAAGTGCACCAGATCCGCACAGGTTTATGCAAAGGTGTACCTTCTGACCAGAAAATGACTGTAACCCACCACCGTTAGTAAGAAGGAAGTACTCGGGCGCATTAGAGAGTGTGTAACTCCTTAAAGGAAAATGACTGTAACACTCCCGTTAGTAAGAAGGAAGTACTCAGTCGCACTAGAGAATGTGTAACTCCTTAAAGGAAAATGACTGTAACACTCCCGATAGTAAGAAGGAAGTACTCAGTCGCAATAGAGTGTGTAACTCCGTAAAGGAAAATGACTGTAACACTCCGGTTAGTAAGAAGGAAGTACTCAGTCACACTAGAGAGTGTGTAACTCCTTAAAGGAAAATGACTGCAACACTCCCGTTAGTAAGAAGGAAGTACTCAGTCGCATTAGAGAGCGTGTGACTCTGAAGGGAAGCGAGGGCAGCATCACCTCGGTAAGAGACAACACCTCTGTCGCCGAGGAGCTCATCAAAGCAACACTTCCAGCCCCGCGGCACCACCCTGCGCTGCAGAGAAAGCCTCGTCTCCTGTCTCCTCACCCTGCGTCGCCTCTCTTCACCCGGGGCCCCGCTTCCTCCGGCAGACAAAAGCTCTGCTGTGGGCTATTAAAAGGGCTTCTGTTGACTGCGCTAAAGCTGTCAGACTGGTGCAATAACACGGCGCACGGAGGGACTGCTGAAGCAGCGCTGGGCTACTCGCGATGCCGCACACACGACAACACCAGGGGACCGAAACAATGAGGAATGGAGTCATTCGTTTAGTGGCCCTCCTTTCAAATTAGCCGATGAAAAATAGAGCAACTGCTAAATGTCAGGCCTTGTAACTCGCTTCTTGAGTGAAGCATCATTAAGGTTAGAAACTTTCTCAGTGGAATGTGTAGTGTACGCCAGCACGAGGAATAATGCGTAGAAAGGAACTAAAGGAAAATCATAAGTCGGGCTGTCCTTATTCAGGTTGCGTAGCTAAAGGAGCTAAAGCGTTAGGCCAGGGGATAGTGATATTGGAGTGTCCCCAGCATCATTCTGCATTGAGACACAGGACAGGGAAGCTCTCTCCCAGTGTCTCAGTCTTTCTGCTCTCTCTCACATGCACACACAGACACATGCACACACAGACACACACACACACGCACACGCACACATGCACATGCACGCCCACACACACACACACACACACACACACACACACACACACACACACACACACACGCACACGCACGCACACGCACACACACACACACACACACACATAAACACTATTTGCCTGAAGATAGTCCACCAAAAGCCTACATGCATCACTGCTTGACCAGCTGGTTTATGACTATCCGGCTTCGCCTCTGGTGTTTCACCTTTATGTTTCTAAAATTATTTATTTTCCTGCAGCGCCAATGAATCATAAAGTATGTGCTCTGAAATAATTTACATTTCTTTCTTAAGAAAGGAAAAATAATTAATTAAGCACAAATGATCAAACATTGGAGAGCCAGTACTGGTTCAGTGGTCTGTGCCATATTAGACATTTCATTAATATCACTCTCACCTCTGGGATACACAGCCCCCACCCCCAATTACTGCTAAATACCAACCATAAATAATGAATGGGCTTGTAGATCAGAAAAGCCCTCTCGATTATTTTCTGATTAGCCATACTCAGAGGAGGAAGAATTAGTGGTCTGTATATTCCAGTGGCTGGATATCCCTGTGCAGATTTTTTTTAAAGTGGGCATTACAGGTATAAACATGGAAAATTTGTTCTCTGTGCAATAAACGACTACACATTCCCTTGTGGCTCAGTTGGCAAAAGGTGCTAGCCACAAACCGGAGGTAGGCCCTATAGCCTTGGAATAATAGAAACCAGCCTGTGCGGGGTCATTATCTGACCGTGACTGTGACTGGCAGCAAACTACCATTGTCCAGCTATGGTAGGACTGGAGCTCATTGAGTTTCTGCTTCCCCACATACCAGACGCCCACAGGCAAGTCAGCGAGAGATCTCCTCTACTCCAATCAGAACCAGCTCTCCTGTTGTCATATGTGGCCTTGAATGTGAAAAACTAACTGGATGAAATTGTGAGAGCACTGAAGCAATTCATTACTTTACACCGCAGTGAAGTTGCCGCAGGCGATTCCAAATAAGCCAAAATTTCATTCAAAAAGTCATTTGGTCCTTCTTATGCTCCATTTATTGCCATGTTAGATCAACACTCACATAATCACAAATGTATTCCCACGGACCACATTTGAACAGCAAATCACAACAGGTCACATACTGAAATCAACCAGATGGCCGCAAAAATAACCTAAAAATATGTTCTTACTGTAGACTACAAAATGACATCAAAAATATTTTTTGTTATAATATCAACTTTCTCATTATAATATCGACTCCAACGAAATTGAAAATGATATTTTTTTCCACCACCATATGCCATCTCCATTAAAATGCACAATCGATAATTTTCATCAACCGACCATATGGCATAGTTTTTCAACGTGATGCGGCGTGAAATGGGAAGGGCGAAATGACATGGAAATGAGTTGACCGACTTCACACGGGGAAGCGTTTACCAGAGAAATGAACCCACTTCATTGATGTCAGGTTAGCGGAATTGTTTAGATGACCTTGGGGCAAAACAGGGAGCAGCACTTCATTCTGACTTCTAGAAAAGAGAGCCAATTGCCCCATTGTGATGATGAGTGCTTATATAACGGGAAGAAAAGTCTCCTGGGGAGGGCAGGTACTTTCAGAGACTTAAATTCTCACTTTGTCATCATCAACCAACCATGTCCAATGGGATGATGTAAAGGGTTATAAAAAGATGAGATCATCTCTTTAGGGAGTTTATTATTGTGTGAGGAATCGCTGACCCTGTATTCAGGTCACAACACTGAGACACCACGCGGCAGTAACTGTGATCCTCAGAGTCTCTTTGCTGAAAGGCAAACACCTCCTTTATGACTTCACTGTTATTCCCTCTGTCTACCTCCTTATAAAGCTTCTACAGTACATGCCAGTCCTTCACTCCCCTTCAGTCTCAGTCTTCTTCCCTACCATTGGTGCATGTGGGCTACATGGAACCATTTTATGGGTCTGTTTAACTTGAATGACTAAATAGATAGTGGTTCAACTTGTCTGTGCAATGGGTTTTCCTGAATATGTCAAAAAAAAAAAGGTTTACTCCTTGATTTAATACAGTAGGTATCCATACTGGGCAGCTCATTATTTTTCAAATATGTACAGTAAGAAAGTAATTTCAAAACCTTGTATAATCTTTTTGTGTCAGGCTGATTCTATCTAAAGCCCAAATTGTGCTATAAGTCATGTGGTCTCATGGTGTTCCTCAGTCACTTTAAAACAGCATTCTTTTTCACTTTGAAGCATAAATAGAGTCCAAAGGTTCAGCTAAGCTATTTATAGAGTATCGTCTTCGGCACGCTACGCTGGCTTCTATCTTACTTTCACATAATTCATTTCCACGTTAACAGATCCACAGCTACACGGCAGAAGAGAAGAAGTCCAGTGTCAATGCATTTTCAGAACTGAATGCAGACAGGAACCTTTCTTTTACAGTCACACTAATCCAGAGCGGCTTACATTCAAACACAGGTGCAAAGGTCAACATTAAAGAGGGAGGATGTCATACTTTGGAGATTACATACAATTATTTCCTATAAGGGGATGGATATCAAGCCACAGTGAAACACGGCCCATACTTTTCATACTAACACACTGCATATACACAGTAGAAAGGCATCGTAATTCATTCTGCATTTTTCATTTTGAGCACAGTAACCTTTAAAACTTAAAGGTGCAATATGTAAGATTTTTGTGTTAAAATATTGTTACAAGACCACTGTAAATCCCTTCCTATCATTTCAAAAGGATCACTGACATGCTGACTCACCCTCCTCTGCTTGTGTTTATAGTCCTTAAATTTGGGTTTCAAAATATTCAGATGGCAGGCCGGCACACCAAGACATTGTATAGCTGTACAATAATTCAAGCTCACTGGTTGAAAATTGGTTCTAATTGCCACAGCCAATGGCGTTTGAATGTCAGCATATTCACAGAGGGGTATTGTTAAAACAGTGTTGCGGTTTGAGCGTGTTTGCTGCAATTCCTCTCTTGACCGTTAGAAGTCCAAAATTACCTATTGTACCTTTAATGTCAATAGTCCAATGCCGTTTTGTTGCTTCCTGTAGACCACGAAAACTATATAAAACGGAATTTACAATTACGATAATTCACTATCGAAATGAATGTATCAATGATTAAATGAAGTCTATGAATGCATAGAAGTCAATGTGACTCTTTACTCTAACAAGGTTACAGAGCCTTTGCCATGTTAGCCTTTGTAAAAATAAACATTGCTCTGAAATATCCATTTTCAATTTCATTTTCAATTATCGTTATGAAAAAGCAACTGCTTAAATGTGAGACATGCATAGAGGAAAAAAAAAAAAATCAATTGCTGTGTTGCTATGCAATTACATTAGGGTGCACACATTTAATTTGTATGCACTAATGTCTTCTGATATGATTAAACTGTGCTATATAAAGTGGTTGCTATGGTATGATATGAAGCATTGTCAAAGATGAATATACTACAGGACCAATCCTGTGAAGAGGTCATGCCAATTACAATTACCGTATATTACAGAGCAGCGAGCAGGTCACAGTAAAACACTATATTTCAAGTAAAAGTTTAAAGCCTACGCCAACATGGTTCATTTAATTCTGTTAATGCGGCCATGACACGCAAGTGACAAGACAGAGCTGCTCTTCATCTACTTCTTCTACTTCAAGAGCTGCCCAACAGGGTCGATGCCTCCTGATACAATGCCTCCTGCTCGGCGAAGAACCTGGGCGTGCTCCTGGATGACCAGTTATGTTCCATATGCACATTACAGCAACATCATGGGCCTGCAGGTTCCTCATGTGCTGCATTAGGAGGATTTGACCATACCCGACCATGTTCTCCACCCAGCTACATGGGTATGGTAATCTCACGTCTAGATTATTGCAACTCCCTTTTGGCACTACCCTACACTTTTTGGGACTACACTCTATGTTGACCGCTCCACTCAGCCGCAGCAGGGTGGCTTACAGTGTCTCCATCCCAGCTCCCCAGTAGTCATAGGTGACGGGTGTGTTTTTCACTAGGGGAGGGGGGGGCTCAGACCCAGGTTGCCATGGTAACAAAAAACAAATGTTGTGCAGTCGCTAGCTAGCAGCCCTGACAAACTGAGAAAATGACAAAATGACAAACGAGTCACACTAAAGATAATAATCATAAACACTTGGAATCAAACGTGAACGGACACGGAAATAATAGCTAAAAAATACATCACGATTTTTCAACCGTACCCTTCTGTGATTTACAGGTATCGCGTATCTTCAACCCGGCGCTGCTAGTGACTTCATCCCCCGCGTCTCGTTGTCTTTTTGAGTGCACGGAATGATTGAAAGCTGGAATAATGGAATAATAAGTTCAACCTTAAATAACCTGCTTCTTCTTCCCCGTTTCCGTCAGAGGCTCAATAAAACGCAGACGTACCTGCTGCTTGGAGAGCAGCGGTATTAATAAAGGACTGTTGTGCGAGACGAGCCCTGCGGCACGCCGGAGAAAGTGAAGGAGAATGTCAGTGTGTGTTTGCGGACAGCCGAGGAGAACAAAGTCACCCTCTGTAGCGAGAGGAGGCTTGCGGGGGTTTGCAGAATTGGATAAGGGAACAGCCGGAGCCGGACCCGGAGGGAACCGCTGTACCCAAAACTCTGGTGTCCTCGGCGACCTTCACAGAGAACACCAGCGGGACAGAGCGACTTCAAACGGGCTTGTGAGGAGGGGCGAGGTTCAGGACTGGGGACGGGAGGGAGAGCGGGGCTCACCGAGTTTGTGCCCAGGACCTGCAGGTCTGGCTCCCGCGACTCCAGCAGCTTAGCCACCATGTGCAGGAAGCTCTCCACGAAGGGCTTGATGCTCTGGGAGTGGCACGCCATCAGGAGCTGGTCCAGGGCCTCCATGGCGATGACAACGTACCTGCGCGTGAGAGAGTAAAGCTATTTATTTTCAAACACAGCCCCATATGCCTCGCCCCGGCCCACTTCTTCGACACGCTGTGCTTCTCCACACAGTCCATCAGAGCAAGTGCTGTCCTGACGCTGGCCTGACACTGGCCTATTCACAATGGACCATACTGGAAATGCTAATGGGACACTCGTCTAATGAAATCCCTTCAACCGTGGGGATTAAAGGTGCAGTTGGGGGAAGATGCGCAGGGGAAGGTTCTGGAACCGCGCCAGGATCTGGGCAGGTGCTGTACTACACTGTAGAATGTCCCGGCACACCACAGACAGAAAGCAGAAAATCCCAAAAGCACTGGCATCCTCTTTAGGCTCACTTGTTTTTGCTCAGAAGCCAGGTTTATGGAACCTCGTCCAATTAAATCCAGTTTTAATATGCAATGGCTCAGCTATCGGGCTGTATCGATTCTGCACATTCCACATCAGGCGAGTCTATTTTTAGCCTCCGTCTCCCATTTTAATTACTT
Source organism: Conger conger (assembly GCF_963514075.1). Lineage (NCBI taxonomy): Eukaryota > Metazoa > Chordata > Actinopteri > Anguilliformes > Congridae > Conger > Conger conger. Next base: position 30,626,711 of record NC_083768.1, read on the forward strand.
TCCTGAAGGCACTGCTGTGCAACAAATGACTCAAATGGAATGGCTAAATACTCGGAGGGCGGGGGGGAGGTGTACCTTGTAAAAATAATTGTCTGCATTGTGACTGTCCCCAAAGGTTTCTTCAGGAAGTTCCTCCTGACCAGAAACCAATTACTACATGAATAGGGTTGCAGGGAGTCTATGCAAGATAGTAAAGCACTTTCATTAAGTCCATTTGTACGCCTTTTTTCCAATGAACCGTCCTTATAAATGGCCTTTCCCGAGTTTAGTGAAGTCTATAGTTCCAACCAGCTTGTGAGAGAGTCCAACACAGACATGAAATAAATTCTGATCCCAACATACACCTTTAGATTTATTTGTGTATCTACAAGTGATCCTTCATCAGCTAAAGGATCGGGTAACAAATTAATTTCAAGTTTTGTTTGTCTTTTTTGGGAAATTGTATTCTTCGCATTCCTTCAATCCAAGTTATACCGCATACCAAAGAAGAATGTGGGCGGTTTAGTGTTCTTCTCTGAAAGCTACATTTGGGAGAGGGTTACAAAGAAAGGGAAGGGGGGGGGGGCAGAGAAAAAGTGAGAAAGAGAACTGAAAAGTCAGATGAAGGGAAACGGAGAACAGTCGACAGTACAGTAGAGAAGTTGTAAAGGACAGATAGAACAAAGCAGAAAGAGGGGGTGAATGCAGCGATCTTGCTTCAGAACTAGGCGAGTTCACCTTCAACAAGGGGAGATCATTCGCTCTTGCTTAGTATTCATTAGGAGAATTCTATGCATGGTGGACTCACAACTATCACCTCTTACATACCGCAGTAAGAATATCCCCAGGCATCTTTCCTACAAACCTGAGGACTATAACCTGAGGAAATGTAAAGTATTTTCAAATATACAGACATAGTATTGTGTGCAATGTATATTGAAAAACTATATATATAATGTGCAGTCTATACTTTTTTCAAAAGCTTTTCATATTAACAGATAATACTTAATTATCCCTCAAACTGTCGCAACCCCTTTTCCAGAAAAGCGCACTGCATATCCTACGGTGGCGTGTTTCTTAGCAACGAGTGGAAAGAAAGTAATTTTACCTGCATTGGCGAGAGAGCAAGCATAATGCCTGCATACAATTCAGTTTCTCATAGATGGATATTCTGCCAAATTCAAATAAATATGGAAAGATGACATCTGCTTAACACAAAGAACCTTTGAAAACAGACAAGGATGTAGAAGATATCCATATAAATAGTCTGTATAAATCCGTAATAAATCCATATAAATAGTAGATTTATATAGATGGTCTGACTGTATGGAATGCTGAATGGCACTTGGGAGCCCTTCATTTTATCAAACGCCAGAATTTCTGTTAAGAAGAGCATTCAGCTTGTGTAGAATAGGCCACTGCTTTCCATGAAATGTCTGATATACTAATCCTAGAACTATGGAAGCAGCCACTCTTTCTGTGTTTCCGGTTGAGCTTCAATCCTCACCCATAGCGATGCCTGACGACATCTCTGCTCAACCTGTCTGCCAGGTAGGCCCCGATCCGATCCAGCTTCTCAGGTGCGGACACCGCGTAAAACGTCAGCTTCTCCATGTCCGATTTGACCAGGCCATCCTAACGGACAAAGGCAAGCGCTCTTTAGTCAAGAGCAAAACAGTATCACAAAAGTTATGGCCTTTTCTCTCGTCTTCATTAGGCTGAAACACTGCACCAGAAGGGATGAGATTTAATTAGACCTGTGAACCAACAATGGTGAGAGGTGTGATTATGAAGGGTAGAAGCCTACTGGAGGCACGAATAATCACATTTGAAAACCTGCATGTTCTTTACACCTCTGTCTTATTAGCGGGTGTCTTTCACTGCGTTGGAAAGACAGACATTTGTGTGAAGAGAGTTGTATAAACTGCTTCCTACTTTTAAAAAGCTCATCCTACAATACACAACAATGAAACTCAGGAAAATCATTCAGAAATAGTGAATGTGCCATTCAAATGTGCGTGCTTCATAAGACATGAAATTTGGGTCATTGAACAGACTGCATCTCTTATAATTTATGTTGCTGGTTTCAAGGCATGCTTTGTGCAAATGCAATCCATTGTCCAATTATAATGTCAACCAGTGAAGAACAAAACGGTTATCAATTGTTCGCAGACAGAATTAATTCCTTTGCGAGATGAACGGAGCTTGTCTCGGTCCACAGGATTGCCTTAAAGGTAAGCTGTGACTCCGAAGGCTTTGAGCATCTGTCACGGAAAACGTGCTAAAAAAAAACCCCTGTCCTTCCAGGGGAGAAGCGGGAAGCTCAGCTAGCGTCAGGGCTCATTTATCATCAGTGAGGAGCCACCTGAAAGCCTTTGTTACCGTGGTGACCCCTGACAGTGCTGTCAAAGCCCTCTCCCATACCTCCACATGACAAGGGACTCCTGTCAACGTATGACATCTGGAAAAGGACTGGCTCTGTCTAAAACCTGAGTCACGTATGGGAAGCGACTCGTAAAGGTATTCATATAGGAGTGCCAGCAGATATCTGGCATTCCCTACCACCATGGTGTTGAACAATAGGTAGGTGATGAAAAGATGAAAGAGTGTGGACAGCTGATAGTTCAAACATAAATTCAGTGGGCAGTGTAGGTTTCTGTTCCTTTAGTAATATTTCTGTTCCACTACCTGTGTCAGAGAAAAGACAAACATTTCACCTCCTTGTCTCCTTTTCTCAGGAAAAAACTGTCTCACTTCCTGAAGACAGACAAGAAGCCAACCAGGGACAAATTAACTGAAAATAGAAGCCAAGAATACAAGCTAGTGATCAGATGTCTTTTCCAACAAGGAATTGTGCCAAAGTATATTTATTCCAAAGCTAGGCCTGTTGGTTTTTGCTTTGCCATATAACTTCTCCATTATTTTTCACTGTTAATGATTTATGAGACGACAAAAAAAATAAGTGGAACAATAATTGGAAATCATTGTGTGATTGAGATAATGAGCTTATGAGCTTTTTGTTGAGGTTGACTGAGTGAAAAAGATCTAGTCTGGAAAAGTACATATAATATTTAATACCGCAGTAAAGAAGTACAAAGGTATACCTGCACACCATTTTGGTGTACAGGGGAGTGTGGCTGGGGTGGGATACCATTTGCTTAATGAGAGAAATGACACAGTTTCCAATAAAGAGCCCCATGAGAACCCACACCACCTATAGCCTCAATGAGTGATAATTAATCCAACAAGGCCCTTACTGCTTTAACATTAAGATACTCCTTGGTAAATATTTGCTTACATTGAGAACCTCAAGAGAGATGATGAGCAGGCCTGGAAATACATGAACGTTATGCCTATTTATAAAGTCCATACTTGAGTGCATGTTAATCAACAAGGGGTTAAAAGAGTTAATCGGTTTCCCCTCCACATTCTTCCATGTTCGATAATATAGATTTTCTAATATCGGCACCACACAGTATGAAGGTCTAATTATGAGTCAAAATTAATTTGGCAGCCATGAGATATGCCTTTCTCAATTTTTTTTTTATTTTTTTTTTTAAACAGTGTAGTGAAACAAGAGAATGTTTCAAGAGAAGTGATAGAATCATTTTGCACTCTAATTAAAAGGTGTCATCAACTTTCCAGACTTGCCCTTAATGTAAAACGTGTGACATTTAGTTGTGAAAGCACTCAAAGTATAACCAACCTGCAGGCTATAAAGTTGCCTAAGTGTTCAAAATAGGAAAATTAAAAGGGATAAATGCTATCGTAAAGCAATCATTTTCAAAATTAAGTACGAATTCATATAGTAAGAAGGAATGCCATTTAATTCTGCATTTTCAGCCAGCACAGGTAAAATCCTTTGGTACCAGTCTCCAGGTCAGGAACTAATCATTCTTATGAATTAATGACACATAGCTTGTACTGGAGGTTTCGATTGGAGGGAACAAAATAGCAGCATTTCACAATGAACTACTTAACCATTTCTCCACTGTTAAGAGGATGAATCAAATGCAGTCCGCTTTCAGATGTTTTTGATATTTATGCTATTTAGGCTACCAAACAGACTGGTAGGCTGGCGCCTCATTTATAACTTATCTAACAAAGTTAGTTATTGTCCCTCTATATAACCTCACAAGGAATTTGTTGATTTATGCTCTCTCACTTCTAGTGGCAGTTTCTACTGGAAGGCCTGTTAAATCCTGAACAATAACACTCAGCTTTATCATGAATCGTTCGACCAATGCCTCATTCTCAAAGTAATTTGTTGCTGTTCAGTAATTACTTATTCAGGATTTTTTTATAGAAGAATCAGTGATGGAAAAATCTTTTTTGGACATTTTTGTTAATGATTGGCTAGGCCGAGATCAAAGCACTACGGTGAATGATTTCGATTAGCTCTGAACGGTCAATCATTAATGAGAATGCTCAAAAAGTTAGCTTTATTCAGAGGAGCCTACATGGATCACTCAAAAATCCCCACCATCACTGATGAAACCTGGAGTGCAATATTTCCTTGAGGTGAAATTAACTGTGAATCAACATGTTTCTAGTGTCTGAGTGATTAAAAACTTTTAATTAGCAAAGGTTTGTTTTTCTAGCACATAAGTTATTTGAGTCTGAGTCACATTCATTTGTCACGTAAATAAAACTAGCTGAAAATGAATGCCTTGCCAAATTAATTATACATAGCAAGTCCATGACCCTAACAAGGAAGATGAAGGCGTCTTATACTGTAAATCCAATAGAACGCTTTCCCTGGCTTTAATTGGTTTTAATTTCACATGATGTTCATGAAACACGGCAGCTCCCCAGAGACTGAACTCCAAATTAAACCCATGAACTGAAGCATCACCAAAAAGATAATCCAGAATTAAAACCTGCACACGAAGTTGCATTCAAAAACAAGATGAATATTTTAGTCAACCATGCCAGTTCTCATTATCACACATCAAAAACCCAAAATGCTCACTAGCAGGGCTGAGTATTATATTCATCTTGTTTTTGAATGCACAAGTATGTACATTACTGGATTACCTAATTACCTAAAACCTGCTCATAAGGAGCAGTAGTTCATGCTATCATTTCTGGTGGGCACATCCCCTAAAAATAGGGATCTGGGTGTGAAAAGTCTGAAGCAGAAACCACCGGACTGCTTTTTGACTGTGTCATTGTATTCTTTCTAAACATTACATTACATTAATGGCATTTGGCAGATGCTCTTATCCAGAGCGACGTACAACAAAGCGCAAAGTGCATACCCATAACCAGGGATAAGTGCGCTGAAAGACCCAAGAGGGAAGTACAATTTCAACTGCAAACAAACAAACTAATTTGTATATTCACATACCCAGAACTAACATAAATCACACTTTCATGCCCCTTCTTGATGGGTATTGACTTCTGGAACATAAAAGTCCTTACTCCCAATTGTGCCCAATGAGCTTGCATGGCAGTGTTTGGCCATTGGTGTGTGAGTGTGTGTGAATGGGTGAATGAGAGGGATTAATTGTAAAGCGCTTTGTGAAAACGCGCAATATGAAAATACAGTCTATTTAACATCCTGGGGTGGTTGGCGTATGGATGTCCATCTCATTTGCATAAAGTATTCTATAACCAATCAGGTTATTTTTCAATGAGGGCAGTGCTCCTTGTAGTACTAATCTGTAACACCAGGCTATCTAACGATAAGTATTTTTCAAAATTTTGAGGACAGCAAAAAATAAAATATTTCAGAAATGTTGCCATGGAATAAAATGTTTCACTATAAAGCATACAAACACATTAGTAGCTTTAAAAAAATGAGAACTAAAGACCTAGATTGTAATTACGTTACATCAAATGCAAAATATTTATGGAATATTACATACAATATACCATGAATGGAAGGAATTAGATATTCAGGAAAGCAGTTGAGAAAAAGACTGTGAGTCCTCCCCAAAGCAGACCCAATTCAGGGGTCGTGTCAGTCATTGACGAACGACAATGGGCACTCACTTTGGGGTCCTCGGGGAAGATGTTGTCGACCAGGCGCTTGTAGCGGGGCCTCAGGGGGCCACAGCAGCCGCATACACCTGGGAAAAAAACACACAGACACTCCTTCTGTTAACATCCAATACTCAGGCCCAGACAGCTAAGCACAGCAACATCACCTGTATGCTCACGTAAAACATATGCCAGATTTTCAATATCAAAGTGAGAGGGACAAATATTCAACTATTAAAATAGAAATTACACTAAGCTGTTTTTCCACTTTCCAAATCACAATCTAGACCTCAAGCTGTCAATTATAAGCTGTATACATTATTTTAATGTATTACTTACACAGATTAGACGATTTTAAATTTGTTTAGTACCTTGCAGTGAGGCATGCCTCCTGAAAGAACACATTTTGAAACGTACTAGTCAATGCAGCTTGTTGTTTTTAGGATTTAACAGTTTTCTTGTCGCTATATATATACTTGCCTAAGGACACTTTTTAATGAACCTAAAATATTATTCATCTAATGTCATCTTGTAAAAACAAGGCATTATGACAAGACTATTATGATGCTAAAATTCCCACATTTGGCATTCAAATAAATGGACTACAGAATGTTTTCTTTGTTTTAATGAACAACTGTATTTGCATGAATTGGTGCGGGAAGGTTTATTTTTATAGGCCATATAGTACATTCTAAGCCTAGCAGTTAATGGTTATTAATCGATTAATGAGCACTGATAATCGATTAAAAGAATTGCCCAAAATTTGCATCCGTAAATGATACAAAATGGTGGAAGGCATAGTGAACAAACTGTCCAAAAAACATTCCGCTTAAAACTCTGTGGCCTAAGGATATCCATAAAAACTGAACTGTTGATAATTGCAGTGCTATTACTCCCATCAGGTTGACAATGAGAGAGGTGAGAGTGGTGAAGTGCACTCACTAAGAATACATCCAACGAGAACAAAGTGATTCATCCCGAAATTAAATTGCTCACTGAATTTACTTTACAAACCTTCATTGACTTTGATTACTTCTAAGGGCATGCGATGTAGCCAGGGACTTGCATACACAAACGTTTGGTTTTGTATTGATGTTCATGAACCACAGGACAAATGGAGCACTATAGAATTTAGCCGATGAAATGATCAAACATTGTTCAAACATTGTTCAAACAAACACCGCATTAAGATATTTAGTCAAGTTTAAGAAGAAGCCTCCATGATACCGGGATTAATAAGCTTGATGACATCTTTTTCAGGACAACAATTATATGAGGAACCATTTCCAATTCTAGGATATAGCAGATAAAAAATAATAGGATTGAAAAGCATCTCATTTCTTAACATGGAAATGAGATGTATACTGGGCAGTTGGCATCCAGTACTCGCTTCAGGCTAAGCTCCAAAATTCAATTTGTTTGTGTTATGGTCAATTACGGCTGCCAGCAAGGACAGGAGGCAATACATCCACATCTTTGGGTGACATAATACGTGTCATGGCAGGCAAATAGCACCCAAGGGCTTCTGTGCAGAACACTATCAGCCAGATGTATTTTAAAAACAACAAAGTCAGATAAATAAAATCAGGGGACAAGACCAGGCCCCCAACCCAAAAATGTATTTCCCTTATTCCAGATAAATGAATTGCCCAATGAAGGATTATGTTTCATTCCACCCTCCTCAACTGAAGTCAGCTCATTTGAAATTCAGCTGCAGTCTGTTACGGGCAAAGCATCAGTAATGAACTGTCAAACTGTGTGCATTTTACAGATTACACACAGCGGACCGATCCCAAGTATGTTTGTCAGCAGACTAGAGACTTTGCGTGGGAGGAGTTCCTATCATTCTCTTTTCGGATCGACCAATCAGAAGGCTAGGATTTTTGGTACAACCAATAAGAAGGTCATCATCAAATATTAACCCGACCAGTCATAGTCTAGAATCAGTTGCCGATCACTTTCTAACCCAGCCAACAGCTTCACACAGCTTTGTTTTAATCCTATTGTTGTATTACTGCTCGGTCTCGGTTATATGAATCATTTTCTAAACCAGGAGGGGGGTTAACTGTTGTCTTCATTCGATTTGTTATGCTCCTGTAATCTCGTATTTTAAGTCACTCAGATCTAATTGGGATTCGCCCAATTCAACACATATATGCAACACTTCTTCACTCAATTTCTGTTATGCCTTTTTGGATTTTTGGACAAAAATATGACAATGGCAATAAATAAGGGAGCCTACATTATTCCATAGATCAATATGATATATACTGTGCTTTTAATATCAGTTACCAAATAGCATACTCTGCAGAATGAGGCTATGCATGTAAACATGAGTGAGGTTTACTTTAGGTAAACTTCAATACACTTTTACATGAGCAGGGTACTTAGCGGGTTAATATTCCATCAAGGTTTTTCTGAAGTTTAGAATCTGAGTACTTCCATGTTATGTAGCAATTTCTTTCAAAAATTATCAAAGCGTCTTATTTATGAGAAAACTGCATCCACTGTATTCAATAAAATGTTTTGGTATAAACTTTGGACCCTTTAAATTCACATATAATGATAATTAGAATAAAAACAGAATACCAACTTTTAATGTGGAAATTGAAAAGGTGATACACAAATAATGTGTAATTCTATTTTAAGTGAACCTTTAGCAAAAATGTATTATATAAACTTTCCAAACTGCCCTCAACCTACTCAATCTCAAGCAAATTCTGCAGGTCACATTTGTGGTTTAATCTCAGGAGTACAGACTGAGATGTACAGCGGTATTTTTTGGGTTATGACTGTAAACACTGGGATTAAAAAAGACACCATTGCTTAAGGTGTGACATGAGTATCAAACACCAGAAAGGTACATTAAGGAACATGAACACAGGCTTGTACTCTTCAGGACAGTGTTTATTTCTCTTTTATTGCTCCTGGGTTGCAGTCCCAGGTTCCAGTCCATTAAATAATGTTAATAAAACTACAAAGAGGAAAGAATAAAACAAAAAGCAAATTAAGGAATGGTTAACTAGACAATTAGGTGTTGTTTTTAAAAGATATTCTTTTAACAATGAGGCTGGAGTAAAATCAGACACGATCAGTGTGAACACTGTCAATGCTGAGTAAACGTAAACTCTGGTTCATGCACACATCTCCCTCATTCATTTTACATTGACCACTTCTTAGACTGTATCTTCTAGCTACTGGGTTTAGCTAGTTATATTGAAAAAAAATTTGATACTATATTTTTTCATTAGTTTCAATGCTTTTTTTCTGTTCTGGCTAAGATATGAGTAGCCACCCAGTGGTGGAATTAGATACTAAGGGGACAAGTAGCCTACCAACAGTTGCGGTCATTATTTTCTGTATTTTGCTACGAGTGAAGCCACGCCATACTATTTTGTTGTTTAGCAAGCTGATAATGTTCACAGCTAACAGTCTAAAACGGCCGGCATACCTTAAGCACGACACTGGTACAAACTCATTCTTTGTATCATGGAATTTAACAGGAGGATGGAAAATAAAACAATAAAAAAAGAGAAACACGTAGTCTATTGGCTGGGTTTAAAAAAAAAGCGATCAACAACTGATTCTAGATTGTGACTGGTTGGGTTAATATCATATTCAAGCCTCCTGATTGGTCGGACCGGAAAGTGAGTGAAAAGAACTCCGACCACGCTTAGTCTCCAGTCTACAGACATACCGTAGTCAAAAGGTCATCTGGCAAGGAAAGGCCAAACACCAGAGATCAATGCAGAGTCATAGAATGGTGTGTGATCCTGTGCAGATCGATGAGGAGACACGGCACAACCCTATGAAGCAGATCGATGGAGAGCATTGCAATGCATGATCTTGCTCTTCCGCCCATAAATATGAGAAACCTCCTGAATCTCCGGCCGGTTTCAGAGCTACAATCTGCCATGAGGGAGGACTGGAGACAGATACATGATGGTTTTCCAGAAATAAAGCAGGGCTAATGTGAAAGGGGAAATAAGGGGGAGGAAGGGAAGGAGAAGGAGGAAGAGGAGGAGGAGAAGATAAGTTTGCGAGAGAGATAATTTTAGACTGGCCAGAGGGAGATGGCCATTACAGACAGCACCTGCTTAGCGTTCTTGCGAGTAACAGTCATCAGACATGTGGAGAAAATGCTCTTTTTAATACAAACCCTGCCCCCTATACTAATTGGAGCCTTATTTGACGCCATTTCTGAAGCACTCCTGAAATGGGTTTGCTTAATGAGAGCTTGTCTCAGGTGAGGTCAGCAATACGCCGGCAAAGCCATTTTTATAGCATACAAACACACAGGCCCGCAGGGCTGCAGATTAATGCAATTCATTACTGTTCATTTCACGGTCTTGTCGACAGTCAACCTTTAAGGGCCTGGTTTAAACATGTTCATTATGAACATAGCAATTACCTCCCTTATGAGTGCACAGGAGGCAGAGCCTTTGGTAAATAATGAATGAGTCTGTGTATTTTTTTAATTAGGTTATTTATTTGCGATAGTTGGCTGAAGTCCACACTTTTTTATTTATTTATTTTATTTTGATGACCGTAATAGATTTAAGGTCAACAACAACTTGACGAGTGGCTAAAGGTGAAGACCTGTTTTTTTGCCGTAGGGAAAGAGCAAATCATGTGTAATAATTTATTTTCTTGACAGACCTGTCACATAGTTCATACCGTGTTCACAGGAACGTGCAACGTACCTCCCCCCATCATAATCACATGCTCACAATATCTCCCCCTGCTGTGCTGAAACGTGAAAATAAATAATAAAACAAGGAGGATACTACTGTTAAAATATCACGTTGACATTACCGGGGGTTTAACAGGGGATTACATGTGGTTGCAAATTCTCTCTGTAAACAGACTAACAGAATTACCATCAATAAGCACAACTGATTGAACCCAGAGTCAAATCACTGCAGCAAAAGCCCTCTTCATTATCCCCAGGTTTAAATGACTTTAGCTAGACACATCTCGCAACATGTGTAAAAAAAAAAAAAAAAAGACACGGGTAGGAGAGCAAACATTTCACCGATATAATCGCGTGTAAATTAAAATGGATTATGAGGACGCTGATCCCCAAAACTAATTTCCCCCCGATGTTTCCCGAGCGACTTCTTATGATTAAAATGTGATTAACCGCGTCCCTCGGCATGTCTGCGCTGTGAGGGGAATCAGACCGCTAAACTCGGGCGTCGTCCTCTGCTTTCCGCCGTTGCTCTGGCCACCGAGCCACCGTCGTTTCTCCGCCATTCCTCCTGCCCCAGAGCTTTTCCGAGGACACTCGAGCGGTGTCCTTAACGGCCGATTAAATATTTAGCGGCACGGAGGAGAATGAAACCACCCCTGCTGGATTCCCAAAGGAGGGCGCCGTTCCCAGCAGCTCAGCAGGACTTTTTTTTTTCACTGCACAACAGACACTCTTATTAGTCACTGAATCAGGACCCGCAATGATTCACCCAGTAGTGACAAGCACAAGCAAAAGAGCAGCTACTGAAAGTTGTGCTTAAGTGGCTAGTACAGGCGGTGTTTGCCAAGGGGACGGATTCGGGAACGAATACAGCCGCAATATGAGCAGCCAGACAGAGACTGAGGCGCCGTATCCCTTTCACAACCTGATACGCGCGCCATCACACAAGTGTAGCCACTTGACTGAATTTGCTTGGCATGCCTTCTCCGGGTCAATACACTTTCACAATCCATATGGGTCACACAGATTTACTGATTTTAGACAATGGAGAGTCTGTTACCTTAAGGTTGCAAGCCCAAATATTTACCCACAACACCACACTGCTGACTGTGTAACAAGAAAGGCTTGCCTCTACCGAATTGAGCAATACAGCACACTTCTGTCCATACCAGCTATGCGTCAGGGATGCACTACATGTCCTCAACTGAAATATGTAAGTCATCTTCGGCTATTTGAGGGCCACTGAATCTTCTCGTTGAGTGGCACCAAGCCACTTTGCAGTGCATTAATTTGCAGTGGCTAAAAGCCGGGGTGAGAGAAATCTATTTCCACCAGTAAGCCTACATCTACTGAAGACAAACAGCAGATGGAAGATGCAAGTGTTTGGACAAACAGGCTTATTCATTCTGGTTCAGGGCTTTCTCCCTGGCCACTGAGTGGGGAGAGGGCTGTTCTTGTACATTTTGTCTTGTACATGTCTGTACCGCACATGCTCAGGGCATCTGAGTTTAAATAACGCCCGTAATGCATCGGCCCAGAGCAATATCTACTGTAAACGCCACCTAAATCAATATTCCACCAGCACTTCACGCCAACACAGCATTTGAAACACACCTATATCAGTATCACACGGACAGCGCAACAGGGTCAGTGGCATATGTTACAAACTTGAATCAACAGTACACGCAGATGGCAGCTGGGTCAATGCAACCTCAGTCCAGCATAAAGGCCCATTTCCAGACCTGTAACACTGCAACCTCAGTATCACACCTCTGTACCTTTCCCCTGTGTCCTCTAGCTTTGCACCTGATGAACTAAAAAAACCCACAAAGGGCACATGCTGTGCAGCACATGCACTTTCTGGGGTCAGGATGTGATCCTGGCTCAGGTAAACCTGCACAATGGGGCACAAAAGACTCGCAGGACCCCGTTATCCACATCCCGTTCTTAACATTCAGATCCAGAACCTCAGAGCACATTTCTGAACCCTCTCAACATTTATGAACAGACTCCCTCCATGTACATACATTTGCGTCTCAAATCATTTACAAAACAAATGAATGAAGGCAAATGGAAAAGCACACCCCTTATGGTCACAGTGATTGGCAAAATGCATGTATAGATTACGGCCACGGGGAAATCATAAAAAAACAGCGGGACAAATTAGTCCATTTCCATCAAAACCTAGGAGGAAGGAACAACAAATGAAGCAATCTCATCCTGTTTTCCATCTCCCTATCAAAAATAAATTGCCGATTACTCAGAATATTCACCTCCTGGCCCCTCATTCCACACAGTTGCTATGGAAAACACTTTGAAGGTGCCAGAAAAACTGGTTCATTTTCAATTCACCTTGAACAGAGGGGCATGCTAAATACACCAAAAAAAACACAACCTGACTTACTCCCAAAAGTCTTGCTAACCTCTTGCATTCAAAAACAAAAAAACAGAACAAAAACAAGAGAATGACAAAAAGTAAGGTGGAAAGAACAATGGGGACAAAGAATGTGTATCAGCAACAGTTGGAGAGAGAAAGGCACAGCACTTAATAGTAAGGTTACAACGCACAAGCTTGTTCCGAGACTGACAAGTCACTCACAACTGAATGAGCACACCATTGAGAAGCACTTTCAGAGAGCCCCAGGACAATGCCTTCCTAACAGTGATGTGCTCATTCCAACATGAGTCAGGAGGCTTTACCACAAGCTCTGCTGGTCCATTAAACGGCTCTCTGGCTGACCTACCCAAACTCATGAAAGGGGTCGTCTCCCTGTCCCGGCTGTAGCTGAAAGCTCCGTCAGCCTCCGAGCGAGGGACCTGCATGTAGCGTCTCATGGCCGCAGACACCGGGGAGGCTCCGTGGGGCTCTGGCCGCTGGGCTGGTGGAGCTGCGCTCAGCTCCTCACCCCCCCGCTCGCCCGGTCGGGTCCGATCTCTTCCTCGGTGAAAGATAGCGTTCCACCAGCACGGTCATTCACCCGGGTCTCTAATTAACAGCACGTACGGCTGAAGGCCGGATCGCCGTTACCGGGCTCCGGCAGAAGCATATCGGGTTGCCTTATGGGATGTCCCCTCAGGATCGATGAGAGGGCCGCATCAATACACCGCCGCGGAAAGGAAGGGCGGATTCAAGGCTGTTTATCTGCGGCCGTTCACTTGTCAAATTGCCTCAAATAGTGAACGTATTTGGTTATTTGACGGGCAGTGCATCACCTCAACCTCCCTTGTCCTTTTCACTACAAAGACAATAAAAGAAAATAAAAATGGCTGTTGATTAGATTGGATTGGACTACTTTGCTGTTAATTTAATTTCCAACTAGTAGTTAAACATCGATTGATTTAGCTGCTTTTGTTAATTACTTTTTCTTGAAACATGCACTTTGACTGCACCCTGTACTTTTTAATCTGTTCTTGCACTAGGAGTGACCAATTCCCATAAACAACGAGCAGGATAGCATAGAATTCAGCATGCAGCATCGGAAAGAAAACGGAGGATTCAACTCCTGTTCTCATTGGAAACAAAATGGATGTTGCTTTCCTCCTTCTCCCCTGCGATATTAATCTCTGTTTCATTTTCTGCAAGCATGATGGGTTGTTCCTTTCCAGCCCCTCCAGGTATATAAATGTGTTTTGTTTGGAAAAGTAAGCATGCTCATGATCATTTTTTAGGAGCTATGAAAGATGAAGCTCTGGAGCTCTGGAAATGACTCTCTGCCTCAGACTCCCTCTCCTAACCCCAGACAGATGAACCCAAGAACCAATGCAACCAGCATTTCATTTAAGAGTGGAATACATTATATTTTCTTCTGTGCCAACCCTTCTCAGAGTTGTGATTTACTAGGACCATTGCCTTACTTAAGACCTTGCACAACCAATGCACTATTGTTTTGATATCAATATATTATGTTCCCCAGACAAATCCCCATTTCCAGTAAAATGGATGGCTTCAGTGTGCTTTGCTTTCGAAAAACATAATAATGAATGGGGCAATGAGAGGAGACCAATGGACTGCATGTATGTGTTGAAATGACAATATTGTGACCGATGGCCCAAGAACGTCACATGATTAATTCCCATGGCCCAGTGAAGCACGTCCACATCCTCTCACAGAGCTTTCAATTAAAATTCCAGGGGAGAGACAGGCCCTCCCTACGTAAACATAGAAACGAAGCCTCATATCCATCCTGTCCTCTGTAATTCATTGATGGAGGAAGAAAGCATCTCTGGGCAGAGTGAAATATGCTTTGCTGTGAAGAAAACTAAATAGAAGGCCGTATAAACGTGGCCTCCGTGACCAACATGTGCACTATAGTTCATCTTTCCCTGGGAGCTGCCAAGGTCATACTGGAACAGAGAGCAACCAGAGCCAAGGTTCAACATTTCCTTTATTTACAGAAGCTCTGTGTCCTTACATAAATATGGAATTAAAGGAGGGTAGGCTAATGTGAATTGCAGCATTACATATTTGTTGAAAAATTAATGGAAATATACCATGTCGAATAAACCTATGTGAAGGCCACATACCGTACTCCTTGTGAAATAATAATATAATAACCTAATAAAAACATTTGTAAGAAATAATAAGTTCCAGTTACATGTGTTAAAAATACATTTATCAATATTTAACAATTTGTAATATAGCAAAAACATTTTTTTACCATGTATCTTTACAAGATTCCCTTGCACTAGATCTGAGTGGTGCTCGTCATAGTACAGTTTGAATTAGTGTGTGGAGCTCCATACCAATACATTTTTAATCTGCACTTGAAAATCCATGTGCATTCTAATCTGGATGATGAGTGTTGCTCTGATTAATTCTTGGGAGAAAAAAAAATCCTGATGAAATGATGAAATGTCATGTGACTCCCAATCTTATATTTCCACAATTATCACATTTTATAAGCAGCTTTTACACAAACATGACGGAGTGATGACTTTAATAGTGCTGACTGATAAATATTGTTACAATCAATCATTGTGGACGCACTGAAAATAGATTTGCATGTGTCAACCCAGCTTTGAATGTGAGGATTATGATATGATTTTGTAGTGACATTTGATTAAATGCAAAGCGGCTTCATATTCAGCGAAACCCACTGGTCACATACTGCACATGACATACTATGACCCAAGTCATAGGTCCAAAGTCCCAAGGGACTGGTAAAAAAAACAAAAAAAACAACAACAACCACATAGAAGCAGCTGCTAATTGTTAAGCATATAGAAGAATGTTGCTAATATTTATCCAGCTATCTGAGTGTTATTAAAATGTATTAGTTAGCAGCATAATAAGGCACATGATGTTCAGAAATGACTGCTGCTAGGCAACTGCACTTGCTGCCATTGGTGTTCAGGGTTCTGACCATCTTAATTGGCAAGCTAGTTATCTTAATAAACATGCCTGGAAGCATGTTATTTCTGCCACTTACCTACTTCCAAGCCAAAAAATTGTAATCTATGAATCTATCTATGAATCTATCTTTTTTGCTGCTAAATACATGAAAAACAGCATGGTTCAACCAATAAGCAACACGTTGAATGTAAAATACTACTGGTTTGCTACTAAACATTGTGTACTGTACAAAAAAAATGTAAACAGAAGGATGTATGTTGGCTACTTTGTCTTATTTCTCAGGTAGCTACCTCTGATAAGCTCATAAGATTGGTGGCACTGTTGGCACTAGGGAAGATATGCTTTCCTTCAGCCATGTGACAAAATGTGACCCATCCATCCCACTCAACTTTGGTGATCTGGACCCATACTTAACACAAAAATCCTAACATAAAAATGCTGTTCTGTTTCTCTGGTCTGTTCTGCCCAACCAAATTTGGTGGGCTAAGATCCCAAATATGTATCTCAATACATGGATTTTATGTTAAAGAGAAGAAGCCCTATACATTTTTCTACATGAAAGGTAAATGCTACAAATGCGCATCATCATCACCAACAGTGAAAATCAAACACAGGACATTATTTGCAGTAAAGTCCCTTTTGCAAGCTTACATATACAAATCTCTGCTTGGAGTGCTGTCAGCCTTGATTCTGATGCGCAGGCGTGTGGACAAAAACACAAGCCGAAGAGGAATGTGAACACGGTGCAAAAACCACAGAGTCTGGAAATATTACAACTTTATAAACCAACAGACAGGACTGCTGGACTGCATGAAAGATGGCATTGCGGTACTTCATCCGGTCGCCTCAGGTGCCTGCATTACGGCCTTAAGATTTGTGAACCTTGAAGGGAAGACCATGTGTGAAAATAGACGGTGACCTATAAATCTCGGTCTGTGTAGCACAACGCAACGCAATGCAGCACTGCTGCTATCTAAATTTATAAAGCAATGACGTGATCACAAGTTTAATTTTAGCCCTGCTCACTGCTCTGCTGGGCTTAATCTCTGACGATTCTCAGAAAAAGACTTTGAGATGGACCTGAATATGAAAAGACTCCTTGGAATGCCCCTGCTCCTTGCCAATGGGGAGCATAACCTTCCCTTATATCAGATCCTGTGCGATTTCAGGCATAATCAGCTTGCTTTGTGATGCTTTTTAAGTGTGCTGTGGGACCGTTCTACAGGTCTACATGAATAGGAGGATATTGAAGTTCTAAATACCTCTGCTGCTGCCTTGTCTTTGACCTACAGAGGCCTATTCCCTTATCATGCCTGTCCATCATCCCCCAAGGTTTCCAGCTCTGAGTGATCTCTAATCCTCAGGGCTGGACTCTCAAGGTCTCCTCTGTTACGAGGTTACGAAATGCTGATGAAAGTTTATGTCTACAACTGCAATCGAAACAAAAAAACAGCACCATCTTCAAAATATGAGGGACACCTGCATTAATGCATAGACTGCTTTGAGTTTTCCCATGCTGCCAGAATATTAAATCCTTGTCAAAACAATCTAGGAATAACACTAACCTTTCTTCATATCTGGGGAGTTTATAGACATAAGAACAAACACAGGGCTTCCCATTACTTGTGCAGCAAGGCATCACAAATAGGAAGACTTGTCAAATACCTGGATATCCATTCCTGGGCCTGTTGGTAATTGCAAAAGCTAGACCATCTATTATGGGCAGGAGCACAAAGGCAGACCAACCATCAGTGATAGGCATTCTGATGAAAATGTGACCAATACATATACCTTTTTGCCCACGATCCCCATGCCCTTCAAGATGATGAATTTCACAGAGCAGCTAAAAAAATCCATCCATCATTCTGGCTCACACTTTTCTAATTTAAAAGTACTTCAGGCTGGGTTGCGAGGCAGCTCACAGGGGAAAAGCGGCACTTGCAGCACACGAGTGAGCACCACAATCATGGGCTGAATCTGACTGTGGCCAGTAACCCTGCAGTGGTGGCACACCATTGGCATTGCACTGCCCAGGGGATACATGGGAGGGGTTCAGTCAGCAGGGATAGTAGCGCTCCGGAGGCCGTTGTTGGCCAGCCGGGTGCCTATGGCTTCTTGGGCTATGCTTGTGTATGACGTGCATGTGTCTCCTCCACCCCCACTGCAGCTCACGGCTACGGTGAGAAAAGAAGCAGCAGGCTGGCTCTGCATGTTCACGTAAATATGTGCAACCATATATGAGCGCGCTTGTACATAGTTAGCAAATTGGAAATAACAAATTGGAGATGCAAAATTTGAAGAAAACACTGCTCCTGGCAAGTCGAAACGGCAGTATCGAGTCAAAGCAGCTCGGGAATCACTATAATGTATTATAAACCAGGGCACCCAGGATTTTGAAATTACAAAAATGAATGCAAATTCCCCACAGTAACTGTATGAGCATTCTGTTGGCATACTGTTATGGGCAGCAGCTTCAGCGTAATATATTATTTCATGCCCCTTAGATAAATGGTATATTCATTTTCAAAAAGAACATTTGCAACCGCCTTGCAATTTACAATCATTCCAACAATTTTACTGAGGAAAAAACACTAAAAAGACCACAAACACAAATTGTTGAAGGCACTGCTGTAAATTCATTACTTTTCACAAAAAAAAAAAATCACAATGGAACTGATAAAACTGTATGTGATTTTTTTTTGTGCACCTTTAAATGTGCAATTTCTTGCTAACCTCTTAACCTTAACGTTAAATTCTAAGAGCTTGTATGTACACTCTAGAACACTACACATACTTCCTGAACTGCAAATACCATAACATGAAAATACTATGCATCTACGGAATTATTTGACCCTGTCTACATCCTGTGAAGTCCAATCCTTTCCCAATTTTTTGTGTTGAACATTCTCCTCCCATACCAATGCTCAGTCTACTGGTTGATGATGTGGTGTGTACTAGCAAGGTTTCCTCTGCGCTAATAGTTTTAGATTTTTCCATTAATATATTCATGAATAATGTGTACAAATGCATGAGTAACATTTAAGTGATAGGTTCGTATACATATAGCATTCTGTTCGCGACTAGTGAGAGCATGTGCTCTGGTGGGTGGACAATGACAATTCTGATCGTATTAATTACTATGTATCATTTTTTAATAGGAGCTCGATGATTTCTGTTAGATTCACTATTTATGTACCAACTACAATGTATCAATGTGTATTTTACTTTTGAGAACTACTTTTTCAGAGTAGGTCAGGACACCACAAAAACTCTCTGCCTAATTAATTCAGCCAGGAATGTAGTCCCTGCCTGGTAATTAGGTTTTCTGCTTCAAATGTATTTTTGCAGATTTTTTACACATATCCAGTCAATCCCTATCCCAACCCAATTCAATTCCGGTTTCAATTAAAGCAGAACTGCACATTTGTCACAGCAGCAATTTGTTCCCACATCTGTGCTTCTCGGTAACTCCTGTGACCTGGAAGGATATTTGAAATTTGCCGTTTGATTCTGGCTACCACAACCTAATGGGGCTATTAATGACTTCCACTCGGTGCCACTATCTGGAGATAACAACGTCCATAAACACACTGTCCCTTCCTTAGCCAGCAGGGAGACCCAACGTAAACACCTCGAGAATTTATGAGGGGAAACTCTGTAAACAGGCAACGCCAGGGAGACGGTCGGACTCGGAAAAGGTCGGAGAGATGACATTAGAGCCCTGCAGCACGCGTGGGAGGGCAGATGGTTTCAGTTTCCGACAGCATCCTCACCTGCGATTCGAGTCACGGCCAAATCAGCCGGAGTAGTGCACGCACACGTCAGTGCACACACACATGTTTGTGAGTGCACGCATGCACGCATGTACACACAGAAAAGGCTGGTACACCCAAACAACCACTCCCACTCCTTCCCCAAGGAGGGAGTGGTGAGAGACAGCCTGACATCCAGCACTCGAAATGGAGATGGATGTTCTGTTACTCAGTCACTCCACCGAATTACCTCGCCCTCAGAGGAGGGCACCCACGCCCAGTCGCAGTCAGCAGTCACACAGGACTCCACTTATGCTCCTAAACAACCTCTCAGCTTCCTTTAAACCCATTAACAGCCTCTCTGTTGGTTTTGTCCAAGCTCATAAGTGTCCGATACTCACATAATCTCTTCCCGTCAGACCTGGGCAATCATAGCAAACAGAGCGTATGCCTACCTTCAGCCAAATAGAGCCATACATCTGCCACTTCCTCGCCCATGCCTCTCATAGCCCAGAAGGGAGAATGCATTGACAGCTGATGAGGAAAGATTACCTGGCTTTGTGCGGCGGGTGTTTAAAATTCAGAAAGGGCAGGCGAAAAAAGGACTTTGTTGGGTCTGCTTGGAGAGTCATTAATAAATCATGAAGAATATTCCTCACTGGCAACAAACCATGTTTATGAGCACAGCATGCCGCAAAACCTCGGGGTCCAATTAATCTTCCCTCCAGATTGATTCCCTGTCCTTTAGCTCACACTGCTGACACCAGCGCAGTGACGGGGCCCTTGTACATAAGGCCAGGGGCCACGCCTGGCACGGCTCCCTGCGCCTTCCATGTCCACGCTAATGCTGGACAATGCTAACAGTTAGTCAGAGCGCTACTGCCAGCTGGAAAACAGACCGTCGAATTGCTGTTTTTGTCCACGATGACAGGATAACAAAAGCACAATTTTTAGGGATGAAATTCAGTCCATTAAACGCATAGAAGCACTCTAAAAACGTGACCCTCTCGTCACATTCCAAAGCTCGGATTCCAAGGTGCAATTTGCCTGTCTGCGTTTATGAAAGCAATCTCATCAGCTGCAGTACAGTCGAGCTTTGATCTATTTTTAACACGGTTTTCTGTGTCGTGATATGGATAAGAGATAGCGGAAAACGGTATTACCTGCTTAGAAGGGCAACACTGGCAAAAGGAAACAACTGTCAACGGGCCCAGTCCTAACAATGCTCAAAATACTTGCACGATAATGAAAATGTCATATCAGATACAATAGTATCAATAATTTTAAAAGTGGGCTAGACCAAATGAAACCACTCGATATTAGGGCAGAATGGGGGAAATAATGTTTTAGGATCATATTACAGAATAGAAAACCAATTTAGACCAGGTCATTTAGTCCAGAATCTGAAATTGGATCCTCAACTGAGGAAGGTAGCCAACAGCGCATGTGTTTCCTGATGTATGAATCTGTTACTAGTTTAACAGCATTTTCATTACATCAAGTGCTCCAGGATAGAGAACAGACTCATTAATCAAATATGATATACAAACCCAGCTTATTGTAGATCATCAACCACTGGAAGCTCTGTTACTTTTTTTGAAGGATTAATAGAACCATATCTATCATATGGTATAAGTTATTTCACACTCCTAGTGCTCATTTATAGACATTATTCTTAAAGCATTTTATCACAGTGATAAAGAATGAGCACATAATCCCTACTGGCCAAAAACAAAATATTGTGTCATCATTTTTAAGAGCCCTGAGTTTTATTCTAAAGATGAAGATAGAAAGATAGAATTTAAGGCTTGTAACAAGTGTTCTCCAAGCTTAAGTTGGCTTCCGTGCCTTTATTAGTAGTCTACATTTTATACAATAACTCACTTTATGATCATCAATATTAGTAGTTTATTAATTATGTAAAAATTTTTCCCAGTTATAATGGGTGATGAATACAACCAGAGTTGAATAAACAGTTAAAAACTGTGAGTGAAATGAGAAAACACTGATTTTGATAAGAGGATGAAAAATTTTAAGTAAGCTAAACAAAAGAGCATAACAACAGCCTAATAAAAACATTTTTCAGGGTGGAGCATTGCCTTCAACTCAAATTCAAAAAGCAAAGCATTTCCCTCAGAAGAATTATCAATATATTGCAAGAGTACAAGAATAAAAATCAACTCTTTGAAATCAATCATTGTTAACTTCATTTTAAAGTGCAGAGTATGGCTTGGTTATAAAGGCAGGCAAATAAACATGAATATAAAAGCTTGAACTTAAATCACATGTAGTGCTCATAGTCCAACTTAAACATGTCTGAAAATGAGATTAACCTGACAGCAAAACATCACAAGTACTGGCTCGCAGGTTGTGATTTGCTGGGGAATCAAAATTGCCCTCTACACCATATTTTAAGATAAAAACAATTACTGAAAACAAACATCCATAGTCAATATTAATGTAATGGGCCATATATTTGCTTTATTGCTTCCATGGGTCTATTTCCTGATGACATTAAATTGTCATACCCCGATGATTTGCAAACAGCCTGTGGTTCAAGCAAGGACAAAGGCATTCCCTGAGCTGGGAGGTGATTAAATGAGCTAAATTATAACTGCTGAAATGATCTGGGTTGCTAAGATGCAGAACGAATCTATGAACACCCATGCAGACGCTCAATGTTAACTTGTAGATACATGCATGTAGCT
Source organism: Conger conger (assembly GCF_963514075.1). NCBI lineage: Eukaryota > Metazoa > Chordata > Actinopteri > Anguilliformes > Congridae > Conger > Conger conger. Next base: position 30,649,181 of record NC_083768.1, read on the forward strand.
GATGAGCTCGGCAGTTTCATGCACTGCCCATATTGACTGCTCCTCTGGGACCTCAGGTGAGAGGGGCGGACATTTTGTATGTTTGTTTCAAATTTATTTGCAAAATAAAATCACTGAAAATCACAGACCTTTAACAGCAATTATCATCTAATTAAGTATCAATTAAATCTATTCATAAAAGCCTATTCAAGTATAAGTTATACTCTGGCACAACCTCACCATTCAAATACTGCTCACGAAAAAAACATGAATATTAATTATTGGATTAAAAGCATCAGCCAAATGTAAATGTAATTTCAGTGGCAATTGGAGAGAAAGGGAAAACATATCAATTTAAGATAGTTCAGTTTCTCTCCTTATATCCAAATATATATGAGAGCCATGCAGCCATACTGGAGTCAATTTCCTGACTATTACAATATCGAGGAATTCTGCAGTTTGTGTTACCACATAATTAACATGAAAGGACAGAGGAGGATTTGCATCACTGCAGGAACTGAACAGAATGTATACTCTTGCAGATTTTATGTGGGTTGTGTCGTATTTACAGACCCTCGGGCAGGGCCCCAGTCTGACAATATGCACTGCGTTTCAGCTCTATGTCATATCGGATAAAAAAATTAAAAACACCCACTCAGCTTCTTCACTGTACATATACACTCAATGAGCACATCTTTATTAGAATGATTGGTCTTCTGCTGCTGTAGCCTATCCACTTAGAGGTTTTAAACATGGTGTGTTCAGAGATGCTTTTCTGCATACCACTGTTGGAATGGCTGGTTTTTTGGTTTTTGCAGCATTCTCTGCAAACACGAGAAAATGTTGTTCATGAAAATCCCTGGAGATCAGTAATTTGCTGCCTGGCACCAACAATCATTCCACAGTCAATGTCATTGCATGCTTTTATGCATTTAGTTGCTGCCATATGATTGGCTGATTCAATATTTGCATTAACAAGCTGGAGTACAGGTCTACCTAATAAAGTGCTCACTGAGTGTATATCATAAACTATCCATTACCTGCCCCAAAGAATTTAACAGAAATTCCTTCGCTATTTTCTGAAAAGATCCAATTTATTCCCATCCAATACTCCCACGAGGTACAATTCCTTTGACGTGAAATCTGCTATTTCGTGACTGGGGTTCACGAGGACTTTAGAAAGCCCATGGAGTACTAAACTTAATCGGGGCGCTTGCCTTTGAGTGCTCGTAACACTCTGCCCTTTTCGACAGTGCCATTAGCAGCTGTGCTTTAGGCATTAGGCGTCATATTCCTGGGCTTAGAGCAACACGAGGTTAAAGAAGTTTTGAGTGCAATTCCTTAATGCTTCAGAACTAAAGTGTCCTTGCCCGAATGAGAGGGGCCACAAACATAATCCTCTCACATACACAAGACAGACCTGGATGGAGGGAACAGACTATTAACCGCATTCTTTCACTAAATCACACGCCTCTGTTACTGGAATTCATTCTGTTGCACTGCTCTAAAACCTTCGTCAATTCGCATACCATTGAATCCTTTGAATTTGCTTTGTTTTCTGCCTTTTATGTGGCGATGATGTTTAGAACATTTCTGAGGAAGGATATTTATCAGCATGTGCACACAAATATTACTATGTGTGTGTGCGTGTGTGTGTGTGTGTGCGTGCACAAACATACACAAAAATATACATTAATTAAAGGGAAGGGATTTTAGGAATAAATCCTACAAAGTTACATAATTGTATCAATGTGTTTTTTCACCCTTCTCAGTTTTAACCAAGAAAAATACAAACATCGCATGATTCATGAGAAGAAGCTAATAGAGACCTTATATCTTTATACGATCAAGTTATCAGAATGAAAATGTGGCCACATAGATTGGAAAATCTAATACAGTATAGGTAACAGTGCAATTCAATGTCAGTATAAGCAAGGGAATGGCTAAATTCCAGACATATGCTATAAAAGTAATCTTAAATCATTTCAATTTATTGTTGTAGTGCCACCGTGTGTCTGAATGGTGCCAAACGGCTTGGTGTAGATATCGGTGTAAGCTTATAATTACCATGTCAATTCTCCAGAGCTTTTGACAAATCATGTGAAACTTCAACGTGGTAGAAGGAAAAAAAACAATAATCATAATGATGATCATAATAATTAAATCCCAGGGGTACATCATTTTAGAATGACCTCTATTGTCCTGTAGATGGTGGCAGAAAGATCCAACTCAGGCTACTGAAAAGGCAGGTGGCCTTCAAACCATAAGACCACAAACATGACCACATTTTTCAACAGAAAAATCTAATTCCCTTCGGAATTCCCATCAGTGCATGAGGCATTGTTCAATCCAACGCCACCCTCAGTGCTTGAACAGCAGAGTTCTGGCAGTTCAGCAACATCGATATTGAAAAGTTAACCAAACAGCTCAGCAATGCAGGCCGCACAGTAAACTGCATTACAATAAGTGCTGTCCTGGCTGGCCAACAAGAAAATGACGTGTGGTTTGCGTTCTCCCTATCATGCAATTTCCAACTACCAGCTACTCCCTTTCACATAAAATGGACATACTCCCATACATTTTGAATTACAGGCATATCAACATGCCCGTATACTGAAAAAAAAACCAACACATCAGAATTCAGAACGCAAGCATGAATCCTAGTCCAAACATGCTCCCTATTCTCTGTATATTTTCAAACACATATTTTCCATTGCCATTTGTCAGTTAGGGATCTGACAGAGCACAGACGAGCGGCGGTGCTTCTCTCCAATCAGGGAGCCTGCGGCCGTCGTCCCTCCGCAGTGTTGATGAAGGGCCTAATCATGCATGAAAGACAGCAGATGACCTCGTCTCCGCCGCTGCCCGGCAACCGGCCCCGCGCTCTCCCCGCGCGCTGCGGCAGCCGCCCGCATTCCGGCAAACGCCACTCAGAAAGACGAGAGAAGGGCGGCGCTCAGGTGTGCCGTCGGCTGCCTGAAACAGTGCCGCAAAGCCACACATCCTTTACAGCTACATCCCAGCCAGGGACCCGACGAGTTGTAAAATCGCTGCATTTTTAATCCATTCACACGTTTAATTTATTCTTTAGTGCGTGCATATTACTGCATACAATATGGCTGTAGTGTGATAAATATAGTATTTACCGGACAAATCATCATTAAACACGTTCCATATTCTGAAAATATGGGGGAATGGTTATGTCAAAGAAAAATAACCGCAGAAAACTTAACTACCCTGTCTCCCTCAACCCTTTTCCAATACACCTCTGAAAACTCTTGCGTCCGCACCCCAACCTCAAAAATGACGGCACAATTGAGCAGAGAACACTTTGCCTACATTATTATTTTTCATGTCTGGATTCAGTCGAGTGGGATACATCACACAGAGGTGATTTTATTTTCCTTTCTAAGCAAAAAAAAAAGGTATACAGCATCCCCGCCTCTCACTGGGCGAGGGGGACTGCAGTTTTTAAAGATGTGGGACTATTTATCCTGTCTGCCCAGTATAGTTTTGCGCGGGCTTGCAGTATTAAGATCACCTTCACCGGATCAATGTTAAGCCAGTCGTTTGTGAATGAGGCTGAGTTTGTGGATACAGAGTGAGGTTGGAGTGCTAACGCTCTGGGTTCATGGTGTAAGCCAATGTTCATTCCAGTGTACAATTCCACAGCTTAAAGCAGGTGGTCCCGGCTTTGCACCTAGCTGCCAGGGGCTAATCTGTGCAGCAAAACCCACACAGAGCTAAGGGCAGTGAGCAGAGCTCCTCACCTAATGGAAGTCCTCACTCAAATAGTCTTTTCATTAAAGTCCTCACCTGTGAACACGGATGCATGGGGTGAACAGCAGAAAGAGCCTGAGGCTCTCATTCCTTTCTGCTGTGGCCAGAGATTCCAAGCCGTAAACTGCCTTTTTGTGACAGCAGGGCTGTTCGATTGTGAACATGCTGACCTACAGCCAAATGGACATTTTTCATCCGCCGTCCATGCTTTTCATGGTGAAACATGTTACCACTCCTGAATACTAAACACTAGAGCCTTTGCATAAATCATTCAAAGTTTTCAAACTTCTTCCATTTCTCAACTGCAGCAGCCACTCTGCTCCTGGGAGCACTCAAAGCTATAGAAAGTTTTATACCCTTGCCCTGATCTATGTCTCACCACAATTTTATCATGGAGGTCTACAGAGAATTTCTAAAAAGATGTTTTCACTTTGTCATTATGGGTTTTTGAGTGTAGATTGATGTGCAAAAATTGTCATTTTATCCATTTAAAATTAAATCTGCAACACAAAATGTGCAAAAAATTACATTACATTAATGGCATTTGCCAGAGCGACGTACAACAAAGTGCATACCCATAACCAGGGATAAGTGCGCTGAAAGACCCTAGAGGGAAGTACAATTTCAACTGCTACCTGTACAACAACGATAAGGACCTATTATATTATTTTTTTTTTTTTTTTTTTAAACAAACAAACAAAATAAACAAACAACAAAGCAAAAGTGATCAAACTTAACTAGCCAAACACTGCTTACCTAGCCAAACTAAAAATACCGATACACAAAAAAGTAAATCACAGAAAGACAACAATTAAGGTTCACAGGGAGGTAGGGAGGGATGGGGAGAGGTGCTGCTTGAAGAGGTGCGTCTTTAGTTTGCGCTTGAAGGTGGGAAGAGATTCTACAGTTCTGACCTCAACGGGGAGTTCATTCCACCACCGTGGAGCCAGAACAGACAGTAGTCGTGAGCGTGAGGTGGAAGTTCGGAGAGGGGGAGGTGTGTAGGGTCTGATGATTTTTTGTCGGTAAGCTGGGGAAGACCCCTTAACTGCTTGGAAGGCTAGCACCAATGTTTTGAATTTGATGCGAGCTATGACAGGCAGCCAGTGGAGGGAAGTAAGCAGGGGGGTGACATGTGAGTATTTGGGAAGGTTGAAGACCAGACGAGCTGCTGCATTCTGGATAAGTTGGAGGGGTCTGATGGCGGACTCTGGGAGGCCAGCCAAGAGGGATAGCCCATGTGCGGTGATCACAGAGCCAAGGGAACGAGTGTGAAGAGAAAAAAGAAGCGGGCCTAGGACTGAGCCCTGGGGAACTCCTGTGGCAAGGGGCCGAGGTGTCAATACCGTACCAGCCCAGGCAACCTGGAAGGAGCAACCAGAGAGGTAGGACTCAATCCAGTCCAGGGCTATGCCACAGATGCCCGTTGCTGACAGGGTGGACAGGAGGATGGAGTGATCCACAGTGTCGAAGGCAGCAGAGAGATCTAGAAGAATGAGGACAGAGGAGAGGGAGGCTGCTCGTGCGGCATGGAGTGATTCACTGACAGAGAGGAGTGCGGTCTCTGTCGAGTGGCCAGATCTGAAGCCAGACTGATGGGGGTCTAGCAGGTTGTTGTTAGAAAATAAAGAAGAAAGTTGACTAGAAAATGAAGGGGTCTGAATACTTTCTAAAGCCACTGAATATCATTATTATTTATTTTGTTATGATGGCTTTAAATACAATACCGTTACATCCGTGAATGGACGGCATCCGTTATAGCCCAAAATGACTGCCACAAACACAGGTGAAAATACAAGCTCCATTTGCTAAAGAAGGGCTTCTCCTCAAAGCGCCCATTGTCTGATCAAGTCTGATACTGAGGTAGGCAAGCAAAGCAGTAGCTGAATCTAGCAGTAGCTTTGTTGAAGTGATGAGCAATGATGGCAATGACCTCTTGTTTGCCATACCTGGTCTAACTCTATAGAGTTAACCTTTGAAGACAAACTCTCATCATTCACAAAGACAGGCTTACACAACCGGCTTTCAAAACATGAAGGCAATATTTTCCTCGCAAAATAAAAGGGAATCATCTGTAACAACATTTATCAGGCAGACGAAAAGATTAAAAGTTCTAAAAAAAGGGAGCAGGATAAAGGAAATGCAACAGCATCAGTTGAGAAAGGTTATATTTAGCTCCAAACATCCTTCATAGAACATCATCTGCAGGGCATGCCAAATCAATTGTGACACAAAAAGCCACAAATCTATGATCCTGTTATACCACAATGACCATACAGCTACTGAACAGCAGATCAAAAACGATAAGTAATCGCTGATGCCAGAGATTCAACCATTGCATTTGAATTTCTGATTCTGTGGCAATTTGCATCTAAAAGTGAGGGGGTGTTAAAAGTAAGAGATAAAATGACATACATTTCTCCAACAGGTTTATAGTATAACCAATCCATTTCCCGTTGCAGATCCAAAGGAAACCTGTTTGCATCTGGAATACATAAAATGCAAAAACTGCTCTACAGGGACAATCCAGAAAAAGGAGCTTCCCAAGGTGAATGAATTTCAGTTTGGTAGAAAACAAACAAAACAAAAAAACAAACAAAACTACAGTACTGTCCAATGAATGAAAACCATTATGAATAATCCACCCAAAACTATTTTCATATAATATTGACATATAGTATATATGTAGAAACCTTGTTCTACAAGGTTTTGGCATTTACTCTCATTGACAGTGGGGGATTGTCAGACGTGGTTAATAACGCAGAAAGAACCCTCCACTATAATTAGGCCAAACTCACAGACCTCTCATTTCTGCTGCTGACTGAACAAAGAAAATTCATTTTAGCTTCTAGGTGCATAAAGCTTAACCTCACTGAGGCTTAAATAATGTTGGCAAACACAAGGATTTCAGATCAGGATTTTCTTTTTTACAATTTATCTGCGCCAAAGGATTTGGTGTTTAAAAAAAAATTCTAAGTGAAGAGGATATGAATGCAGAGTGCTGTCTCTGTGTTATTCCTGCTCATTTTAAAATAAAATGTGAGGCACATGCCATTCCAGCCTTTATCATGTGGCATGTAGACAGTATGTAGTACGTCCTTATCAAGTATGAGTTTGATTAAGAACGCAATTCTAACCTTTTGAACCAGTGTTGACAAATGTAAACAAAGATTAAGATCAGAATGCCTACAAGTTCTCAAATAGACTGCGATAAAAGATACACAGTGCAGTGCATATACAGTGCAGTCTGTCAGTATTTTGGCACATTGGATTTTAAATAAATGATGAATATGAGGTTAGAGTGCAAACGGTTACCTTTAGTTTGAGGGTACATCCATATTGGGTTATCTGTGTAGGAATTACATCCCTTTTATACATAGTCCCCCCCCATTTTAGGGGACCAAAAGTAATTAGTCCGTTTCTGACTAGTCAGGTGTAACCAATCCCTTCCTCAGTGCAGGTATAAGAAAGCTTTCAGTGTCATGATTCTAGGCTTTTGATTATGTTTGGAGTTTGCCAACATGAAGACCAGAGTAGTGCCAATGACAAACAAGGAAGCCATTATGAGCCTGAGAAATACATTTTTGCTTATTCTAGAATGTCAATAGAATGGGCTTGTTATGATTCATATTTTTGGATAACTGATGAAAAAATATAAAATATATCTGAAATGAGACCAATTTGAAGTGGTTTCCAAATGAAACAGTATGTGGTACCCTCATGGCTTTAATATTATGCATTCACTCAATCATAGCTAGGCCCATATCTATACCCTGAAGTAAAATGTTCATTCTGTATGACTGAGATTACATCGGCCTGTTGGGCTTGTGTTACAGTAAGATTGTGTGTGTGTAGTTGTAGCCGATCTTATGCAGTAAAATGAGACTGCTCAACTCAGACATTCAGTGCTCCTGCAACCAAACTATGTGAGGCAGGAACAAACTCGCTGTTCTAGCTTCATTAGTAGATGATGCACAACAACCAAATCAAAGAAGTAGTGCCACCATGACATAATTCCACCAGTTAACAAGCACTCCCTGCCCAGTCTCATCTGCAACCCGTTTGAGAAATAAACATGAAAATGGAAAGTGGAGGTAGAGATTTATATTGGCCACACATAGCACCCCTGTTGCCACTTACACCCTGGTAAAATCTTTCCATTTTATTCTGGTTCGATTTCGGTAAGCAGGCTGAATCAGCTCTGGTTAAGCGGTTAAGCCTCGCCAAAACGGGTCCAACTACACCATTGATAGCACCTTCTCTTGCATAAGAAACCACAAATTTGAGCCACACCCACAATGTGACCTGCTGTCATATTGCTGCCATTCACCTTGTAAGTGAACTGTCATTTCTTTTGTTTGGTTCCTAAGGTGTAAAAATCGAATTTGTTTTAAGTCTCTTTCATTATTAGTGACAACACATCAAGTAAACAAGCATTTATTTCACCAGGTATGTCTGTACATACATACTTTGAATTCATTTGTTTCAGCTTTACAGCATAGAGACATTAAAAACAAGCTGGAGGTTAAGGTTAAGTTACCAGTTGTACACTAAAAAAATAGACTGTTAAAGATTGCCATAAGAAACAGAAGTGGGTGCTGCAACTGTGAATGCTAATAAAGCAAAACTCCATACCAGACCTGCAAAGAAAGGAACATTTTAATTCCACTGCAGTACTGGGTTCAGAGACCAAAGCAACATTCAAGATCTTTCCTTAAATCTTCAATCCTCTCAAGCTGAGAAGGTTAATATCGGTCAGCGTTAACCTTTGTGCCACATACTGCCTAAAGTAATAACAGCTTACTTGAATGTTAAACAGAGGAGAACTGTTGCACACCATTGCTTAAAATGGACATGTATGCCAGCAAAGCTTCATGACTCATTATAAACATGTATTGCTGAGGCAATTTTCAGGCTTTATGGGAGAAAACAGGAAGTGTTCTCAGTCCTAGACCAGTGTGGCATTGTGGAATTTGCCTATTTATGCAGAATTACTTGTGAAACTAAACTGTGTGCAGTTAAATTTAAAAAAGAATTACTCTGTTTTGTACTTTGCAAGCATTAGGCCCTATGTCCTAATATTATATGGGTTGAAAAAAGTCATATTTATAGAAACACCCAACATGAGTTGTTATAAAGTATTAAATGCATATAGAAGATGGTAATCAAATATTTTTTTCATTAAAACCAGCGACCAGAAATCAGAACTTGAATCGACATTGACTGACAGCCGAAAATACTATTTGTTTCTTGAATGCAGACAGCATTATTCTAGGCAGCACAGCCCTATATGCTTTGGACGCCATTACTTAATCCTCTGAAATGCAGAACAGATGCTTAACAAGAGCAGAAATAAGAATGCATTGATCAAGATTATTGTCAACAAAATTTCAACTGAATCAAAGCAGCATATTCAGCTTCGCAAGTGCACACAGGCATACTGGCAAAGGTTTACAATGAGAGACATGCTTTCATGCTCTATATCATCACAAGTTCCCCAAGACACCACTCACCAAGAAGCAGCAAGAAGCTAACTGAGAAGCGAAATGCCTGCCAAATCAGTTAAGCAGTGCAGCACTAATTTTAGAGAGAATGCAACACTGCACTGCACAATAAAGCATGATACAAATGCAATAGCAATGCCAGCAAAAGTATCAAGTATGCAATAGCAATGCCATTATCAATTACGTCCCATTATGAGAAGAATGTACAACCAACTGTGTGTTGAACAGTAGCTAATGGGAACAATACAAGGGAGGCAAACCTAATGTGTAGATGAACCATCAGTGGCTGCAGGACCCCATGAGCTGGTCCGTGATTAGCGTCAAGTATTGACAAAGGCACCAATTTTGGGGGGAGGGGGCGGGGTTCTGCTACTGCACAATTACTTCATTGAGGCTGTTAACTCCTTAAACAGTAATGAAAGCCTCTGACCCGGGCAACCGGAAGACTTTGGTAAAAACTCCAGCGGGAAAACAGAAAACCTAGCAGCTCTAATGATCTGTTAGATCAAATAATACCCTTGGCTCGCAGCTCTCAAAGTGCACTTGAAAATGAGACAAGTGAAATACTCAAAAATATTCTTGACACACACACATACAAGCACCGCCTACACACCACACACACACACACATATATATATATGCAAACAGACATGCACCCGAACATGCACACACTCACACAAACACCTGGCATTCCATGTAGCCTGCAATGCACACTAACTCTGTAATTTAAAGGACTTCCAAATGTCCTTTATGGTACAGCATTTGCAACATAGTACATGGGGAAACCATGTACTATGTTGCAAGTGGATGTTAGATACACGTACTGACTATACACCAAATGCTACAGTAAATTATGGATGGTTTCCTACAAAAGCTGATGGCAATAAATGCAGTCTAAGATACATGCTAATGCTTTAAAGTAAACAAATAGCAGTTATCGGCAAAATATAGTAACTCATTGCCCTGTCAATGGCAAACATGCCCAATAGATGTAGGATTATATTTTCTGAAACTAGTCATCATCTAGGATTAAAAACTATGGACGTGAATTGATTTCTTAAATCCATCCTTTACATCACCGCAAAATGAACTCACGTTTTGAGATGAGAGTTGGCTGAAATTGTTCAAGTTCACAGTGACCCCTTCATCAGCTCATTAGTAGATGGTATCAGTCACAACAGTCAACATACATTTTATTGCATCTAAATGGAATGTGCCTTTTCCTAAACATTGCAGATTTAATGCTTCGCTATCATACAATAATAAACAAAATGCACTGAACGTTGCATTGGGATTAGAAAAAGCAAAAACTCTTTGTTCAGTTGCTTACACAAAGTGGTCCAGGTTTATCTGGATAAAGCCTGCATACCACGCGTACCTAAGCAAAGACAATAACCCATTTCAGTGAAAGTGTGGGCCTCTCCCCTAAAGCAAAAGAGGATTTTCTACATTTGTTGGATAGTCCAAAAAGGGTTATTCTCCCCAATGTTTATAATGAATACGCACAGAGTTAACCATTGTTTAAACAATCAATTTCCTTCACCAACACCTGCCGTGAAGGTCTGATGGTTTTCTAATCACAACCATAGTGTCCAATCTGAGCTGCTCACTAATTCATGAGATTCCATTTTACCAGAAATAATAATGCATTTATTTATCAAGTTATTTCTGAATATGCACACTTTACAGTCTTCTCTCAATCTCCTTCAGTTATGGTGATGAGGAGAAACTAAACGCTACTAATGGGTTCTATACAAAAAGCCAAGGGTCAACAATCTTTGCAGCCACAGAAAACTGAGAGATAATGTTTTTTGGTTGTTGTTAGCTATTGAGTGGACAGAGTAAGCAAAGTGAATGTTAATGCCTTATGATCAATTAACTGTTACAATAATAAATAAATAGATGGATAAAACATGATAATGTAACCACCGAATCCTTGCAAAATGGAATTAACATCAATAGTGAACAATCTGAGTATTAACTGCTAATCAGCCAAGACTGTAAGAATGTATTAATTCAGTCACTGCATACCCACTGCCCATACCAGAGTAACCAAAGAGCCCTGCATGTCTTGCAAACCCCCAAGTGGCCTACTGTTTGGCTTACAGTGCAACTGATAGGAGAACAAATCAATATCATTCTGGGGAATTTCCAATAATGTCTTTTATGGGAAAGCAAAAGCACAGGCTTCTACAGTATTGGCAGAAATCTGAAAGATGGGTCATAATTAATAGAAAAGGAGACAAGGATTACAGTGTGCAATCAAAGCATTCCCAAAATAACACCAGTAAACAAATACAGACACCCCAGTGAAGTTGTGCCTCATTATTAGCAAGAACAGGCAAATCTAACTGCTTGTCCATTCACAAACCACAGGTGAGCCCAAGCTGAATAAGAATCTTCTATGAGTTATTAACCTCTAAATTCCAACCTGGCCACTTAAGAATGAAGAAGATTAAAGCCCAGAAACAATATTAAGTTATGCCGTATGTTAATGGGATCTATTAAGTTTATTTTCCTTTGAAATATGAGTTATGTTGCTGAAACACATCCAGAGTCTGTTTTGCCAGTTGAAAATAAACATGTGTCTCAGTTTTGAAATGTATAAGCACGTTCATTAAGAACTGGATTGGCAAGGACAGTTCACAGCCACTTGCCAAAAAGGCCCTGGAGAGATTTTAATTTCCTTATGTAATGTTCAGCAGAGCCGTTACCAATCTTCACATATTCACTGTAATGGATGCAAGTAAATAATGTAATATCTGTAATGTAGTTCAATAATCAATACATGCCAAATGCTATTTTTGGAGGAAAATAATCACCCTGAACAATAGTTACCATCAAACACCATATCCCCCTCTTGAAGACTTGCTTAATTAATTCAATTAGTTTCCATTTTATCTTCATATTGATATGAACATGTGCATTTCCTTTTTACTGTGGATCCTCAAAAAGGCATTAAATCAGGTTTTGTGTCCAGTTTTAAAACACAATCCACTTCACAAGTTTGAAGTGCATATACTAGCTATGCATTGATTGATTTTAAAACATTCGGACCACAAGAGATTGCAATATGTGCCAACTTTGCATGAAGTTCACTGCTTCTGAAACAACCAAGCAGAGCGCCTAATTTCAGGGTTGCAAAAAAACTACACTGGTGGTTTTAACCTGGGACACAAACGTAGTGTGCGTCTCACATAGATGTATTACTTAATTGGATACGGGAAGACCCCGATATTTCAGACATATACAGCAAAGCTTCATTCTTCCCATTCCACTGGCTGTCATTTTGTTTTACCATTTCTGGGTGCATTTATTCCTGAAAACCGCAGTGAGCCTAAGGTATAAACTGATTACGTTATTCTCCAGTCATAATTCAGAAGTCATATTGCTTACCAGCAGGCATTCTTCTGAAAATGTGACTGCAAGGTCCTCTGATGGTGCAGTTTCTTTCAAGATCTGTGTTATTATTTCCAAATTCACAACTGTCGAATCTCCTTTACTTCATAGTTTGGCATTGACGTGAGTCCGGGAAGGGCACTACAATGTAAAATAAGGAATGGCATAAATACAATACACGACACCACAGCGTTTTATTACAAAAACACATTCCTATTTAATTTGTAGACAGAGGCCAGTTTGTTACATATGTGCATTCAGAGTCAAACGTGACAACATTATCACCTGCAAATCGGACACGCATGACTGCAATTCGCTGCTATTGTGGCTACCATTGCCACGCCAAACCTTCGCTAACGTTAGATGCTACAATATATCGTCTGTCGCTTTCGTGTCCAATACCGTCGCTATTATGGTTCAATTGTCAGCAACATGAACAACAATGTTAGGAGGCTTTAATGCTGAATACCTGTGAACGGTGTGGATTAACCCCTTTAGACAACCGCTTCCTGTAAAAAGTCCGCTTTACCTTGTTGCGGAGCAGAGTTAACGCGGAAGTAGGAGTTTCTCTTGAAACGTAAAGCAGGTTCCCTTTCCTTTCCACCCACTTCTGCCTATGTCCGGAGTCCGCAACATAACCTCATTTTTTCGCTCTACAGCGGCAACAATTGCTTTAAGCGGGGGTAAAATGAAACTTAATAGGATCACGGTATGTGTCGGGACAGAAAGGGTGCCCTCTTCCGCTGATGTCAAGCCTGTCAATCTTGTTCTATAAATAAGGAAGTGAGGGTAGTGGAGTCGTTCCCTCCCACAACTAGAGCGGACGTGAAGAATAACAATGTACCAGCAGCACTATCAAATTGGTAACGGTGATGAAACTGTCATGTAGTTCTCAGATGTCAAAATAACTCAGTTGCGCGCATTTGAGTCAAACGCAGAATCTCTTATAATGAGCATAAACTGAGAACAATGTATCCGTGTCTTCTGATAAAATATTGACAGCCATACGATTATTATAACATTGAAAACGTGGTTAAAAAATGTGCTTAAGGTTCAAATGCACGTAACATTCAAATAAAAACGGATATAGTGCAATAATTGAAAATATTTTACAGTGCATGAGAACAAGAACAAAGCATGTCCTAAATACGGGCAGCACAGTGTGTAGGACATCATTCAATGAAAGGTTTAGTCTGATATTTGGGTAAATTAATTTAAGCCCATGTGACAAATAAAGTACCTGGAGGGGAAGTGTTTCCTAATTTATCTTCCTGCCAAGCAACACATACCTAATGGCTGCAGGGTCTGTCTGCGTCATCCCTATTTGTCTTGGTCGGCAGTGAAGAATATTTCAGATACTTTATAAAAGTTTCCGATTACCTACTGCTTGTGCATGTGTTCATTCCTCTAAGCTGAGAGTATAGGTCCATTCAAATATTCACATGAGATTTATGTATCACAAGGCACATATCATCTCAAGCTAGTTCCACAAAGATTACAATGAGTTCATGGTACAACTGAGTTCATTGGATGTGGTGGAATGGGAGATTTGCAGCATGAATACGCAGCCAACAAATCTGCAGCAACTGCCTGATGCTATCATGTCAACATGGACCAGAATCTCTAAATAATGTTTCCAGTACCTTATTGAATCCATCCCACAAAGAATTCAAACTGTTCTCAGGGCCATTAGAATAGTATTGATTCTAATGCACTACATGTATTTTATTCACCCTCATCCCCATCATTGGTCATAATAAATTAACTAATGTCAACATACTGTACTGCACAGTATTCTGTACTGGCCATTTTGCATGTACGGCATTTTCAATAATATTCAAGTCTGAGGACTGTAGTGGCCATTCCAAAATGTTCATCTGTCTTTCCTGGGGATACTTGATTTCTAGGTATGCTTAGGATCATTTAAACCGATTTAAGCCCAATTTTCTGCAGCCCACTGTACCATTATAACCTCATATAATGTAGTCTGAAACCATTCATGGATTTACCTTCAGAGTCACTTGAAATACTTTCTAGACAAGTTCATTTTAGCCAGGTAAAACCATGAAAATAAAGTACTCTGCTAATAGTTTCTTTGTAATTTACTGTATCCAGAAATGGAAATCAGATGAGAAGCTTGACTCACAGTGGCATTGCTTTCTTGCCCCCCCCCCCCCCCCCCATTGCACCCAAGGCAAAATTATATTAATGTCAAAGGAGGCATAACCCAATGAGACCACTCCAGAACCCAGGGATGGTTAAAGGCTTTCAACACTTCGCTGACGTGGCAGTTCTCTCACATAATTATGATTAAAAGGAACACTATGACGTTGTGGCCAAATTAGGCCCTCATCTACATCATTTCATTTGGCCTTTGCAACAGCAATTCTGCATGCATTCTGAATTCTGTGTTCGGTATAAAAGAGGCACCAATTTGTTTTGGTAGATCTGGCAGTACAGCCCACTTATTCTAACAATTCGTTTTTAAAAAGGTCTGATAGATTATGCAAAAATATAATTATAAATACATTGAAGCATTTTATTATTTATTATTTGTATTTCTTTCCCGAAGACAAGGGTTCAGCTGGATTGCTGGTCTGGTGGTCTGATGTGGAATGGCTGGCCACGTGACTGGAGTCCTTCAGCTACGCAATGACGCTGAGATAACTGCCATCCTCCTTCCGGGACCTCTCTCTGTAAAATGTCTGGACACTGAAATCAATATCTTAGCCACATGCTTACTTGGAATCTTTCATTTTGAGTATTGCAGTGAAAAGTGTTTTTCCTTGTCGCAAACCTGAATCTCAGCCTGCTAGACAATGCTTCTGATGATGCAAGGCTTACCACAAGGGTGTTGCTTGTTGCTCTCTCTTTTTTATGTGTTCCAAACAGGAACAGAGATGAGGCAAGAAGCAGAGAAGGGAACTCACACACTAACTTTACTCGAGGTTCATAAAATGAATTCCCCCACCTCCCCCTACTGATCACAGAGGATGCAATTGCACTGTTGATTATTCTTTCCATTTGGAGGCTGGCTTTCTTTTAAATATGTGTTTGCCAAATTCCTTGGTTTAGGATGTTCACAGTGCATACTATTTTATCAAGATTTACATGGATTGAGACATTTATCTAAGTGTTAAGGAATCATTTCTAGACTCTCACAGCAGTAAACACATCAGCATTATGTCACAGCATTTTCCCCCCATGAATTAGTCCACCAAACCCATTCATATTCAAGAGAGCAACTCACAAAATTAGTTCAATGCATTTCAGGTAATCTGAATATGGACCAGGCGGCACGGATGGTGCAGTGGGTAGCACTGCTGCCTCACAGCAAGGAGGTCCTGGGTTCGAATCCCCGTCTGCCGGGGCCTCTCTGTGTGGAGTTTGCATGTTCTCCCCGTGTCTGCGTGGGTTTCCTCCCACAGTCCAAAGACATGCAGGTTAGGCTGATTGGAGAGTCTAAATTTCCCATAGGTATGAGTGTGTGAGTGAATGGTGTGTGTGCCCTGCGATGGACTGGCGACCTGTCCAGGGTGTATTCCTGCCTTTTGCCCAATGTATGCTGGGATAGGCTCCAGCCCCCCTGTGACCCTGTTCAGGATAAACGGGTTAAGATAATGGATGGATGGATAGATGAATATGGACCACTGTTAAATATATAAATCACATGTGCCTTGAATGATCATAAACCAATTCCACTGTCATAAAGCTGTTTGTTTTCATTTTTGCATGATACATCAAAATATATAGAGATGGACTGATAGGAATCCAATACATCTGGCAAGAACCTCACATCCCACATCCATTAAGAATAAATTGCCTCAAAGCCACTTTCACTGATGTCATTCCTCAAATGAATTCATCCATTAGGCTTTTGCGGTGAAGGAAAGCATATTTTATCAAGGATTTTCCTTGGAAAATGTTGAACACGGTAATACTGTATACTGGTATTCTCCTTAAGTTTTTATATTCTAGAATATTGTAATGGAACTGTAATTTACTCATTTCAGATTGTGTCCCGAACCAATTATTTAAGGATTCTTTTTTTCTATAAGTGGCCTCTCAATTTATGGAACAGGTGAAGAGCTACTTAATGTAACAGCTTCAGAACCAGTCATTCATATTCTCTTCTGGCTTCACTGGATGCAAACTACTCATGTGGTTATTGCTACCAGACAGTGTCATGATATTCAAGATACATGATTTTTGTCATTCAAGGTCTTGAAAATATTTTCAGATATAAAGTGGCATCACACACAATACCAAACAATGCCTTTGTGACCTAATTTACATAAGAAATATGTGTATGTTTAAACAAAAAAATTGCTAACAAAAGCAGTATCGGATCCAATGACCTTGATTGCCCTGTTTCCAGTAATGTTGTCGTTCTCACAATGTGTCTATGCTGTACTAACAGCACTGAAAGAGTTAATGTTCCTGCCAGAGGAGGTGACGTTGGCAACACGTCACTGCAGAGAAAGCTGCACTGGATCCACAGTGAGGACATGGGGTTTTAATGTAGAATCTGACATGTGAGTAAAGCAATTTCCGACAGCCTCACGTTGTATTCACCTTCCCAATCCTACAGGTCTCACTGTAAGCATCATTTTTCTGACTGTACTCCACAATGTGCATTAGAGTTACGCCCTGACCATGTATTATTTCTTTCTTTCTCTTCAATTTGTGTATAACTCCTTTTTCTTTTTTGTATTCACACCCTGTATTTTTTTACAACTTGTTATATTGCATGCTAAATTATTTTACATCTTGCATCATTACATCTTATATGCTATCACTACTAGTATATGATACCAGCATATGTGCTCACCTATAAGAGGAAAAAGAACATTGACCTCATTGTATTTGGACAGAAGCATACAGGTATCTAGGTCCTGCATTAAAAAATAAATGATGTACATACGTATGTATGTTACATCTTAATCAAATCCAGGCATGAAAGTGAATCCAGAGTGAAGGGTAACAGTCTTCACTCAATGCATTTGAAAAGTATGTTTGTTGCCGCATTCAAATTCTCGTATGAAGGTAGAATGTTTGAAAACCTAGCACTATTTATCTGAATGTGCCAATGTTTTTCTGTGTTTATATACTATACCTTTCCAGTCTTCGATGCTCTTGGGCATTTTTTACCTTTGGATGTGTGGATGCTCTGTTTACTGCAAGTTACATAAAAAAGATACATTTTTACCTTTCATGTAAATGATTTCCTAATGTAAAATTTTTGCTCACATAACTGCTTCATAACAACAGATAAACACTGCTGTATGCACTACAGAGCTGTTTTACAAGCATCACATATACAGTCATGCATTTCATATGTGATCATGTGTAATGAGTATTTCAAGATAACGCCACATTCGTCTTGCATATTGACATGACACTGATGATCACTGTGCTTCTGAGGACGTTGTATAGTGCTTGTAAGGCATTATGTTTTGGTAATGTGGGTCCTGTCATGTAAAGTGTCACAAAGGCAAGATCCCTAACCACAGCTATGTGCTCCTGTGATGATAGGATAGGGCAATGAAACGATACTATATAACACCCTCAAGCGTACTTCAATGACAGTTTCACTGATGAGAATTGAAAGGAAGTGGTTCTGCTGCTCTGTTGATGTAGCTGGAGTCTTGTTTACTTCCATGTGCTTGGCTGAGCTGTGGCGGCAGCCTCTGGTGCTTGGAGATAAAATTGTGGTTCCCCTCTGGTTGTGAAGAGACAATACCCGCTAACATGCTGCCCGCTGGCCCTGCAGGCACACAAAAGCACCGCAGCCCTAAGTAGCTCACGGGGGAATAAAGGAAGGCAGTGAAGCCTATACAAATATTTCTTGTGTGTAAAATCTATTTAGTGCTACCAAGGGCCACGTGAGAAACCAACGCATGCTTCCCCCCATGTCCTGTAGCTCCTAAAGCAGAGTCACCAACTGAAAAACAACTGCACGCACAGATGTGCACAGACATTTTGCTCAAGAAGGGACACTTTGGCACTTAAAAAAGAGAACGATGGCACTTATTTATTTCAAAGACATTGTGCAAAGCAATAAACTTTGTCTTTATTGAATTTGAAGGGAGCTGGCTATTCATCTTACTAGATTAAATAAAGTGAATATAATCACAGAATAGAACAGGTTTTTTTGTTTACCCTCTGAATGTTTGCAGTGTTTCTAGCTTGTTGTTGGAGATGCCACAGAATGTTTGGGGAAAGTACCTAAATGTCCATCCTCATCCACTGCTACTATTTTCAACACACATGAACATAACATTCACATGTCCATTTGAAGGGGCTCAAGCCTCTCTTGATTGCTCTCTTTGCACTTGCACTTACGTTAATAGATGGAAAATCAGTTGTTACTATTGCCAATCATTGGCCAGTTGTCATTCATTTTTATTTCCCTCCTGGGACAAGGCGAAGCCGCACCTCTACCCGGCTGCCCTTCAGCTCCCTTGTTTATCGTTTGATTGTAATTTTCTTTTTCCTTTTGTCAACTATGCACAAGCCTCTTAAAGGTAATGTAGTTATAGACATTCCAACAAAGCTCTTACCTGACTCAGTTGTTAGCTGTAACTGACTGGCTATAGCCATCCTGGGCTTGGCTAGCATACCCAGTGGAGCTCCTGTACTGAACTTTTCCTACCACAAGTCCAACTTCATTCCTGCATTTTGGTCAACGATCTGCCACACTGTCATGCATCGACTGTCCACCAGACAGCTGACCTCAGCTGTCTGTGACCAGTCTCTCACTGCTCACTCTGGTAATTGCTGTTTCAAATTTGCACTGTTCAATATACGATCCCTGAACAAGAAATCTCCTCTATTGATTTTATAATAATGATAAACATATATTTTATGTGTCTGACTGAGATATGGCAACAGCCTAAAGTGTATTTTTATGTGAATCAGGTGACTCCACCATTGATAAACCCTGCACTGCATTACATTAATGGCATTTGGCAGATGCTCTTATCCAGATTGATGTACAGTTTATTAGACTAAGCAGGAGACAATCTTCCCCTGGAGCAATGCAAGGTTAAGGGCCTTGTTCAAGGGCCCAACGGCTGTGGAACTTGTTGTGGCTACACCGGGATTAGAACCACGGACCTTGCGGGTCCCAGTCATTTACCTTAACCACTACGCTACAGGCCACCTCCTGGCTGCCCACAGGCCACACTACTGGCCGAAGCGCTGGTATTGCTGTTATCTATCGCTCTGATCTAAAAACAAATGTAGTTAACATACCAACTCTCTCTTCTTTTGAATGTATTGCTTTTAAACTGTCTGGTTCTGAACCACAACCACTGATTACCAAAATAATATATTGCCCTACCAAGATCTCAACTGCATTCCTTTCTGAGCTCTCTTCACTATTGACCAGTATCTGTGCTCCTAATATACTTGTGTTGGGTTAATTTAATATTTATGTTGACTCATCCTCCTGTAATGCTGCTTTTGATTTTATGTCTCTGTTGGATTGTTCTGATATCATACAACATGTTACCTACTCACAACAAAGGTCAGATACTGGACCTGGTCTGATCCTCTGATGTAAGCCCCTCTAATTTTACCAGTAATGAGCTTCCTATTTCTGACCACAAAGGTATTATGTTTGAAATGTCTGTTCCACTGTCTTTTGAAAAATGCAAACGCACCATCTCCCTCAGAAATGTGAAAAACATTGACCCTGATAATTTTACACAACTGATTACTGCCTGTCCTATCCTTGACCCTCTCAGCACTACCTCTGAAGAGTTAGTCTCTCACTACAATAATCCCCTCTCTAAGTCACTACAGACACTAACCCCTCAGAAAACAAGTACGTCCTTAACACACAGCACACCCTGGTACGGCCCTGAACTCCATCAATTAAAATCCATGGAGCACCGCCTAGAGAGTCTCTCCTAATCTTCCCTTCCTGGCTAAAGTGCATGAGCATGTGGTTGCCTCTCAACTGCAGGACTACCTCACCTATAACATTTTTGAACCCTTTCAGTCTGGTTTCTGCACTAACCACAGCACACTATTCAAAGTCACCAACAATCTCCTCCATTCAGCCGACTATGGCCTGCCTTCAGCACAATCTCTCACCACATTCTTAAACAAAGATTAGAAAGCATTGGTGTCACTGGTCTCACACTTTCCTGGTCTCGCACTTTCCTGCTTTCTCACATTTCCCTCAAGAACCTCAAATCTGTTTCTTCCTCTGTCACTAGAGGTGTTCCCCAAGGTTCGGTGCTGGGTCCTCTACTTTTCATCACTTATCTCCTTCCCCTTGGTCAATCATGCAGCATCCCTACCCCAGTTTCCACTGCTACGCCGATGACACTCAACTGTACATCAGCTCCAAACCTCTCTCTCACAAACTGCAAGCACATTATTAAAACCTGGCTGACTCAGGTTTTAACTCTTACTTACTCCAATACAGAAACTCAAGACTATTGCAATTCACTTGTATCACGTATCTCAAATCCTGCTATCAACAAGCTACAACTAATCCAAAATTCTGCTGCTAGATTACTAAACCCACGCAAAACCACATGACCACATTACGGCAGTTCTCTACAAGGTCTACTGTCTCCCTGTTAAATTGAGAATTTAATTAAAAATCCTCCTTATTACTTACAAAGCCCTCCATAACCAGCCCCCCCAACTATCTCTCTGACCCCCTGCTATCCTACTCACCCTCCTGCTCACTGCCCTCCTCCTCTTCTGGTCTACTCACGGTCCCCTCTCCTCACTTGGTGATCAGCCATTCAGATGTGCTGCAAGAAAACTCTGGAACTCCCTTCCACCTCACATTCACACCTCCCTTAAGAGCTTAAGACCCACTTACAGTATTCAGAATAGCATACATACAAGGCAAATATACATATAATGTGCAAAATAAATAAATTAATACATAAATAAACAAACAAATAAATAAATAAATACATTTTTCCCTTTGGGGATTACTGCTCTTGGCATGGCTTTTGGATTTCAGTGCACCAACACCATCTAGGTACAGTGCTATTCTGGCCTTTGCTTTGGGTGCAGCACAACAGACCATGAGAACTGCTGAGCACAATACAGACTGGACTAGAGCACTAACAAGATATCTTGCATTAAATTTCAATAATGTCATTCATGATTTTACCATAATTTAATAAAAAGTCTCAAATCAAATAAATGAATGGGCTAATTCTTTAAAAGTAGAATTTAGCGCAACATTAAGTCAGAATGCCAAGCATTCCTTAAGCCTGTCGGGTCACAGAGGAGATATTTTGGGAAGGAAACCTGTCCAGCAATAAAGAGGCAAGCTTTTCAGGTTTTCAGAGCCTATGACCGTTACTTCACACTTCATATAGGAGTTCCAAAAAAAACAAACTGCATGACCCAAATTTTGAAAACTCTTAATCCAAAACTGGAAGCTTTTTCAGGTCAAATTCATGTGCTTTTTTTACACAATGCAGGCTAGCTTTCTGAATGTCAGAGTATGAGTCTCATCAGACACATAAATGCAAATGACAAAGGGGATTTAATGCTACTGCATGATCGACCAGGATTTTCATGTTGAGGAAAGGGGAACAAAACAGAGCGGCAGATTTTGCAGAACTGACTGAGGTTTAAACTCATCTTCACACCATGAAGATATTCGGGGAACAAGTCAGAACTGAATTCTCTGTGACAATGAAGATTTTATAATGTGTGTTGTTATGACAATCTGGCATGCTAATTTATCACTGTAAGAGAAACTTGCAACTGGGTTTGTAAAAGTGACAGAGCTGTCAAACTGCCGCAATATAGACGCCCCCTCAGGTCTATGAAAGCCAAAGAATGTGTGCTTGTAATGTGAGTGTAAGGTAGCTAATAGCATTGAAGTGTATTTATATATGCAAGAAAAACAACTCTTCTGCATATTTATATTAGTGCTGAATTGAATGAATTATTGTGTTATATGTTATATTATACAGTATGTTGTGTCTGCTATGTGACACGTTTCAAATCTGGAATCCTTAGCTATAGTTCATGTGGTGGTATCTGTAAGAAATGTGTTATATGTTACAGTATAATTCTAAATGAAAGTATCTATTGAAGTTACACTAGAGTGAGAAACTTTTCCAGAGTGTGAATGTACTGTTTATCAATTGAGTTATACATACAGTATATAACACTGGCAACAATGCAGGTGCTGGTGATTATGGTGAAGTATAGACTTTGGTGAAGTATAGATTCTGGTAAAATTCTCTGAGCCAGAGTAATTTTTCACAACAAAATGGTCTTAAGAAAACACTGTGCATATGCTGAACATTTGGAATTACTGGATGTAAAGACTGGATGTACATAGATAACAAGTGACCTTTTTTTAATAAAGATTGAATCTTTAAGATAAATATAATCTAGAAATCCAGTAAAAATATGAGAGCTTTGTCATCTACATTAAATTGCCAAAACAAATGATTGAATCTTTAAATTTGTGTGGTAACAGAGACGTCTGTACAATCTGAAACTAAATATAGACATTATGACAGTCAGGGATAGCTATAAATATGCAATATCTAACAATGAGTGACTGTCAATGAGAGAATAGGTTGTAAGCCAGTCATAAGTAACATTTGGTCTCATGTGCTGGTCAGCTTGCTGACTTCCCCCTCCTGGAGCATACATTGTTAGCCCCCACCATTGGCACACATGCCTGTGGGGGAGAGCTAGAGAAGGATTCTTAGAGGCGCCTTCTTGGGCCATCTTTTCTCACATTCCAGAACAGGAATATTGGAGATGGTATGAAGATGTTTCATGATAATCCCAGGTCAGAATATGTTGATGTTTGGTGTTATTCTGATTGGTTCAGTGCGACTGGTGTAATGGTCTAGTTTTTGTAACAGTCTACTGTTGATATCATAACCATTCAGGAGCCGAGGGGAAACTGGGCAAAATCTGTCTCTGTAGAAGCCATGTGTTTTAGCCCCCTGCCTGGTGGGCCTGGCTGTAAATTATAGATGGGTGACTCACTTTTAGGGTCAAGAACTAAGGCCTGGATTTCGGAGATAAGGAGAAGAAACCAAACAGTCTGGGATGTCTCCTTTCCTTTCATTCACCCAAATCAGGTTTATCCCAAAGGTATATTACCATGAGAGGCACAAAGACATATTTACAGCATAATGCAGTTATCATGAAAACTCCCAACTACAGCATTCATAGATATGATGGGGCGGCCTGTAGCATGGTGGTTAAGGTCAGGAAGGGCTGCCATTTGTGAGGGGCCTGAGAGCTGGGGTTCCAATGTTGTTTAGACTACCTGTTGGGGAGTTAAGATGTATGAGTGGTCCAAGGCCAGTTGGGTCATGGGAAAAGAATCCTCCCGAACATTGGTGACCTCCCTGTGACCCCATACCTAGTCACTTCCAAGGGGGAAGACTCCGGACAATGCCACATTGCCCTCATTTGGGCACTGCTGTCATTACACCGGTGACTGCTCTCTTAGATTAAATATTCAAAACTGCTATTAAGATAGTAAATAGACCCGGTAACACCTTGAAAACATTGCCCATGTGATCCTTGTATTATTGCATTAAGTCTTATGTAATGGTAACAGGAATTGCATGTAAAATGGATAATCAGGAGGGAAGTTTCATGATAACTGCAACATAATAAAACATAAGGGTAATCTGTTTGGTATGGATGTGATCTGATAAAATCAAGGAATCGGATGAGATGCATTTCATACCAAATGGAATTGAATAAACTATAGTTTCAGTATCCCAAGGGAAAACCTACACGTCCTCTCCTGGTAATCATCTCAGTTTCCTTACTCAACAACCCCCAACGGTGGGGGTCTAAATTCCAGATTTGACCACCCCTCCAGGTTGATTTATGGCACTGCCGCCTGGTTCCAAACGTATGATTTGGCATAAAAGCAAGGGAGACAGACCAATCTGGGAAGATCGTATTCGACTTCCCACACAACATGTCTTGTGTATGTATGTATGTATGTGTAGCAGTGGAAGATCGTATTCGACTTCCCACACAGCATATTGTACGTGTATGTAAGTATCAGGAAGATCGTATTCGACTTTCCATACGGCATATTCTATACTCTGTGTTTGTGTGTAGTCCAAGCAGGCTAGGTATGATTATTTACTCTATCTCTATTCTTAATTTGTGTATTTTATACTTGATTGTGATATTCTAAAGCTAATAACCTACCTCTCTGCGAATAAACTATTTTGTTTAGAACTTGCGTGATCTCCATGACTCTAATTCATCTTGTACCTTTTCAGCCTAAGTTACAACTGAATACTCAGGGGGAAATGGTGGCCGAAGACCGACCGATCGGCGGGGCGGTACACCTGTGTTAGTTCTAAGCTGTGCGGCCAGCAATTTCTGTCCCTTAAAGGGTCGGGTGACGCACGGCTCTTGTGATTTGGTGCGAAGGGAACCCTTGGGCGTTATGGCGCTGGTTCCTGCCAAATTAGCTCTAAGGAGCCCAGTTAATGCTACGCCAACCTGGGCTCGCAACTATCATGGCAGGTTTGCATGTATTGTGTTGACTGGACCCGCAGCCTCTGAGTTCTCCACCGAACTGAGATTTCAGCAGTAATGCTAATCCCGGGAGCATCTATTGATGGTGGCGCAGGTACAAGTCGAATGTAATCACTCCCGAGGTCCGCGTAAGTTGCAAACCCAAATTTCTAAATTATATTTTAAATGGAGTCAGATAAACGAGTAAAACTATAGTAACCACTAAGCGTACAATTCGGCCCCGTTTGAGAACGGAGAATATTAAGAATTGTACTGATCCGTTTCTGGCCAGCTATAAGTGGGATATGGGGCAGGTCAATCCATATCCGACCCATGGCAACGGACCCAGTATATTCTTAAACATAATTGTGCTCTGTTCTTGTATGGAGGATAATAATTAACCCAACTAATGTTCTCCCAGCAACGCCAGAAGGACAATCACGCAAAACCCCCTTCGGCCCCCGCTAAATTCCGTCATTGGGTTAGCTGTGGGGTTTTACAAGGTAATTTCACTAAACCAAGTAAAAGCTTTGCAGTATTAGACCTTGTGATGAAAAAAAGGTAAAGGCATTACGTGCATTGCTACCTGACTGAATTGCTAATCACTAGGGATACAATTCCAAGGCGCAATAATATGACAGTGGCACAAACAAGGGAGCTATTTTTGGTCTTCTGACAAGAACAGGTAACTAAGACACGTACCAAAAACGGGCATACAACCCCACCATTCATTCTGGCAAAGCAGGTCTTGGGTATTTTCCATGTGATATGTAAACATTTCCACAGTTTTGTTTAAAGCATTTTGTCATCCAGGCTAAATGCTCCGAGGTCGTTTCCATGGATTGGCAGACTGCCGGAGCCAGGGCCACTAACACTGTGTGTTAGCAGCCTCCCGAGGAAAGAGATGCCAGAACATTCTGAGGAGCGTGACCTTGACAGTGAAAGCTGTCCTAGATCACATACCCCATGAAGTTATCCTGCTGGGAACCATTGGTCATGCTGCTGTGATTCTCATTCTAGTGTGAAAACTTTACCTGAAAGGCTGCAGTGACACTTTTGGCATCACATAATATCTGGTTCAGAAACTGGACTTTCAGTATTGCAGAACATACATATATGGACTGTATTTGGATCAAATCTCAGTTAAGACTGATGGTGAAAAAATAATGCTTTGTCTTGTTGCCAGAATCAAAATAGCTTTTTAGGTCTATGTTATATGAAAATGACAGGAAAGTATCTTGCTTGAAGAAAAAAAAAAAAAAAATTCATTGGAACATAGGTGGTCCTTTCAGGCTTCAATAGTGAGTATTCAGAAAATAAATTAAAGAAGATACCAAACCACAGCTTGTCTCTGCCAAGGTAATCCCAATAATGCATCAAGGCAAAAGTTCCAAAAGGGCCAGGGATACAATGCAGAACGACAGACCTATCATAGATGCAGGACTTGGATGCACACTTCCAAATGACTAAAACCTAAAAGAAAGGTTCACATTTTATGTAATGAAAGAGGGGGGATGTCCCCTCTTCTCATGGTCCATGTGTAATTATTCATGATTATTCATTATCCAAGGAGTGCTTGGATACTTCCCTTTCATACAATATATTATTGGTTCGGGTCAATCTACAATACAATATATATTTTTAAGGTTATAGGAAAATGAACATTTTCCTAGTAATAATTTTAGTGACATTCAAGGATTATGGAAATATTTGTGAGCTACCATGTAGCAACTAAGCCAAGCTGTAATTAAACCAAATTATAAACCCTGTAATGCTGTCTGTGCCCTTTTTGCCATCTGTGTTTCTCTATTCTCCATTTTCTGTCTAAGTCCCTAAATCCCCCTTTTGTTACCCTCTGTGACCACTGTAGTCTGTCTGTCTTCCCACTCATTCATTCCCACTCATTAATCTCACCTGTTTCTCATTGTCTGTTAATCAGTTTTTTATTTATACCTGTCCTTTTCACCTTCTCTGAGCGAGTTCGTCTTCTCCAGTTTTCCGAGTCTGCCCTTGTTTTCCTTTCCCCCGGTTCTCTTTTTTGCAACCCTGTTTTCCTGTCTGTTATTCCGCGGCCAGATTTTGGGGATTTTCTGTGTTTTGTTATTCTGCCTGGTTTTAACTCTCTGTGTTTTTGGATTTCATATTTGTACCTTCTCTGGTTGGGTCTGTCTGCTTTTGCCTTTTTTTCACAATTATGCTCTGCCAGCCCAGCATGTACCTGTCTGCCTGGTTTACGACCATGTCCTGTTTTTGGGTTTACATTTTTGTATCTGCCTTGTGTTTATTAGTCTGCCTTCTTTACGTCATCCCTGACATCTGGATGGGCCTGATCCAGAATCTCCCACATGATGTTTGTAGGTGCATTAACCAATTTTTCGGTAGGGAATCTTAATTGTTTAAGATATGCCATTGTGAGGTTTCCCAGGCTACCCCTGTTGACACACACACACACAAACACAGGCACACACACACATGCACGCACACACACACAGATACACATCCACCTCCAATGGTTTCCTCCCCAGTTCCTGTTCTCTGTGTTTTATCTCTCAGCTGCTTTGATGTAACTATTTAAACTTGGCCCAGAATCAGCCAAATGGTGAGAGTTCTGAGAACTTCAGCCTTGTTGAATAAAAAAAAAGTATATTGTCTATAATTTGAAAAAGATGATGATGCTATAACAATAAAGAGTCAATATCAGACTGTCAATAGGCTTTCCCTGTTGAAAGGCTGGTTCCCAGTGTGTGTGCGTGTCTTGACAGTGTCTGACTGTGGTTGGCAGCCTCGCAAAGCTGGAAAAAAGGCTGCAGCAATCACTCAGGGAGGGTGAGTATTTCATTATCAGGTTGTCGTCTGACACAGTCTGCAAGAGCGACTCTTCCATTGCCTGCTTACACCAGCTGCACCTGAATGGTACTGTATAAAGCAATTGCTATGCACAGCCCAAGTCTATAATGTGAAAAGAAGCAGTTGGAGATAGCACACACTTCGGAAGAGAAAGGATGCTTGTCCTCCTGCTTCAAAATGGATGGAGGAAAATAAAACAGGTCGGGAAATACGAATGGACATTCAAATTCGAGAGAACTGTAAGAAATATTTTAACAATAGAAAATATGAAATATCAGCAGTATTAGCAGCAGAAATTGTATGTGCAGTCAACATTTGTATTGAAGTCAAGAGTCATCCATGGCAAGCCGGTAATTGAAATACATGAACCATGTGTTCACTCTGCTTTTAATCCCTTAAGGACCTTTGCCACAGAGTCTGGTGGATTTAACTGTGATTAAAAGCTTGTGTCCTACAGATGGCATTGACAGTGGCTGGCGTAACAACAGCAAACAGGCCGAATGCCAGAGCACTGTACAAGTAAAATGACCTAATTCCTGGATTATACTGTCGGTGCAGTCTGGAAATTATACCCTTTTGTGTTCTTGAACCGTCTGTGCCTGGAATTCTGTTGATACCCATGGGGTTGTAGGGTTTAAATGGCACTGAACAGTGCAACTGCAACACTGCAAACCAGTTATGACTCAGAGGGTAAGATCACAGTGTGATATGAACCACACTTCTGTTACATCAGACCACTAGAGCAACAGAGGAATTGTTGCTCCTGAGCAAGTTAGGAAATCTCATGAACAGAATTATCCTTAATATACCATCAAATGATTTTCTCTTCCAGAAAAGTGGTGTTCCAGTGAATTTGTATGGTTCTGTACCACCAAGGATTTAGGCATATAGTCAGGTGTGGGGCGGCACGGATGGTGCAGTGGGTAGCACTGCCGCCTCACAGCAATAAGGTCCTGGGTTCGAATCCCGGTCGGCCGGGGCCTCTCTGTGTGGAGTTTGCATGTTCTCCCCGTGTTCGTGTGGGTTTCCTCTGGGTACTCTGGTTTCTTCCCACAGTCCAAAGACATGCAGTTTAGGCTGATTGGAGAGTCTAAATTGCCCATGGATATGAGCGTATGAGCGTATGAGCGTATGAGCGTATGAGGGTATGAGTGTATGAGTGTGTGAGTGAATGGTGTGTGTGCCCTGCGATGGAATGGCGACCTGTACAGGGTGAATTCCTGCCTTTCGCCCAATGTATGCTGGGATAGGCTCCAGCCCCCCTGCAACCCTGTTCGGGATAAGCGGGTTCAGATAATGGATGGATGGATAGTCAGGTGCGTGATTAACCAGTTATACCAAACAGGAGCTAATGATCATCAGTTTAATATGTAGGTTGAAACATAATCATTAACTGAAACAGAAACAGCTGTCTAGGAGAGTTAAAACTGGGTGAGGAACAGCCAAGGTGTCTGCTTCCAAGGTGAAGTTGCTGAAGACAGTTTAATGTCAGAAGTCATACACCATGGCAAGACTGAGCACAGCAACAAGATACAATGTAGTTATACTGCATCAGCAAGGTCTCTCCCAGGCAGAAATTTCAAGGCAGACAGGGGTTTCTAGATGTACTGTCTAAGCTCTGTTGAAGAAGCACAAAGAAACGGGCAACGTTGAGGACCGTAGATGCAGTGATCGGCCAAGGAAACTTGCAGCAGATGAAAGACACATCATGCTTACTTCCCAACAATTGGAAGATGTCCAGCAGTACCGCAGAATTGGCAGAAACCAGTGGGACCCAGGTACACTGTGCGGAGAAGTCTGGTCAGAAGTGTTCTTCATGGAGCCAAAAAGCCATACCTCCGACATGGAAACAAGGCCAAGCGACTCAGCTATGCATGAATTACAGGAACTGGGGTGCAGAAAAATGGCAGCAGGTTCTCTGGACTGATGAGTCAATGAAATGTTGAAATATTTGGCTGTCGCCGAAGGCAGTTTGTTTGCTGAAGGGCTGGAGAGCAGAATGAGTGTCTGCAGACAGGTTCCTTGCAAGTTTGGGGCTACATTTCTGCAAATGGAGTTGGGGATTTGGTCAGAATTAATGGTCTCCTCAATGCTGAGAAGTACAGGCAGGGAGGCATCTGATTGGCCCCAAATTTATTCTGCAGCAGGAGAACGACCCCAAACATACAGCCAATTTTATTAAGAACTATCTTCAGCCTAAATAAGAACAAGGAGTCCTGGAAGTGATGGTATGGCCCCCACAGAGACCTGATCTCAACATCATCGAGTCTGTCTGGGATTGCATGAAGAGACAGAAGCATTTGAGGCTGCTTAAATCCACAGAAGAACTGTGGCTAGTTCTCCAAGATGTTTGGAACAACCTACCTGCCGAGTTCCTTCAAAAACTGTGCGCAAGTATACCAAGAAGAATTGATGCTGTTTTGAAGCCAAAGGGTCATCACACCAAATGTTGATTTGATTTAGATTTTTCTATTGTTCAGTCACTTCTTCTGTTCATGCATTTTGTTAATTGATAAAAATAAACTATTAACATTTCTATTTTTATAGCATTCTTATTTTACAGCATTTTTTTCCACACCTGCCTAAAACTTTTACACAGTACTGTATATTGACGGATGTTTTAGCCTCATAAGGAAATTCTGTCCAAAATACATATGCATGCCTTGTAGAATATCCATAGCCCAATACTTTTAATAAGTTAGATCAACTAAAGCTTTAATTTTCAGTAACATAAAATTACTTTTAGACAGACTACATTTTTAATTGATTAAATTAGGCACTGACAGGTGAAATCAGGGGAGTCTTAATTGTGTAAAGTGCAAACACTTAGTCACTGAAACAAAACCACTTTGAGTTTGAGGACAAAGCAAATGGCAATAGGCCAATCCTGCACTGTAACAAAAAAAACAAGGGATCCACATGATCGAGTTTAATAATTCCGGCTAATTGCTGGCTAAAAATGAATCAAGGATGTAACGTATGCTCAGTGAGCACTTTATTCACTATCTATTAGACTTATATTTTAGACTTCTACTGCTTTAGCCTATCTACTAAGAGTTATGATATGTGTTCAGAGATGGCCTTCTGCATACCACTGTTGTAATGTGTGGTTCTTTGCATCACTGTCACCTTCCTGTCAGCTTTGACCAGTCTGGCCATTCTCCTCTTACGTCTCTCATTAACAAGGCAT
Source organism: Conger conger (assembly GCF_963514075.1). Taxonomy (NCBI): domain Eukaryota; kingdom Metazoa; phylum Chordata; class Actinopteri; order Anguilliformes; family Congridae; genus Conger; species Conger conger. Next base: position 30,680,393 of record NC_083768.1, read on the forward strand.
TTCTGTCTACATAACTGCCACTCACTGTTTTTTTTGCACCATTCTTTGCAAACTCTAGAGACTAATGTGCATGAAAATCACAGGAGATCAGTAGTTTCTGAGATACTCAAACCACCCTGCCTGCCACCAACAATAATTCCATGGTCAAAGTCACTTAGATCACATTTTTACCCCCATTCTGATGTTTAGTGTGACCATTACCTGAACCTCCTGACCTGTATCTACATGATTGCATGCATTGCACTGCTGCCACACAATTGGCTGATTAGATAATCACATGAATAAGTTGGTGTAAAAAAGTTAAAATGTTCCTAATAAAGTCTGGTTGATAACTCTGATCTTTGTATTGTCACATTTCAATGTTCTTGACGAATAGAGTTTCATCTCTATTCGTGAAAGATTTCTCATGAAAGCAATTGACCTTGTCACTTTTCCTTATCTGTCAGAGTACAGGAGACAGTAGATGCATTACTCTATAATGCTACTTATATGAACCATAAGTGGGTCCATTCAATCAATGTGATGGATTGGATTGTGTTACAAAATGCAGAATAACTCATGCATGCAGACTAGGAACGTAATCCAAAAACAGCCGGTCGTGGAAATCCATGCAGACAGGAACATACAGGGAAATCAGAGACGTAATGACAAAACAGAGTTCCAAAACTAGTAGGAAGTCCAAATCAAAACAGAGCAGAAAAGACAAAGGTGAAGGCACAGGGAAGCGGAAGCTTGAACCGGGGGAAAGGAATAAACAAGGACAGACTCAGATACAGGAAAAGACAAACTAGCCAAGGAAAAGAACAGGTGGGCTTAAATACAACACTGATTAACAGACAATGATAAACTGGTGAGAGACATGACAGAATGACAGGAAGGAAATATATATAAGGAGTGGGAGGCCAAGTGAGTTTGTATCCTAAAAGAGGGCCTGGAATGTTTAATACTGTATATAATCTTTATAAAATTATAGGAATGTGTTTCAAATGAGTAACATGGTGGTTGAATGTGACACTTGCCAACGTACATATTTAATACTTTCACCGTGTTTCTTCAAAGCCCTCTTCAGCAAATTGCTTATAAAAACCAAGAAAGTGTGACCAACCACCATGTTACTCCTTTAAATAAACAGTAATATATTCTGCATGCATAACTTATAAAATCAATTACTGAAGTTTATGAGGAGCCGATTACAAAATGACATTGAAAATGTAGGCAGTGGTATGCCCTGCCATATAATGCTAGTAGCAACTATCATAATTAAACATCACCCTTGGGTGCATTCACTCCGCTGGACAAATGGACAGAAGAAGCTGGATAATTTGATAAGTCTCCACCTGAGAGAAACTAATGCACCAGTTTCCCAGCAAGGAAATACAGCAATTAATCAGTTATGACACCATTTCTTGGGGGGTTTACTGTATATCAGCCCCTAAATGTGCATACCATTTTGTGCAAATATCATATTATTATGATCTTATTGAGTTTTTATCATGTTGCTTTTATTTTAGAAGAGAAAGAACAATTATTCTTGAAGAAATTCCTTAAGATAATGTATGTGTAGTGTGTGTTTCTTGATTTTTCCAAGCAAGGCATTTCAGGGATCTGCACATTGTATAAATAATGTATACATCATGAGCCCACTAATTATGCGCATACATCACAAATATTTCATAATTTGGATAAATGGGGAAAATAACTTTTGAGCTTTTGAGCTCACCAATCCACACCAAAACTAACTAAATACATAAGACATAAGGTTTTTTTACAGTTTGGGTGTAACAGACACTTCTTGATTAAGCTCATGTTTTAAAAAAAAGAGTACTCTGGTCAAACAGTCAATGCAAAATTATGCATTTCAGTTATGTTAAATGAGGCAGTGAAAAAAAAAAAGTATCACTCTGTTTTGTGCACAACATCATGAAATAGCAGCCCTTTATGCGTATTTTACTAGTTATGGATTTGATGCTGTTAACCTGTGGAAGAACCTATACACATGCAAGTCGTTTTGGATTAAAAGCGTCTGCCAAATGACTAAAATGTAAAATGTAAATATTGCTTATGTGAATGTGATGTAAATCACTCCATATGCCCAGGATAATTAAACCCGAGACTCCACATTCTAACAAACTTGAGAATACTTAGAAAGGACATTTACTTATTTATTTGTCAAGCTAGTTAACTTACTGGTTGGTTTCATCAGACATTTATAATATTAGAAAAGCTTATTTTATAACATCCATCCATCCATCCATCCATTATCTGAACCCACTTATCCTGATCAGGGTCGCAGGGGGGCTGGAGCCTATCCCAGCATACATTGGGCGAAAGGCAGGAATACACCCTGGACAGGTCGCCAGTCTATCGCAGGGCACACACACCATTCACTCACACACTCATACACTCATACACTCATACACTCATACCTACGGGCAATTTAGACTCTCCAATCAGCCTAACGTGCATGTCTTTGGACTGTGGGAGGAAACCGGAGTACCCGGAGGAAACCCACACAGACACGGGGAGAACATGCAAACTCCGCACAGAGAGACCCCGGCCGACGGGGATTCGAACCCAGGACCTCCTTGCTGTGAGGCGGCAGTGCTACCCACTGCACCATCCGTGCCGCCTTATTTTATAACATGATCTGAAATTTTTTCACAGGCATAATTTTCTTAATTCTTTTTCATGGAATATAGCATGTCTCAGTAATGAAGGCAGATTACCTCCACCGCCCCACACTCAAGAGGAGCAGTATCTCTACTGAGCCATCTGTGACCAGAAATGTTCTCGTGTCAGCAATTTAGTTAGGCTGCACACCATAGATAGAACCAATCATAATATATTCATAGCCAAGAGACAAAGAAAATGATTATTTCTAGCTGACAATTACAGCTTGAAATAAATGTATTTTCACACGGTTCTAGCTCTTTTCCTGGGCCCAATTATGATTAAATGTAACTATGATTATGCAAATAATGTTTGTGACAGGACTATGATTACAGAAAGGTCAACAAACCTGATTATTATTATAAAATGAAGACTGGGCACAAAAACTGAGATTTCAAAGGTTCAAAGCACAGCTATCTCATTAGCTGAGTACAGTTGAGAGTGCCCATCAGTGAAAATTGCACCCTGCAAAGATGCCAACAGTTGTGGCGCTTTCTTTGGATGTACAATTTTTACATTGGTAGAACAGATGCTACTTTTTGATGCTAGATGCTATGATGTACAGAAGGGAAGAATTAAAAAAACATCACATTCTTGTAAAAGCAAATTTTAATGAAATATATTAGCTCAAATAACAGGGGGACATCTGATAAAGTTTTACTTACACAATTGATAGACTAAGTGATATGCGAAACAATTAAACAATAAAACAAATATCAGCATACTAAAAATAGAATTTTACTACTGAAAAGCTGACCAAGGCGTAAGGAGATATTGAAACATCGATTTTGTTACACCAGTACATAATACTAACAGTATTACTGCATACACAAATTATCTTGTATTCTCTTATTCTGAGATCAGTAATTGTCTGTACAGAGCTTGCCAGTAAATTCTTTATCAGTAAGAGGTGGCTAATTTTGATCAAAACTATTTATGCACGAAAATGTCAAATCCCCAGAAAGTGTAGACACTTTGTAAAACTTAAGGAAAGATAAGAAACTTTTCCAGCAGTTTTCTTAAGCACACAGTGCATGTTTTCCCCCACATTATAGATGCACATATTGTATCACAGCTCTCCCTTTGATACACCTTATACTTCTCACACATGCCCTCAGGAAGAATGCAAAGCGCCAACTCCCTATAGTACTAAGAGGTGTGAAGACACTAATAAAGTGTGCTGGCTTTCTCAAGAGAAAGGCCTTCCTCTGTTTTGACAATAAAGGCCATTTATAGCAGCACTACTGAACTCCACGTCCTATGGGCCACAAATTCTGCAGGTATTTGCTCCTAACATGCGCTACACCACCTGATTTCACTAATGAGCTTATTATCTGAACCAAGCAGGTAAAATAATTGGAGAAATCAAGTGGTGTAGGGTACGGAAATCAGGTGTTTTAGCATGGCCTGCAGGAAGTGGAGTTCAGTAGTGCTGATGAAGAAGAGTTAAAATCAAGTCAGGAGTCAGCCTATGAAGAAAATATAGTTGTTGAATGATTGATATGCATGAGTGCCTAGGTAAAAACTTTATTTTAACCCTATCCACCTTTCCCCCTTGTGGTTGAGTCGTCGATGTCTGAAATTATGGTTGCGTTCATATTTATATCATACAACAACAGACATAATAAAACTGCAAAACAGCAATGCCCGATTGTTAAAAAGAACAGCAGATTAGATGCTTATCACCCTCTTATTTGCAAAACAGGGCAACAAAACTCCACCTTCCCCCATGCTCACGGTTATAAAAAGCATATTATAACAATCATTGATACCATTTCTCTACGTCAAAAAATCATGTTCCAATATAAGAGCAGAAATATACAATTCAGAAGTTGCATGAATAAATCAAAAATCTAAGCTTACTTTTATTGCATGTCTGGTTTGGTTGAAATACTGTATATATGTTTGTTTTGTAAAATATGACTGCTTTTTGAATAAATCATAACATTTATTTATTTAATGTTAACGTTTATTTCGTAATCCGTTTAGCTGTTTTAGAGAGAACTATATTTTTGCCGAGACTTTTACCTAAGTTAATGCTTCTTATTGTTGCGTAAATGCATTGCTAGGTCATTTCAGTACCGAAAGAATGTAAAACATGATATACCTTCGAACAAGCTATAATGTGTCATATTATTGGAATTTAGTTTAGGAATAGCGCTGTATTTGCATAGCAGAATGAATATACAGACGTGTGTAATTACAGGATTTGGACTTGCTTTAAATAAACCTATAATTGTACTGACTAATGGGGCTAACAGGGCTCTTAAATACACATGATACCTTGTGTAAATAAGACAGCTTTGGAGTTGCACCTAGTGACTCCTATAGGCTTCAAGTCTTTATGCTAAGCTAACATGTTATGCTAACATGGAAACTGAGCCAGTAAATGCATTAGTCTGATTAAATAGGAAATAGGAAAATTTCCCAAAATGTTGGTGTATTCCTTTAGGAACATTTATGTCAATAATGCATTATGACACTAATTTTATAATACTTAGTTATAATGATTACATACATTTCAACATTTGGACACCAAGACCTCATCATATTAAAATGTACATGATGAATATTATCAGTTCTAAATATACAAAAATCCACTGAGAATGATTAGCTGGGTTCTTTTCTTTTCTTTTCTTTTTTTTTGGAAAATATGTTCAAAGGTGCCAGGCAATTATTTCTTGTCTGCCTACAAAAAAGGGGTGATATTTGGAAAGCAGGCACAGGAATTTTAGCTAAGAATCCAGAACAATGATTATGACTATGATTATTATTATTGCCATGAAATTTAGCTGGCACATTTCTTAAAGCTGACTTGAATGAATCAGAAATTATAATTCAGAAAGGATCATTTAACCTGAGTAAAATTAGTGTTGTCAGGACAAAAAACAGTTTGCACTCTATTTATTAAATATGCTTCCCCTGAGAACAGCACACACACCATTAACTGTTTACAAAGGCAAATACAGTTTTTTTTACAAGGAAAAGATTAATCATGTGACCCTAGTTCAGTCACACCCTCACTCCACCTAGTGTCTACTGAAGCTGCGGTCAAAAAATCGGGCAGGCAAACCCCATTCCTTCCAAAATCTTCAGTTGGTAGCTTCAAATGTAGGTCTCCTGATTGTCTGACATTAGGATTGAATACTCCTGGCAATAACAACAAGCCGACCATTTTCTGCTCTGTATGCTTGCATACACAGTTGCTCAATAGACCATTGCAAAACCTTAAATGACCATTTCAGTGGTAAGTCAATCATTATGTCTTGGTTGATTTTGAGGTACGGTATTTTCATTCCATATGTCAGGATCATTACCTTGCTGAAAGATCCATCTCAAGCCAAGTTTGAGCCTCCTCCATTCACGGCCCAAATGTGTTGCTACTTATCACGAGATTTTCAAGGCTAGTAGATGGAAAACAAATTCCATAACAACAAAGATCCAACACCATATTTCTTAGTATGTGTGATGCCATTTTCAATATTTAACACTGTTCAACATTGGCACAAGTTGTACTGTATGATAGATGACGCCAAATCACATGAATACTTATGAATACTTTTTCACAGTATACTGAGGACACAGTTCTTCTGGTTGTATCATTTTATTTTTGTTTGCTATGGCACTTGATGCATGGCTCCTTTTTTTTCTTGATAGAAAAAATTGTGATGTGTTTTTGGGATTCAGATAAGAGAATGATGAAGGAAAACATATAGTAATATAAGAAATATACTGCCTCTTAGACTTTGAGACTTTAGACTCAGATAAATGTTCCACACCGCATAACAGACTATAATCTGTAACACCAACATTGATAATGTACATCTCTGTGCAAGATTTCTTCACTTCGATGTGATTTTATTCTGACCACATAGCTGGCTTGCAATAGAATTGCATCATCAATTCAAACGCATCTTTTAAAGTACTTTTTCAGTGATTTGCAAGTCAAGATACACGTGTATCTTTGCGATTTACACGATGGCAGGATGTGTATGGTTTTTCTTTGTCTGCATATGTTTGTGTGTGTGTGTGTGTGGACATTCTTCATTCTCCTGAAGCTGTATGCCAACTTTTATGGAAACAGAAGCAATAATAAAAAGTCTTATTGAAAAAAATTATTTTGCCTAAAAACTAAAGAAAGAATGAAAGAAACCAAGAAAAAGTACAAGTACAATGAAATTGTATACTTGATTAAATCAATATTTATAAACACATTTATTAGATTTTTGCTAATATGTTCTAATATACCGGTACATATGTTTTTTGTAGGGGCACAGTTACTAATTATTCGAGATAATAACTTGTCAAACTTGACATGACAAATTGCTATTAAGAAGTGACTTCAAAGAAATATTATATTATTTCTGTTTTTGAATGTGGTTATGAACAACCTACCCCGAACCAACAGATCCAGAAAGTACAGTCACAGAGAACAGAAAACGAATTCACTGTAATGTAATATAAAGTCATTTAAATAATTGGGCTTTAGCGATGGACACTGGTCTGGGAGATCCATTTCCAAGCCAAAGAAGGAGCTGGAGAGCCGAAAACAGAGTATATGGGGATTTCAGACAGTGGCAGCACTATATAATTAATCAGACCACAATGAAAGAACATGCTGTCATCTCTGGTCTGTGACATGGTGGGCAGTAGGAGACAGTCTTCCCTAAGGTAACGCCATGGGGGAATGACAGGTGCTGCAGGAAAATATATTTTTTTAGATGAGATGTTAAACTAGAGGCCAGTAGTACTGGGTCTAGGAAAAAACCCAGAGCAATACATGGGTTGTTACTTGTTGAGGTGATGGTGGGCCAGTAGGGGGCACTCTTCCCTCTGGATCCTGGAGGAAATCCAGTGCCGCTGCACAGAATGAGCCTCTGGGTGAGATGCTAAACTGAGGGCCTGACTCACTGTGGTGATTAAAGATCCCATGACGCTTAAAATGAGTAGAGGTGTTAACCCCTATGTCCTGGCATTATTCCCAGAAACACTGTATCTACATCTGGCCACCTTATTACCTTCTATATCTGATTGGCTGCACAATATATTTTATTCCTACTTTGATTCCCCATGTTGTCATTACTAAATAGAATTGAACTCTCAATTCACATACCCGACTAAATACAAAACAAGTGTACTTGCATACTGTACACTTAATGAATTAAGAATGGGTATATAATGCAATGTTTTAATTTTGCTTTTGTTTGCTTCTGGTCATATTGCAGTGTATGTTTTGTTTGATGTGATGCCAATTTTTCAGCAGCAGTGGATTCAGAGAGGGGAATCCAACTAAACGGGACAAAAGAAAGGACTAGAGTCAGCTGTGATGGAGGTGTGGACTAGAGCAGGATTGACGCTTCATTGCTTCACAGGCACTGATTATTTACGACCAAAAGGAATGTGATCCTGCCCGCTTGTGTCAGGGATCCTGTGAGGGGTTGAGCAGGTTTGGGGAAGAAAGAACAGCAGTAACAGTGAGTCAATGAACATGCATTTTCCTGCCAAATTCATGTGTAACTGGATATATTTACATTTTACAGTGGCTTCAATACATTTAAAGCTTGCATTAGTGTTTACTTCACTACAAAAACAATTATGTTTCCAATTAGGTTATTTTTTCCAGTTTTTATAAATTGAAGAAATGCTACTTTATGATATGAAAAAGTAAAATATTATGCAAGGATCCATTGGAGACTTACAAATATGACGGGAAACAGACACAGATTTTTTACATCTCCAGCTTCACAAATACATGTGAGGAACTCTGTCAAATGAAGGTTGCATAACTGGTTACCTGGGTGCAGCCTATTTTCTTGGCACGACTCCCATTCAAGCAGAACCCTGAACTGTCAGACGAAGCTGTGCTTTACATTTCAAAGGCAGAGGTAGGTGGAAGACAGATGCTTCAACTGTAACAGGGGTCCTTGCCAAGGCACCAAATTAAGGGAGGAGCAGAGGATACACAGCGGAATCCCTCTACAAAGCATTTGTTAGTTTCTTCTGAGGGTGGCTGGTGGGTGGAGAGGGGGGTGGAGAGGAGCCGGGTTTGAGAGGTCTCATTTGATTGATGGAAGCTGATCTGCAGAGACTCAGTCCCCATTCCTGTGGGGAGTCTTGCTGACTTTTTTTTATCCACCTCATTGAAACCTTTTATTTACTCATGTGATGGGGCTCCTTTATTTATGTTGCAGCTGATCTCTATTTTTAATGGAGGAAGCTGAAGACAATTGCCTTTCCCTGGTGTATCAATCAAAACAAGATTATCTGAATCATAATCAGCCATTTTCAAATTAGAATTAAACAAACATTATTTCAGCATTATTCGAGTCCATTGACATGTTTGGCAGCATGGAATGGAATGCATACAAAAACTACCTCACACCTACTGTCAAATATATTTGTTGCCAATAAAAACAAAATCCATGTTCTGCAAGGGCAAGTATCCAGACTTAAATCCCCTGAAAAACCTGTGGTCTGAACTGAAGAGGGGGTATCCCAAGAATATCAATGATTCTGAAAATTTCTGCATGGTCAAAAATCCCTTCAAATGTGTTCTCTAACATTATCACAATTACAGGACTTGTGACTGTCATCTTTCCCAGGGGTGTTTGCAAAAAATATGAAACCATATTTTCAAGGTGAAAATTCTGCATAGTATGCCTTTAAGTATTAGTCTAAAAATGCAACATTTTTTTGGTTACTTTCAATATTTCCCATCAAAAAAGACAACAGAGGACAGAAAGGAACATAAATTAGTCCAATACAAACTGTAATATAAAATATATTATTATTATTATTATTATTATTATCATTATATTATTATTAGACAAAGGTAACAATTTTTTTATTTTTTTTATTATTCATTTAATGGAAAATGTCCACCCATATCACTGAATAACTGGTTGTACCACCGTTAGCCGCAATAAGGCTTTCTTCCTCTAAAACTTAAATTTTGTTTCTTTTCAGCCACTCTGACGTGACCTTTGTATTTTAGATTTTGCTGCCTAACAAAACAGCACTTCATCTTCAGCTCACAGACAGAAAAGAGTATACTTTTGACTCATCTTTCCATAGAACATCATCACTAAAGCTTTGGGATCATCCAGGTTTTTTTTCTTTCTTTTTTTTTGCAAATGTGAGACAAGCAATAATGTTGCCTCGTCAAACCTGCAGTTCATGCTGGAAAACCAATCATTTTTTCTGGATTAAAGCAGTTCTAACCAGTCAAATACACGCATTACATGTCACCCCTGTGTCCTGTTCATATTCACCACTTACTGGCAGGAAAGAGAAATCTGTAAGCAGTCGGGTGGCCAGCTGATTACCTCTCTCTGCCACCTAATTAGGATTCAGCACACAGTCAAAGTCTCCCAGCAGTCACAGTCCAGACAGATAGGGTTGACCTGGCTGACACGCCAACGCAGCAGGGTTGAATGGTCCCAAACCATTCCCTAGCTCCCCTCTTCCGCTCATCCTCAACTATCTTTAATCTGTTCCCTACAAGGAAACGCTCTCTGCAACTTCCTGGCCACTGAGCTGAGGTCAGAGCTTCTTAGGGGAGTAAAGGTAGCTAATCCCAGCTTTACCAAATTTACTGTCAGCATTCCGATTTAATGCAACCTGCTTTTCTGAAGATTGATAGCACTATGTAAAGTGATAACCATATTACCCCTGAAATTAGAAATACTGCATGCCTGTGGTTCTTTTTTTGATTAAGTTAGGCCTTGTCACTTGTTTATTGCAATCATATACCAGAGACACCGACCATTTATTAGGTCTGCTCTCACATGCTTGCCTCTGCATTCTTGTTTTTTGACTTCAAACTTCAATGCCTATGAATTCTGAACAGACTGCAGTCCATGTAAACTGTACAATATGAAGAGATTACAAAAATAGGTTCAAAAACAGCCATGGTGTGTTGCATTTGAAGGGGACAGAAGGACTGTGGCCACACACAGGTAGGTAGTTTAAACCAAAGCTGGCTTCCCATCTTGCCTATTCAATTTGCAATGATTCACAGTGTATGCCAGGCTTTTGACAGCATGTCGATTCAATGGATTATTCCTTGCTGAGTGGACAGCTTATCCTGGGACATCGTTTTCAGTGCTTTTACGTGACTCTAGAGGATTTTCATATTTTCCTTTCCGCCACATCCCAAGCCAGGCCAGAAAATCAATGCTTCTCTTTCAGGGAAATGTTCTTATTTGTGGCACATTGACCAAACAGCAGCTAAAAAGGCCTTTGATTTCTCATCCCTGAAGTAGTTGACATTTATTTCGCAAACACTTGACATTTCAAAATGGCCCCCCTTGTTACTGCGCACAGCTGCATACAGCTCCTCTATTGATGTGTCGCAAAGACTCATGGCATTAGGTGCCTGTCTGCCTCTTTCATTGGATTAGCAAGACATGTCAGTCAGGCCAAGATAAAAACTGGCAGTCTTTGTGTACAAGTGAAACAAAAGCAAGCAAATCATTGTAAGATCTATTTGTTGGCCAAGTTTAATTGTGTTCTAGACTTAGCTTTTTTGTTGCTTGTAAGGTGGGAAGCTGGCATCTGTAATGGCCAAGGATTGAACCTTGAGGCACACCAATAGAGAGAAGGTAATGGAGAGATTAAATATTCTAGGACAGGGATAATATTTGCATCATAATTCCATTTAACAAATATAAAGGAATAGCACTTCCAAAATGTGCAGTATAGGCTTCCTTGTATATTGTCAAAATAGCATTTCTTGTTTCATGACTTTTGAAGTTGGAATTAAACATCATTTATTTGAAGTTTAATATTTTCCGGTTGCTTCTAACACATTCAAAGAAGAACTGCTGTGATATTCCCCTAGTATATTCACCTCTGAATACACAATCCCACATTTACACACTGCCATCACATAAGAGGTGACTTGGTGGATGTGGTAATCTGACTGACAGATCCTCTGGCTGTGAATAATTACTTTCTTTCATGCATCATTAAATTTAGTTCTAATATACAATAATGAGGCAATGTACAGAGGAACACAATGTAATTGAAATAACATTTGGTTTATATTAGCATATACTTAAATACAAATCATATAAGAACAATGAAATAGACATAAAAAACATAACAAATTTATTTTCTTCAGAACCTATTCTTCTGTTGCACTGAATTGTAATGAAGAGGAGCAGCTTTTGAATTTAACCACCCATACACACACATTCAAAGAGGCAGTTTAAATATAAATATAGTTTAAATATAGTTTAATCTCTGGCTTTGCCTTTAAGGCAAATGATACCATTTGCATAACCATCTTTCTTCACAGAAAAAGGGCTTAAGTAAATTGTGCCACACACTTCGATGCCAAAAAAACAACAAAAAACACCTTCTGCAGTGCAAAAAAGAAAACAGAAAATACAAAATTCACAGCTAGTACTACAGACATGCTATAGCTCTAATGTGGAGGAAATGGCAACCCGGACATTGCAAGAGTTGTTTCTAAGAACAGTGGAGCTTGACAACCGGCCAACAAGCAAAGTTACATGACCAGGGTGTGGGGGGAGGTTTGAACTTTTGAGTTACTTAATTCTCAATTGTCTGTCAATTTTCAGCAGGGTGATGGGCATTCCTAAGCATCACTTCTTTGGTGCAGATAGGCGAATAGCGGGAGACTTCTGCCCACTCGCAAGTCTCTCCAGGAGACAGCCTCCAATGACCTGTAGCCCCTTTTTCCCTCTTATTGCTATTTCACTCAAGTCTCATCCCATCTCAGTTAGGCACTACTTTCACCAAAACCTGTGAGAGAGACTTTGCTGTTTATTGTGTATTGAACTTGTGTAATGTTTCACACGTTCACTCATAGCCTCGTAATTCCCAAAAGCATATACTGTACATGCTATATTCATGAAAATGCTAAATATTAAATGGTAAGTGTGTGTGTGTATGAGAGAGAGAGAGAGAGAGAGAGAGAGAGAGAGAGAGATTCACACTTTGAAGTGTTATCCTACATGCTTATGCCACTTGGAATCAGAAGACCAGAGTATAGGACACCTCTGTGTGGCTTCGCGGGGGGATTCTGCTTATGGAAAATAACATTGAGTGAGAGTCAGTACACTGCACAAGCCATTTCTTTAAAACTGTATTGCTATCCCATCACTGCTTTCCTCCTTTCAATGAGGTAGACTGTCAAGTGTCAGCAAACACGTGTCTTGGCTAAGAGGGGCGGCTAAGCAGCCGTGTGGCAGTCGGAGGGTTGCCAGTCTGACCTGCCCTAGGTATGTCCAAGGGCCCCTGAGAAATGGCAGCCAATCGCCGTGAGTGTGTGTATGAATGGGTGAATGAGAAGCATCAATTGCACAGAGATTTGGATAAAGGCGCTATATAAATGCCAACCTTTTGCCATTTAAGTGAGTACTGCCAGCTGTGGCTTTGTGAGACTCCAACACCAGCCCATAGGGCACATCACTACGCTGAAAGAAAGTGCTTTGAAATGACAAATCGCCCAACTTGCTTCCAGAATATGCAGCTTATTATTTCAAAACATTTTTGGTGTTTTGATAAAAAGGCCAATTTCTATTACTAATAAATTGGGCTAAAATGCTATTTCATGAACACACAATACCTCATTGAAGTATTTCAAATAACAAACCAGTTTCAAATAAAATAAATTTTTGTGCATTTTTGGAAAGAACTTGCAATACATTTTTTTTGAATAAACACTACGGCAAAATACTAAAGATCTCCATCCACACATTCAATAAGATGAATGCTAACTGATTGGCTTTCCAAACACCTTTCATCAGGATCCTATTGCACAGAAAATCTAATATTTTTTAAAATTTCAGGATAAAATATCCAGCTCAACAAGAACCTTGATAAAGGCTGCTTTGCATATTTTCACCTTCCTGCTGTGATTTTCTGTTAATAGTGAATACTTAATGTGGAATTATTTGTTCTTCCTTACTGCTTGATCTAATTTTATGTCATTTGGGTGTCAAGCAAAAAAATAAAAAATAAACTGATCCTGAAGGACCATATTTGGGTTTGGTGGTTGCATGTGGCCTACTGTTTGACACACCTGATGAGTGCTCCAAGTACCACACAACCCTTGACATTCATACCTCAGATCCAAGGTCACTTTTCTGAAAACGATCTGCCCAGTTTCCAGTTTAAGCGGAATGTTATCTCTTCTGAACGGCCTTCAGTAGAAAGTGTAGCAGTCATTTATGAAACATGTTAATGAAGAATCTCTCAGCAATGAACTATTAGCTACTAAAGCAACTCTTTTTTATAATGTTCAAGGATACCCACCGCCAGCTTGTGACATGTTAAACAAAAATTGAGAAAAAGATTATTTCAACAAAATGGCAACCGAGATGTAGTATTTTCTAATCTGAAGCTGCTGTTCCTGTTGTGCCGTGCTAAACCAGTCACTTCTGCATCACTGGAGAGAAGGTTTTCATCTTTGAGACAATTGAACCAAATGATTGATGGAGAAAGCACAGACAGTCAATATGACATGGGTTAGTGAGCATCCTGCAGCTATGGACAGAAGGCTTCAGTTAACTTTGAAGGTAACCGGGAAATGTCTTATTCAGTGATAGAATGTTGTCCATATACTCTCAGGCTTTCAATAACATAAAACAACATTTAAATCAGACAACTCACGATGAATTGAGGAAAATTTTAATGTAATAATATTTACATTTAAGGTTGTAACTACTGTGACTACTCCACAAAGAAATTTAAGGTTTGATGCAGCTAGCAAATGTTGTAATATTATGCAACATAAGCAAAGGCAGCATATCAAAACAGGCAGCGCAGCAGAAAGAGCCAGACAGCGCTATGGCTTTAGCATGCCGAATGAGCCAGGCAGCAGGGCAGCTTTTGTATGATGGCAGCAGGGCAGATGCAGCAGCAGCTAGCAGCCAGCATAGCATGGCAGAGTGTGTAAAATGAGCAAGGGTCTGAAAAGCCTGCTTTATCTAGAGCCTCCCATTAGATGTAAGCATTGTGTGAGGGGGTGGCGCTCTGAAGTTATCTGCCTGAATTAGCTCCACAGGCTTCACATCATTTTTAAGTCAGAATTTCAAATAAGAATGGCAAAGGAAAAAATGGTATAGGCCAATTTCTACTGTTCATCCTGAGTTCCCACTTAGTTCGCTTCCCCAGTCCCACTAAGTTCTCTTTACACTCGTTCTCTTGGCCCTGTTATCACTGCAAGTGGTCTTTCCTACCACTGCTATGCAGACAATACCCAACTCTTCATCTTATTCCCACCGTCTGACACACAGGTTTCAGCCCGTATCTCTGCTTGCCTGAGTGACATCCAGGGCTGGATGGACAACCACCATCTAAAGCTCAACCCAGGTAAGACTGAAATGATATTC
Organism: Conger conger; assembly: GCF_963514075.1. Classification (NCBI taxonomy): domain Eukaryota; kingdom Metazoa; phylum Chordata; class Actinopteri; order Anguilliformes; family Congridae; genus Conger; species Conger conger. The sequence continues at coordinate 30,695,428 of NC_083768.1, forward strand.
ATTCCTGCCATTACCTCTCCCCATCTGGATCTCTCCATTTCCCTAGGGGATACCTCACTGACGCCATCACCCTGTGCAAGGAACCTCGGCGTGGTGATGGACAGCAGACTGTCCCTCTCCGAGAACATTGCGGCGGTGACCCGGTCATGAAGGTTCTTCCTATACAACACCCTTTCTCACCGCCTACTCGACCAAGCTCCTGGTCCAAGCGATGGTTTTGTCCCGCCTGGACTACTGCAACACCCTCCCAGCGTCCGCCATCAGACCCCTCCAACTTATCCAGAATGCAGCAGCTCGTCTGGTCTTCAACCTTCCCAAACACTCGCATGTCACCCCCCTGCTTACTTCCCTCCACTGGCTGCCTGTCATGGCTCCCATCAAATTCAAAACATTGCAGCAGTTAAGTTAAGCAGTTAAGGGGTCAGCTCCAGCTTACCTCCGAAAAATCATCAGACCCTACACCCCTGCCAGACCTCTTCGTTCGGCCATCACAGGCCACTATGCGCCTCCCCCTCTCCGAACTTCCACCTCCCGTTCACAACTACTGTCTGTTCTGGCTCCACGGTGGTGGAACAAACTCCCCGTGGGGGTCAGAACAGCAGAATCTCCTGCCATCTTCAAGTGCAGACTGAAGACGCATCTCTTCAAGCTACACCTTTCCCTGTCCCTCCCTACCCCTCTGTAAACCTTAATTGTTGTATTTACCTGTGACATTTACTTGTGTATTAGGATGTTTTACTTGGCTAGGTAAGCATTGTTTGACTAGGTAAGCTGTTCATACATTGTTCCTACATTTGCATGTTGCGGTACTATGAAAATAAATAAAATAAATAAAAATAGGCCCTGGTCCTTATCCTTATCTCTAGGGTCTTTCAGCGCACTTATCCTTGGTTATGTATTTGCACTTTGTGTATGTTGTTCTGGATAAGAGCGTCTGCCAAATGCTATTAATGTAATGTAATGTAATGAAAGAAAAATAATTCTGGATGATTTTGACCCTTACAGGGATAGCTGATTTTCTGGAATCATCATAAACTAAAAAGTAATGAAAAGTAGATTGCACTGTACTTGTGTCAGATAGTGTCACTATAACTTTTATATATATTTTTGATGCAAGATCCTCATTGGTTCTTTACTTTTATAGATGTCTCTATAAGATATGGCAAAGTGTCAAGAATATCTCAGCAGGGTGCTTCTAGGTTACAAGCCTCTTAATGGGCCTCTAGCCTCAGACCTAGGTTATTTTATAGAATGTATTAAAAACACAACTATACAATGTACCAAACCCAATAGATGCAGAAAGCATGCTTTTCCACATAATATTATTAATTCATAATATGTATTGTCTGAAAAGTCGCCTTGTAATGCTGTGAAAGACGGGATAACGTCGATTAATATTTAATGGGAGTCTTTAACACGATTTAAGGGGAGCATTGTAGCACTGCCCTCTTCAAATGGAAATGACATGAATGTATAACTGTCTCATTCATGAATACTAAAGTGGCATATGGGGATACAAAGCACTCTGGGATGTGCAGGGAGTTTAGTATGTTAGTGAAGTAATCCTGCCTGCTGATCTCTGGTCCTTATGCAAATTGATGACCATGCGTTATAGTGATGTATGATCTCATAGACACATATTATAGTTACCAGGATATTGTAGTGACCACGCCGCACACTCTTCACAAATTAAGATGACTAGTACTCAGTAAGATTAACAGTTGTCCCTCACTAATAAATGGTTAGGAAAATAAAATAAATCTATATCATATTGCTATCATGGCACAGAAGAAATTAGATCCAGGGATACATGTTAGGTAACATGGGGCAACATCAATCGGAACAGTGGTCATGTGACAAACGGTTTGATGCTAGAGCTCTGGCCAGCACTTAGTCAGGTGAATTTGGATGGCTAATTTATTTTATTTTTGAGAATGGTTCAAATGGCAATTTTGTGAAGAAAAAGTTACAAGTGTGCAAGATAACTTAGAGAAAATGTAATGTCTCAAAATGTTCTGTAGAAGGTACATGCCTGGAAATAGCTTTAATCCAAGAATCTCATTTATGCACATGCAGAAGATATTTCCATTCTTCTTGAAATTGTGGCTGATCTAAATTTAAGGAGTCGTTATCATAATTAAAAGCAATCTGCATTTAACTGGAAAGATTATCTTCAAATAAAGTGCACAGTTCTAAACCAAATTCAGAAACACTATCCGATTTTTTGAATAAGAATACCATGTCTGTTTTTGGTCCAATGTTGATATGGAAGGCTAAAGAATGTTTTATTTGAAACATCTTAATTTGCTTTCTATGGAGTTTCCTAAACGCACGTATGACAACATTTTTACTACTTATTAAGTGGTTTGCATGAACGAATACCACATTTATACGAGATAGTAAGTAGCTTGAATGATTAATCCTCTCGTTTATATGACTTAGTAAATTGTTTGTACAAATAATTTAATCTAATTTATATGAGTCGACTAAACGGTTTGTAATGGTTTAGTATCTTGTTTTTACAACTGGGAATCTTTCCATGTTACATTTTCAAGGGTGTATTTAGGGTGAACTGATTTTAATGCTCCGTAGCTCTCTACCTCAGTAAAGCCAGAATTAAAAAGATAAGTGACTTAGAATAAACATGTCATTCACTTGAGCAAACTTGCCAAATAAATTATACAACTGCTATTTCCTAGTAGTCTGAATGGGACTGGATGACCCGTTGAGAAGGAATGAGGAATTCATTATGTATAAATAAGGCAGCATTGTTACTCCTTTGGTTGTAAACCAAATAGAATGGCGTGACATGGCAGTCGGAGGGTTGCCGGTTCGATCCCCCCCCGGGCTGTGTCGAAGTGTCCCTGAGCAAGACACCTAACCCCCAAATGCTCCTGACGAGCTGGTCGGCGCCTCACATGGCAGCTAATCACCGTCGGTGTGTGAGTGTGTGTATGAATGGGTGGATGAGAAGCATCAATTGTACAGCGCTTTGGATAAAGGCGCTATATAAATGCCAACCATTTACCATTTAGAATGGTATTTATTTAAAACTGAAGGAAAGTCAATATTGTGTATTATACTATGCTGTTCTCTCATCCACAATGTATTAAGCTGATTATAAATTAGTATATCATGTATTTTGATCTGTGCACATCGTGTTCAAACTTAGGTATAGAGAGCTGTTAGACCTGATGAAACTCCTGACCTTGTCTGTCCTCTTGCAAAGTTCTGTGCAGCTCCAAGGGAGCTAAACGAGGTGAAACCCCAGGTCCAGATGGCAGGCCCCAAGAACGGTTATTACATTGCTAGGACATGCTGAGCCCAGTTTTACTTGCAGCTACGAATTCTGAAATTAAAAAAAGGGACATTTCATAAAAACATTATACTGCCTTAATATATTTGGTCCCCAATAAGGGTAAAGAGTGTACAAATTGTGCTCCTTTTCAGCCTTGTTCATCAATTTGGATATGAAACTATGTTTTAGCTCTGTTCTATGTTCTAGCATCCATTTTGAGTAGTACATGGATTACCTAGTTCATCTGGATCAATCTTAATTCTTGAAAGGTCACTTGGATGCTGTGAATATACATTGTTACATATTATTACTTACAGTATAAGAGGCTCAATTTATATATCCCCATGTTCTGTTTTGTGTTTAGACACAGACAAAAGCATTTGGCACATTGAGTGGAAATTTGTTTGGATGGTACTAGATGGATTTGGATTAAATAATAGCTTTATTACAATGATTAGTGTTATGAATGCAAATCCACATGCAATGGTCTGTACTAATGGCCTACATTCCAAGCTTATTCCGATACTGAGAGGAACGCAACAAGCTGCCCATTATCACCAATGTTATTCATATTCTCACTAGAACCACTAACATAAGACAATTCAATTATAGCCCCCACTTACATTTTCTCAACTCCATATCATGAACTGAGAATCAGAAGGTTCAATCTGAGTTTATTAGTGAGCTTCAAAGATATTGAGCGTCAAAGATTCTAAAGTGAATGGGCTCCAAGCAGATACAACCTTTTACATTTTCCAGTATTTCTGTATAAATCACACATTTATTTAATGCACTGCAAACAACATATGTATGACGCTAACTAATTTTTGTCAAAAATATCAGAACTCTCAGTCATTCTCAGCTCACAGTAGTACATCAGTATTTGACATCAAGTTATACCCTGTGTCTGATATTCCATGAGTCTGACACATATTGAGGAGTCTTTGGGCACAAAATTACTTGGGCAAAATCAGCAGTTCCCACTATACTGTAATCCCTGTTAAATCTCATTTGATTTATGTAGGTGTTAGTGTACAAACTGCTCTAAACAATGCAGTCAAAAATTATGAAAAAAGGATTGAAGGCTACTGAACAAGATATTGTAAAACGGAAAAGTATACCTGGCTCTTTGCAAGCAGTATACAAATGAACGTACTGCCCTGTTTATATATTCTCAGCATGGTAATTCCTCATAGGTTACTGGAGAAAGATTGACAGCCTTGTAGGAAGATTTATATGGAATAATAAACACCTTAAAATGCAATTTCACACTCAAAAGCTTGCTACTATTACCACTGGTTGTTCCAGCATCACTGTGGAGGGCAGCTGAGGAGTTCTTTACCCTATAATATAAGAAGATATTTTATTCTCTGGCTTCCCCTTCAAACATGCATGCTTAATCTCTGACCCATTATTACATTGTTTTTATATTATATTATTATATTGTTATTTTCAGAGCAGTTGAAAAAGGGTGTGGTATAATGTGACAATGTCACTCAATACAGCTCAATATAGCAAAATAAAACAATAACTTCAGATAATAAATCTTTGGTTGGCTTATTGCAAGCCAAATACATGTCACAACATTTTCTGCATCTAGTGTACTTATGAAGGCCAGTTATTCTAAACTTGATCCATGTTTCATTCACATTAGAATTAAATTGCTGTTCGCTTTGAACCGTTCGGTTAATGCAGTCCTTGAACCTTTCTTTGTGCATGTCTGCTGCTGTGCAAATGGGAAAAGAATTGACTTTCATATTTACTGTATCAGGCTATCTCTCAAACCCCAGTTCCCTACTCATAGTGTGCCATGAGGAGGATATGCAAATAATAAATTGGTTAAGATAAGCATTCCCCTCACAAGCCTGCAGGATTGGCTAATGCTTTTGAGATTAAAATAATCCTGCTGTTTGCATTTTAGGAGGCAGATGTCAGTGAAAACAAACTGTGCGGGAAAACAGCATAAGAAGATTTGAACATCAGGAAAGCTAAAATATTTGAGCATGCTCAAACACAGAAGGCGCATTATCAGCAACAGTCCTGATTACAAAGGTCAGTCAGAGTCATTTCTTCCTTCCGGTCTGCATTTGTATTCTAATCTGCCTCATGCTATGCCAACAGAACTGTGGATTCCCTGCGGACTGTTGCTCCAGCAAGAGGTGCAGAATTCCTATTGGAAAAATAAAAATAAATAAAGCTGAACTCTGGCTGTCATGTATTTTCTTGCATATTTTGATATCAGTGCATTATTACCCTGCATCCCAAACATTCTATCTATAAGCCAGAGGCAATTTTCCACAATATGAGCTATTCTGGGTAACAAAATCCTACATCTCTGACAATTGTCGCCCTGAAGACACCTAATAAGTAGCTAGGGGGCGCTTATTCACCAGTAAACTCCAGTTGCTTCATTCCTGGTCAGTCGAGTGAAGTCAAACGTATTTAATTACTAAAAAACATGGGTCAAATGGATTGGAGCCTTCTTGAAATAATACAATCAAAAGGCTGCTCATTCAGTACTGTTCAGATGGGAATTCAATTTCAAGTGCGCTCTGAAGTATCCACCATTTCACATTGCATTTTACACTATGCACTTGTTACCATTGTTACTTGTCCTGTGAGTATGGTTCAGATTTTGCAAAATCAAAAATCAGTAGGCTCGTTTCATTTTAATTTAACATTTCAGTGCCATGGTGAAAGGTGACGCTTAGGCTCAGTTTCTTCCCTCCCTCTGTAGAAAACATTTCTGTGTTCAGTGATCCTTGGCAAGTGATCCCACTGTCTCGTGAATTCATCCCTGCACTCTCATGACGGTCCGGCCCGGAGGCCCCACCCCCCAGGCAGCAGGCTTTTAGCAGGGCTCCACCTGGTGATGCACACACCATTTACATGGACAACACATGGTAAAGCCTTGACAATCATGCTACCGGAACTCTTTAAAAGCTAAGAAAGGAACAATTTAATGCCCCATGTGAATGGAGGAATGGTCCCTGCTCTTCAATAAACTTTCTGGTGATGCCCCCCATATCAGCCTCCTGTTGCTAAACATACATCAACATGTTACCTCCACTTACCAAAGTAGTAAAGTAAACACATTCACAATTTGTGGTGAAATTTAGGCCACAACATTTTTGCTATTATTATTATAATTATAATAATTATAATTATTATTATTATTCTAATTATAATTCTAATTCTAATTAATTAATTCTAATTAATGTAATAATATCTGGTACTATACACATTACATTACTCATAAAGATGCCTTACTTAACATACTTAATAGATGCCCATATCCTGGATATTCTCTATTTATTGTTTTTTATGTCATTCCTTTATGCAGGGAGATATGAAGGAAACACCAGGCGAGAACCATGTGCTAAATGTTACATAGTAGTAGCCAGCCAACATTCCAGCTTGCCGAATTTTGCAGCATTCTGCAGCATGTCATTTCCACTGCTTTAATTGCGTTGCCACACTGCAACTCCACTCTGCAATTATCCCAAAATGTTGCAGGGATTAATTTGATATAATCATCGTTAATTATAACTTAACTGATTTTGACTTCCTTAAATTACCTCTGAGACTGCAGAAAACAGCTGCTCTGAGTGATAAATAAAGCAGACGCTCCTCCGTCCTGTCTCCCATGAGGATCTTTGGTTCTTGGAGACATGCCGAACCTGCACTCAAACAGCTGAGAGAAGGTTCTAGTATTTGCATGAGTCTCTCTAATGACACTTTACAATGCTGAAAAATGAGTTGAAGTTCAGGGTTTCATTCATACAGTGACTGTTATGCCTGTGATGACATTCTCTGCCTCACTGTTTTACTATGAGTGATCATTAGGTTTAGCCCCAACCCAGTGTCAAATCAGACCCCCCTCCCCTACTGGTCTCTGCTGGGATGAGTCAGACCTCGTGCACATAACTGTGAAATTCTAAAAAGAAAACTGTCAGTGTTTGTTGCAGATAATGAATAAAGATCCTTTCCTTTAGCATGCATGCCCTTTCCTATAGCCTAAATACTCAATCAAGCAGGCTTGATGGCACTAATATTCAACTCCATCAAATCTAATAGTTCAAATCCCACCTCAGGACATGAGAAGTACAGGCTGTCAGTTCTGCCACAAGTGAGCATGAGACTTGCCACTGGCATGTCCAGACTCAATTGATGGTATATCACTGTTCCCATATGGCTGCTCCCTTACTGTACTTATTTGTTTGAATGCATTTGTGGAGTCACTCTTCAATGTTTTCATGGGCCCCTCTCTCCCCCAAGCGAGTCATTGACGCAGTACTATACAATCACACCACTGTCCTTCATGCACCTTCTGCATTTTTCTATACATGGCCTTCTTTAAAGTGATACAGAACAGTCCCAGGCCCCGCTTTATGAGAAGTAACCAGCGGGCCACCTTCTTTTAAATTCTTGCATAACATTAACATGGAACTGGAGCTTGAAATTAGAATTACAGTCCTACAGTCTTCATTCTTTTCCTGATGAAGGTCAATGAGTATCTGAAAACGAGCCCCCGGGGAAAGTGTTTAGTACGATGCACACACAAAGCCAGTGGGGCCTAGCCAGGGATCCTCTATAAATGCTAAATGCACAGAGCTTCCAAGGAAGTACTCTTTTTGGTTCTGTTGTTTCATTGTAACACCTTTGAATCATTTTAAAGTTGATCATGTACCATAGCTCAATAACTTCAGCTTCAATAGGAGAAAAGGACAAGCCACAGTGTATGTGATATGTAGAGACAAGAATGCAATGTACAGTTTATAACACTACTACTATGGGAGAAATCATGTGACCATCTGGCCATTTCTACTCTGCACCTTCTCTTCTTTTATTGATTTATAATTATTGCATGTTATTTAGCTGACACTTTTATCCAAAGCAACTTCCAATTCATAAGACTAAGCAGGGGGCAATGCCAGATTTGTGGTTTTAGAGCCTTGCTCAAGGGCCCAAAAGCTGATAGCTTATCGTGGCTGCACCAGGAATTGAACCACCAACCTTGCAGGTCCCAGTCCGGCACAGTGAGTCTCACCATGGTTCATGAAGACCAGCAGCTGGCCTCTTTTTCTGATGTAGGCACTGCTACTGGACCTACCTGAATTCCTTTTGAACTTTTTGGAGAAGATAATTCTTCTCAGGCCAATCACAACTTATTGGCTCTGTCTTCTCCCCAGAAAGAAGAGACGTGGAAGTCTCACAGTGACTCAGGTTTTTCAGAAGACTCCTCTCTGTCACTGTAGTAGGAGGAGTACCTTGATTCACTTTCCACTTCTGCCCAAAGAAGAGATACTATAGACTCTGACATTCATTATGAGAGCTAGTCACTAGCTCTACCCTTTTGCCATAAACAGTAATCTAAGAAGCCTTACTCTAACAATTTTTCTCCTCTGTCACCTTTCAGAAAGGTGAGACTACAGTACTGACTGCAAGTCATTTCCTTTGTCCTTTCAACAAAAGAGAGGACATCGCACAAAATGTAGGTACTCCACGAGTTCACCTCCACCAGAAAGAGGGCAACCTCAAACCGAAGATTACAGTGGAAACAGCTCTATTCTCTAGCGAGTGACGTTGTACGGCTTGACCTTGCTAGTCCCGATAGTAGCATTCAAAGCTACCTTCCTGTGGTCAACTATGCCATCTCGCTCATGCCTGATGCAACTTCTCAGGAAAAGGAGTCAGAGCTGTTTGCGACCTCATAGAGGAACAACCCTCTTCGATCGGAGACGATTACCACCAGCTTTGGTAATGAAGTATTCAATTTTGGCTGATCCTATGGCTGCAGAAGAGGCAACCTATGAGGTAAAACAGTGTCACTCAGAGTGCCCTCGTGGCTACTATGATAGGCAGCAAAATGCAGGAAGGGTTCTAGGGCCCAAGAACGAAGAAGACAGCCCACATTTTAAAGGCCTGTTTCTTTAACCGGCATCCTTCCATCCAAGCAAATGTTATGTTTAAAGCAACCCCAGACAATTGTTCAACATGGGAAACCCGCAACCTAGCACAAAGGGTACGGGAATGTTCTTATCGCCCCACACTTAAGAATGAAGAACATGTGAGCACCTCAGTGAGTTCACCTTCCCGTCATGAATGCTGGTGGAACCCAGTCTCAGGATCGTGCCAGAATGTCCAGAAACCACCTTCCCCATCCTCGCTTTGGAGAGAGAGGTCAGGGAGACCTAGGCACAATTTGTAGCCATAGGAAAAACTGAGAGGACTCAACTCTCACTGCATTATTTCAGCATGTCTGACCCACTGAACTTCCTTGGAGGTTGGAATACGTCCAAACCACAAAACCTCATCTCCACTCCACACCTGTGAGTATACATACCGTGAGACATCTCAGTTTTTTGGTACATAATCTGTCTACCACTACCATACTTTACCGTACCTCTACCTACCTCTATCTTAAGAATGTGAGTGATACATGAGTACTACTATATAGTGTACCGCTTTTTCCCTTATAAAAGTAGTTGTTGGTGAGATGAAAAAGATTTATGTGAAGTTTTCCCGAAACATATACAAATGTATCAATGTCCAGCATCCCCAACAAATGTTGCGAGTACTTATGGAATAGGTGCTGCACCCTGCCCTGCTTCCTATGATATGTCATTCTAGCAGTCAAAGGGAAACAGATCCCAGCAACATACAGTGGCCCACAAGCTACCTGGTACAGTAGGCCAGCATGACTTTCCACATCATATCACAGTCTTAGCCCTCTTCCTTAAATCACTGCACCAGAGGGTGTGCAGGGGAAACTGTCAATGTGCACAAAACTTGCTGCTATTTCATAGTGAGTCAGTGCCGCAAGTGTCATGGCTTGTGTGCAAGATGCACATTAGTGGGCTAAAGGAGGGGGTCAGTCATTGCTGTAGGTATAAATGTCATAAAAGCGATATGGCTTCATTCAGTCAAAAACTGCAGCAGTTTCAAAAAGCCAATCACCTGTTCTGCTGTTGATTATACTTGTCATTCCCAGATTCACTGGTTGCCATCACACAATAAAAATGAATTTGGATATGGCATAGAATGGGACCCAACATTCTTTGTAGAAAATAAGTGATTAGAAATGCAATGATTGTCATAGGGCCCTATTTGAACAGTTAAGGCGCAATTGTGAACTGTTAGCCATAATACAAGGTGCTGGAAAATTAGGGTGTATCCAACTCAATATTGGTAATTTTGTGACGCCAGACTTAAGTGCAACTATGGTGCAGTTGTAAAAGAGGCTGGCTTCATAGGAAATAAATATGAGCAAGTGTGTTGTGAGAGGCTCCATTACAAGTGATATCAAAACAAAGGTTAGACTGAATGGTTTTAACTTCCATATTTATTTTCATGCTCATACGAAATATAGTTTCCAGTTATATTTCTATTTTCTTTTTCTCTTCGGTCAAACTTTTTAACCCCTTAGGTATTGCCCCCTTTTCTCAACACAAGCTTGAAAATTACATATCCAAAATAAAATGGCTACTATTCTTGAAGCCTTTTGACTATAGGCATAATTCTGGTCTCTTCTGAAAGGTAACCCTTTGGAGTTTGTTTTCTAAGCTTGATAAAGCATTTCTCTGCACTGAAAATATTTTCTGTTTTTGAGTGGACACATATTTTTGCGGCTTTTTAGAATTAGAACTATTATGCGTTTAGTTTGCTGGACCCTTGCCCTGGGCCAGAGACAGGGTAAAATGTAAAAAACAAATACCCACTTAAACTAAGTGTCATTAATTTCATGCCCTAGATAAGTTGAATATACACTCAATAGAGAAATAACTTTATAACCCCCCCTCTCTGGCTCTCTCTTGCTCAAAAAAAAGAAAACAAAGCACCAAAAAAGGTATTGTTTGACACAACGGCTCACATTGTAGAAGGCTAAACTATGTATACAATGCATATGTTATTCATTTAGAGATGTCCTGCCTCAATCACTAGAGTATAAGGGTTCACTAGCCAGCTAGCTTAGTAGCTAGTTTAATCACACTAGCTTGCTAATTATCATCTTACAATATTTCCACCTGTTGCTTTTGCTCTTCTCAAACAGTCAAAAGCTAAGGATAATGGGCTATCAATATCCGCCCATGACTGGGGGATATTTAAAATAAATGCATAATCCCCAAGATTGCTATAACATAGGGATCATAATTTTCAAGCCTCACCCACCCTCCTTTTTCTAGTTTAGTTTTGGTGCTTTCACTTTAAGAAACAAGCATGTGGATTACGTAACCATAAAGTGGTTGTCCGTATTTGAAATGTCACGTTCAACATGGGGGGTTCTCTCACTCAAATAAAAACACAATTATTAAGATGCACAGCAGTAGTCCAAGTCAAATTAGAACAGGCTGGCATGGCAGACCATCAGAAACCCCACAGGAATCCCCTTGAAAAACACTCATTTGAAGGGCATCTGATGAGCCTCGCGTTGCCCAAAATTGACGCTTACATTTCACCATCAAGACTAACACTAACAAAATTTCAGCACCATAACTAGCTAATGGTTATTTCATTCTGCATCATGACAGAGCAAAAAGAGAAAAAAAAAGCAGGCTGCTGGGGTACAGGAGAGGCGTATTGGGGAGCAATGACTAAACTGAAGTAACTTAATACAAAATGTGAGACTGTTACTACTTGCTATGACACTGATTTAGAGGACACCTTAACCTGTCCGATATTTAGTCAGTGTTGAGGAAATAATGGTATTAGTAAATAAAATACAAATGCACACAGGGAGACTGTGCAAACTCAACTGGTTGAATGAGGAGTGAGCAGTTTTGGCCAATTGAAACATGGCATTAGAATGAGTGATCCTCTAAATATTAGACATGAAAATGAGCAATCTTTCTCCAGTTAGATACTGAATCCAAGAAGAGTGCTGACAATGACTCCCCTGCTGACTCATCTCTGTACACATTTTTTTAAACTGACCCAGGTGTCTCCATTAGACACATTAATGTGTCATATTTGCCCCCTGCTGGGCCGGCCTGTTGTCTGTAGGTTGGCAGTTCTCCGTGCTGTCTCACCCAGTGGTTGGTCTGGCCTGAAATGTTCCAAGCTCTGCTACAGTTTCAGTTACAGAGGAAGAAATCAAAAGGATCACAAAATTGGGGCCATTCTTTTCATGCCTGTCATCAAAGCGCGTTGGTATGATGCATTTAGCTACTGGTATCGTGAGCAGCCAATGGGCTGTGTTGTTTACTATAATCCACATTACTAGGCAATTACTACATTACATTATTACCACATTACTACTACATTAATAAATACGACACCCCCTGACCACAAAGATTCATAGTTCATAATGTGTTGCAACTAAGATATTTGCTGGATAAAAATCCTTTTTTAGGCATATTTAAACTTTGTTTTGTGAATGAACGTTTGCTATGGTTAAGCTTCCTTTTATTTTGGGATATGTACATGGGTTGTAATGAGGCAATTACAGATTACTGTGCCAATATACACTTCACCATGCCTAAGCACAAATATAATGCATAGCTGTCGACCAATCAGAATTGAGTATTGAACCAAGCCAATACAATTTATTATTTTTTTAATTTTCATTTTCATTTTTTTAATGATTTTTTTTTATAAGGTCCTGCGAAATATCCCTGTTGCAGAACACATATCCTTCTCTCCATTCATAATGAGCCACACAGCATATTCTCCACTGTGATGGCTTTTTAATATTATGCGAGTGTTGAAACGCACATGCCTTGACATGAGGGTTGCTGAAAGAATCCTACTGAGGACTAGAGTGAAGTGCTCTTATCGTTTACGCTGAATGACATTGATTAAAAGACACTGAGCCATTTCTTCCAAAGGAAGTAGGACACACTTGCAGTGTCATTACAAAGTCATCTAAGATTCATTTATTATTTTTCGTAGCATAGATTCCATACAATAAGTGGGTGTTGTAAAACAGTTTCTCTAGGTTTCTGTGCTCGTTTGTGCTCCTACCCCTCAAAAGGTCTGTGCACAACCCTGTTGCATTGTTGCAATTACAATTGATAATCATCGCATGAAAGCAAACAAAACCCTCCATACTTTCCATTTTCTTCATTATTGATTTTCACATTTAACATGTCAGATTAATTAACCTTCTTCACTGATGGCACCTTCTTCACTGATGTTCCTTGGCTGAGTTGTCCTTCAGAAAGATGTAGTGTTGACACATGCTATTCAATAGCATGGTACAGCTATTTTATCTTCACTTGGTTCAAACAAGCAGTATTACTATTTATTGTTCTCGGATTGCCATCATCAATGTAAATGCAAAATGCTATAAAAGCTCAGCAGGAATCATTGGTATATGAAATTCAAAGTAAACTATTTTGCTGACGGTTCTCCGAGTCAGCACATTATAAAAATTTATAAACTATTATGCATTTGGTTCAGTGGACCCTCGCCATGAAAAGAACACTGACAAGACTATATTTGTTGTAGTATGTGGATCTCCCAAATGCAAATAAGACAAGGTCCTGCCACACTTGTTATACCATTCACATGTTACAAAATAAGGGACTGTTGTCGCTAAAGCAATCTCATCTTAAAATTGCACCATGAATAGAGGAATGAATGCAAAAAACCCTTAAGGGGTTAAAGGGTTAAGGTTTACTTGTAGAGTTTGGCCCTCTTGGCCCTCTTATATGTCACCCATGGCTGACATATAAAACTTAGCATTACAGTGCAGGTTATGCAAGTAGCAGGTTATGAGTACAATGTTTTGACAGGGTCAAAAAAAAAATGAAACAGAAAGATGCAAGATGACAGCCAGGTGAATGTACCCACCAAGCCACAGGGGTGACAACCTGCTTTTTCATGGGGACAGATTGCACAGACAGAATCAAGCAATATTTTAAAAATGAATAAAGCAATACTTGGGGTAGAATATTACCGCTTACTTATCGCTTACTTCTTAATTAGCAATATATGAATGCATGTGTTTTTTTTGTCTCAATTTCTTTCGATAATGTTAGAGATTGATGGTCTCACTAAATGGCTTTTTTCACTATTCTTTTTTTTATAGCGTACTTGACTTTGCCTCACAATTTAGTGTGAGGAAAACTCAAGCACGAATCTCGGTCAAATAAGGGCCAAAAGTTGTAAATACCTTCCCGCCTCCAATGTTAATGATATCTCTCCTCACACGCCGATACACTCAGCATTGACTGGAGTGCCCTGGATTTACTTGACTTTTGCTCCCATGTTTCAAAAGCGCAAGTGAGCTGTGAAACTGCAAGTCTTTCTCTGTCTGGTTCATATCTGGTCATTTCTTGGTGTTGGAAAATCTTGTGTAAGTATGATACAAAGACAGAGCCCTTAGGGATTTATCATGCCACATGAGCTGCACATTATCTTGTAGGAGATCCTTGTCTCTCAAGCAGTGAAAGGGCAGTGGTGTCTTACAGCCGAGTAGTTATTCTGAATGCGTTTTTATGATAAGCGCTTTAAGGAAGAGTTTTAAGTGCATGTAGTTCATGAATAGCTGGTAGTGTTTGGAATGTGTACATTGTATGTATTTGTATGTATTCATTTTGCCATTACAACAATTGGCTATAATAAATCTGATAGCTGTAATTGTTGATAGTACAATCTTGGTTTACTCTTTTTATGGATTTCAGAAAAAAAACAAACTCTAAAATAGTAATAAGCCATGTACTGTAAATTAAGATTTTAAATTCATCCACTCAATTATAGTGGGTTAGTTTAGAAGAGGAGAGGTCTAGCCTGGTAAAAATATGTTTTTTGTATAAGCTTAATTGATTTTTGGTGTCATCAATAAAAAAGCTGCAGCCATGGACATTCACATACAGCGACCAGGAAAGCACTTCTAAAACAAAAAGTTTCATTACATATTTTAACAAGACATTTCTTGAACATGAAAAGGGGAAGGTTTATAGCTCTTCAGGCATTAATTTTCAGAAAAAAACACATATCAGCTTTTTTTATAATTGTATTAATTGGTTTCACCATTTTTTCAATCTTATAGTATTAGATTTAACCAATTATGCAATACAATAATCACAACGCAATTAATACAACCACAATAATGAGATGCTGTTTTCTGTTGATTATGTGTGGAGGGGCCTGTGAGTAAGACAGTACTCTGCGAGTCTTGTGGAGGGTATTAAAGGAGCGTCACACAGAAAGTAATTTAAGGTCAGCCTGAAGAGCGGATATGGCTATGAAAAGAATTCAAAAACACCCTGCTACTTTGGGCCTTTAAAAGGCGTCAACAGTATCACGTTTTCCTTCATAATTAATGACTCTGTCTACAATTAGGTTTTTAGTGCACATAAAAATGACGTCTTTTTCTCCCTTGGCACGTTTTTATATCATAGAGGAACAGGCAAAACATTTTAGGAAAGGAAGGCACAAAGCACAGAGTGCTCAAAGATCAGTTGCTTTAAAATAGATGTTTGCATCTCAATTAGCAATCAAAACCATGTACAATATAGGAAAATATAGAAAATATAGAAAATATAGAAAATATAATGAAATACTGAGTTGAGGTGTAAAATGGAAGCATGCTTAGATTAAAATTATTTTTGATTGTTTCAGTTTCAAAATATTGTTCCTTTGACGGAGACATATCATCAAATGTGTGAAGGTCGACTTTCAATATAAAATAATTGTATTTTCAAGTGTTTCATACAACTAAAGTTGGATATACATTCACATAAAATAATAGTCATTCCTACAAAGTAAGAAAACTATACAATATTTTGGATAATATAACCATATTTGTGGTGAGACTGTCTCAAATGTATCAAAGACAAAGAGCACGAGTATGCATCACGGTTCTAGGCTCCTGTCCAGGCACTAACTTTTGCTGCTAGAGGGCACGCTTGTCGTATTTTTGCCAATTTGGTGATTAGGTTCACTTTGGCTATCAGGTAATCAATACCCTCATGCTGACTACTGATTACCGATGAAGGCCAGCAGCGTGTCTTTCTATTTAAGTCCCGATTCTTCCCTCTGTCTCGGCCAAGTGTTAGAGCTTTGAGTTTATTACATCCCTTTTCCGTACGCTTGCTCTCCTTGGTTGTTCGTCCGCATAGGTTATTTCCACCTTGTTTAAAAGCTACCTTCAGGAAGGAAGGAGCTTTAGCCTCATACATATCTGTGGTTTGCACACTCACCAAAATGTGACTGTGACCCCATCACTGTTTGTGTACACTTCCTACATCTGTAGTATTCCTGCTTTGTCAGTGGAATTAGAGATGGGATGTCTTGTGTGTCTTTTCTTATCACTTTGCCGTCCCGGTCCTAGGTAGGCCATAACACAGTTGGGAGCCTGGGTATGGGCGTACCTACTGTCTTCCCGCTTCGTCTTATGACCACCATAATCAGTAGGATGTGAGGTTGAGTTTCCCATTTGTTATCTCCTTGCTCGATTCAGATTAAACTTCTTTGATAGGTCATTATATTGGTTGGCTAATTGCCGGGGAGTTATTTATTCCCTTTCTAGTTGACCCCTTCCTCCTCTGGGGTGTATCCCTTGTCTCTAGGGATGCCCCCAGAAAATGTTAGTTGTTATCTCATGACTTGTGGGTAACTTTTAGAATCCAACTCGGTCACGTTTTGCCCTCTGGCCCTGCTCCCTTACATGTATGTATGAATAGGACAAGGATTCAATATTTCTCTGAACACAAAGACCACTAATTAGTTGAGGTAGTTAGATTTCCAATCATGTGCAACCTTTCAGGACAGCTCAGGAATAGCAAAGCTGGTCATTGAATTTTAATTGGACTGAACGTGCTGTCTAACCAGGATGTTTGGTTTTCCTTAGGGTGCGACATAGAAATGCTAACCCTGACTTCAGGCTTGGGTGTCTGCATGCACAGGCCGCACCAGCTAAACAGTGCAATTACAGAGCAATCTGAATTACCACGTGACCAGAATTAGTGTAGTGCTAACAACTTAAGGGAAGGTCGTAATACAGACAGGTTGTAATACAGACAAGGCACAAGGCTTTTGTGGTAGCCACAGAGAATTACCATAACTCGAGGGAAATCAAAACCGCTTGCAAGCCGTAACATTGCTTATGTAAGATTGATGATGTATGCTTTAAGGCATGCATGCATGAATGTAATGTATGTGCATACTGTATGGATAATGGTGATTAATAACTATGTATATAGTACAGTTAATTGCCATCTGTCCAGTATTTGCTGTAATTTTCACGGTGATAATCTTTGTTTTACCATGGAGCCTTTGTATATTATGTAAACTGAGTGAAATACTGACTTTATTTTACTTGGGTGTTATAGCCTTGCGTACAATTTCAGATACAGTTATTGAGGTGGTCTAGACTCCAGCTATGGAAAGAAGCCAACCAGAAAATAGGATGCTTTTTTCATTTTTGTGTGAAATGAGGATAAATGCGAGCTGGCAATCCAAAAGCAGTGTCATTTTTCTACATCATCTTGAATTATACCAAAAAAACCTATCCATTTGTGTTATTGCCAGATGTCAGTTCTGTGACCTCTAAATCCAGCCTGGTTGTCTGTGGCTCCTTAACCACCCTGATGAAATGAACAAGGGAATAATTTCCTGTCCTGCATGTGATTAAAAAAGCATGTGATGCAATAAAGTCCTCAAGACAAGTTTGATATCAAGTTTAGATATGATTGTGACAGAAAAACACTAAGGAAAGTAAAGTGAAAACCATCCTTGCGTATAATTAATTTGCTACTTGTTCTTTGTTGATGTCATAGCATTAAAGAATCATAAGACACAATTTTCTCAAGAGAAAGATAGTGAACTACTTCTACAACAGCAGGGGCATTAGACTGAAGGAACGCAAAGATAGGCCAACTGAAAAGCTAAAACTAAATAAAAACCTAAACCTGTTAGAAACTACAGCTCAGTGTTAACACATCTGCATGGACCTTTACTTATTTTCCAAGCTGGAGGGAATTAATCTGAAAGACGATTACTGAGAGCAAGCTGCTCTGTGGTTGGCTTACCCCTGTGTGCTCTTGTTTAGCCAATGTGTCAATGCTCAATGTATTCAAGCCTAGACTCTGCTCTGAGGACTTCACAGCCTGAGAAATAATCCCATCAAATCTTTCCCTTTCACGCACTGTTTTACACTGTTAAACCCATACTGATGAAAAGCAAGAGATTGGGAAGATATTTCACTGTGCTTGTTTAGGTAGAAGCATAAAATATGTCTCTGGGTAAAATTTTTGAATGTGGCTAAACATAAAAACTCATAAATTGTCTTTATGTTCGCGACATGAGGGTTTACAGTTGTTTGACTTACCTTCTGCATGATCCCTACTTTTGAGTTCACATGCACTTGGTGATGAGCAATTGAACTTCAAAGTTCAACCAAATCTACAACTGAAAATGAATACATTATTCTGTTATAGTATGTGTGACAGTTGCATTGAGGTTTTGTTTGACTGCTTAGTTTGCCTAACTGGAATTGACCTATCACAAAGCCCCTCCAAATGTAAATTTTCAACTGACATCTTAGCTATCAGGTGTCGGGACCCAAGAACCAATCGCAACCCAGATGTAGGCAGAATAGGGATCTTTATTAAGCAACAGGCAGGTCAGGCAGGCAAGGTTGGATGCAGGCATACAGTAATGGTTCGTAGTAGTGGTCAAGTTCCTAGTAGTGGTCACAGGCATAAGATGGGTGTACATATATACAACAGAAGGATAATCCAAAGAGCAGAAGGCGGGGTACACAAAGGAGGTGAAAAACCAAATAAGCAGGCAGAGAAACACTAGAAAGAATGGTCGGAACACATTACGATCTGTAATGGACTGGTGACTGGTAGACTGGTGGGTTTAAATACACAGATTGAATTAACTGAAATGACGAACAGGTGCAAGTGCAGGGAACAGGTAACAAGACACAGGGGAAATGAATGAATGAATGAAAAGAGAAAGCAAACTAGGATAAGAAACAAAAAAAACAAGGCAGGAAACCTAAGACTGGGTAGCACGATGTGTGACACTTTGTAACAGTGTATGTCCCCCTCAAATTTGGACTAGCAATGTCTTGCACTGCGAGTTACCATAGTCATCATACTTTCAACAATTCCTGTAAGATTTTTGAAGATTGTGTAGTGTGTAGTGGGCATACTTGTCATGGTAATAAGATGTGGCCTTGGATGTGGATATAGAAGTGGATTAGAAGTTAATAAAGCAGCCATACGTATTTACCCTTAGAGAATGCTAGAGAGTAACCTTTTGTTCAATAATGCCATAATGGCTTTACACTCTCCCAAAATATTGACCCAACCCTCAGTTTCAGCATAGCAGTGCAAAAACCTGTTTGTTTTATTGATTGGAAGAGAGCTTCTCAGACACAAGCCATTTCACTCTTTTTTCTCACACTCTCCTGGCAATACCAAAGAAATATTATTTTATGACTGACTTGAGAATTGTGACAGAGGTACAATCAGAGTGGATTGAAAGCCAGAAAGTACCTATTATTCACGATCATAGAAACCACTGTGACACAAGCTATTTATTGAAAAGTAACAGACTGTAAAAGTTACAGAACAGAAAAGTAAAAGAAATAAAGTCCTTGATAAGTTTCACTAATACCAATAATGGGTTTTTTTTTGGTGATAGTATGGGAACTAATTAATTGAATCTGATCTCTGCAGCCTTAACTGCTAAATGATATTTACATATTTATGCACCCAAGCACATCCCCCATAGAGCATAGGTGGCTTCTGCTCTCACCTCTGGAAGTGTTTTACAAATGAATGTTGTAGCATGGATTTTTGCTGATTCAGAGAAAATAGTTCCATCAAGATTTCTGAGGCCATTGAAATTTAAGGCAAAACTGACTTGCCTTCAATTCGGATTTGTTCTTAACTTCATGGATAAAACTAGCCCTTGTATCAAAGTTAGTGTCAATATTGAATGAATTTGGGCCTTTGTTCACAATGCAATGGAACATTTCTATGTACCCCCAAATAGCAGGCACACGAGGTAAAAAAAAGTCAAGAAAGTAGTGTCAGAGTGGATATAACAAAATTGTAATTAGAAATCTATCACAGGAAATCAAATGGGTTAAAGTGGGCTACAGATGAGAAAATAAGATAGCTGGAAAAAAAAAAACCCAAATGAGGTGAAGTAAGGTGTGCAGTGTAGAGAAGCAGGGTGATGAATCTGTAACTCCAGGCTGTATGAGCATGGGACCAGGAAGGAACAGGGCAGCAGGGGTCCGCAACCTCAGGGTGGGGAACAGGGCTGGAGTGGTCATTATGCACAGGGTGAGGAACAAGGCTGGAGCAACCATGTCAGAGCATCCACTAATGAGACCTGATTTTGCAGAGTCTTGAGAGCACAGAACAAGGAAGTTGAAGAAAAAGCTTCAAATTCAATGTGTAAACAAATGTTTTCAGAGATGTTCCTATTACCCAGAGTATGCATTAGTGCTTCTGCTTTAATATCATTTTTATGTGCGTGCCATAACATGTCATTTAAGGTAAGGCTTTATTTAACATTAAATAACCATTTCACCTTAAACATGAACCACTACAAATTCTTAACTGAAAATGTAATGTGTTTGCATAACAGGCCTGGTCCTTAGCTCGGATATCAGATGTACCTTTCAAAGGCATTCATTTGGGCTTTTTTAATATTCTGACTTTATTAGAGTCAACTACATTTCAGAAGCCATGTGTATAAAGCAGTCTCATTCAAGATTATGTTAAACTACTACCTTTAATCCAGAGCATTTGACATTACATACCTGCACGGAATTGTTACTTGATGTACAGTCAGAGATAATGGCACTTCTTACCGATAATGGAATGTCTCACTGAGAATAAAGAAACAGTTATTTCATAAACCTCTTTATTAACACTCCTTAAATCATCTTAATGAGTTGAATCAGTTGAATAGTAAAAGTGGCCTGCTATTGTATGTACTCAAAACCATTTAAGGATAGGACAGTGCACAAACAATGAGGTACTCATCCATCTACTACATTTGCCAGAGTCAGTCTTTCTCAAAGCAAGACAAAGCAGTCATCCTCAGATGTTTGTATCTGCACTGTAGACGAGGCCTCTCTCCATGGTCTTGAAGGTTTCTGTGACATGTGGTGGCCTCAGGAAGCTGTGGCAGTGACCATAACGCCCAGTTTACATCGAACAGCCGACTTGAGATAAGACGAGATGGGAGAATGCTCAGAACGTCCAAATTAAAACCTCAGAACATCCAAGTAAAAAGTAGCCTATACCAAAGCACCATGTAAAAAAATAAACAAATGTTCTCATAACAATGACTCCGCGTATGTTTCTTCTAGTGTCCTTTATATGTGTATTTTATTTAGCTAGCTAACATTAATGTTGTATTGTCTATATTTATTGTTTGATAGAACATAACATTAGTTAACAGTTTGTTGAAAGCCTCCTCTCGCTCCGCCATCCAAAATTCAATTTTTCAAATCCGCTTTGCTGCTTCGTGATTGGTTAAGTTCTAAAACCGTTCTACAACAAACAGTCTACTTGAGATGAGATTGACATTTTCAGTTTCATAACAGCTAGCCAAGGAGAGCAGATGTTTTAAAACTGGACAGTGCACACCACTAAAACTTCCTTCAAAAAATGTTCTAAAACCGTCCTGTCTCATCTCATCTCATCTCAAGTCATTTGATGTAGACAGGGCTTAAAGAAGCTCTGTGTTTCTCTTCCACCCTTCCTAGCATCACAGAACCCCTTTATTCTGCTTGTCTAGAGGCGAGTGGTTAGCCATGGTTAGGCACAGCTTGCAACATGGTATTAGAGAATCTAATGTTGGGAGGTAGACATGGCAACCATTTCATCTTAGACTCAGCGGTAAGACCAAATGCAAGTGTCATTGCTAGTTTCAGAGACATGCAATTACTGTACCTTTTTCCCTCCAGTGAGTTTACTTTTAAAATAACAAATGACCCTGCACCATTTGAGTGGGTTTGTCTTTAAATTAGGTGGTGTCATGGTAATTCTTGGCATATTGCTATTTTGATGCATCTGAATGTGTTTTGACTAACCAAAACCTGGTCTTAAATCATCTCCCAGTTTCATTGCTATTTTAATTGCTTGCTCAAAGGGGTTAAGCTGTTACTCCATAACAGAACAAAACTATTCCAAAGAGAACTAAAAATCAAATTACAAAAATTAAACATAAAAAAAAATCTGAAACAAAAACAGATGTGAACCACATTATACAATTCAGGCAATTTTAATGGACTCGATGGTTCGATGTCCTGCTAAATCCGCCATCATATGGGTAGTCCGCCAAGGGGAAAACTTGGGCAGTTGACTTTATACGGAATGGAAGATGATATTCTGATTCGTTTATCTTATATTTCTCCCAAAAAAACACCTAATAATTAATTAAGCCACTAAGACCAGCCCTTCTGAACCTTATGCCTTACTTTGCGCTTGAACTATCCATTGTGAAACTAGCAAAAGCATTTCTGACCACACCCTAAATGAACTTTCCTGCGGTGCTATAGACTTTTTGCATTACTGGCATTTGGCAGACGCTCTGATCCAGAGCTAATCCCGGCAATTAGACTAAGCAGAAGACAATCCTCCTCTGGAGCAATGCAGGGTTAAGGGCCTTGCTCAAGGGCCCAACGGCTGTGCGGACTGTGGCTACACTGGGGATTGAACCACCGACCTTGCGGGTCCCAGTCCTGCACCTTAACCATTATGCTACAGGCCGCCCTATGCGGTATGACCAGGAGAATAGAGCCCTCAGGCTCTCCCAGTGCTCCCTGACCCTGACCCCACAGACCTACAGGCTCTACTGGTTTTCCTTTTCCTCTTAAAAAAAGGAACCAATGTAGCTGATGTGCTTTCCGTATGTAATGACTTTATTTCTAGATTAACAGTGGCTCTCCAGTACCAGGGACAGGGTCAGGGACCTGTGATTGTCATCATCACTAACTGATAGAGGAAGAGTTGGTGAAGAAGTGCAGATCGACGACTTGGTGTTTCTGTGCACTGAATGCGACATCTAATATCATTAATTTTTGCTCATTTGGTACCTTTCACTTTGGCGTGGGAAGACTGATGAGTCATTGATCACAAACCATGTGCAGTATTACCAAGAATAATTTAATCTATTCTCTTGTTGCCAGGACAACTGCGCATGGCATATTCAACTTGTTTAACTTGGAAAGTCAAAAGAAAACCTGTCTGTTTCAAAAATGCAAATGTTGCTTGCCATTCACCTCACAAACCTTTTGTTTAATTGAAGCACACTGAATGTGATGGCTCATTAGTGAGGTTTTTTCACTTTTCAGGAGATAATATGTGGGGAAATTAGAATGTAATATAGGTTTAATTTAAATTCAGTGTGCTCTACTCCGAGTTAATAATTAGAACAAGCATCCCACATCATTCATTTCTTTCAGAGAGCCACATTCATAATGATGTGTGAACTGCAACAGTTCTTCAGATTTTTAAGTCCACTGTTATCATTGTGTATTTATTTGGTGGATACTGTTGCCCCAATAGCACAGTAATAGCACCTATTATGCATATTGTAACTGCTGCAAAAACATGGGCATGGATTCAAATGAATAAGTTACATGTCGGTGATAAAGCATTAAGGTGAAATGCTGCACCAAGCTAATAATGCAATCCAAAGTATACTGTGAGTGTGCATAGTAGTAGTGTTAAAATGAGTTTTGAAGCACAGCTTGATAACATTTGCCTGCTAACATTTGATTGTTGAGCTTGATCAGTTGAAGGGAATGATATAGTGTTTATGATTTCCACTACCATGTGATGCTGGCAATCAAACACAGGGACTTTGTTAGTTGCTTTCCAAACTTGCAGCATCCATAATTGATACTGGAAATGTGTTTCTCAGAACATAAAATCCTTGGAGTAAGCTGGGAGGCCCTTTTTATCAACAGAAGGCTTGTGTAGTTAAGCCTGCATGCAGAAAGTGCTTTTTTTTCCTTTTCCTGCCACATCCTAGTACCTCATTAATCACAGAGCCAAAGGCTTGCAGCCTCTGAGCTGATCACTTTGCTTGGTAATCGGACTTAACAATCTTCTGCTAGCCCCTGATACCTTCCCTTTGTTAAGCCTCTTAGAGGGAAAAGCCATCATTTCACAGCAAAGTCTCTCTTCATTCCATCATCTCCTCAGTAGTAAGTAGCCTACATTGCTGGGCAATTCAGGCTGCAATGTTGGTAGTTTGACAACAGGCTATACCTTCTACTGCACTACTGTTGAAGAAACTACACTATTCTTAGAATCTTTTCTTTTTATTATGTGCTATAGCCCAAAAATAATAGTTGTTTGTTACTGTGTAATGAGTCGGTGTGAGTGGCTTTTTTCATATAAAAATGCAGAAAATTTAAATTATGTTTATCAAATTATTTCCTGTCCTTCACTCTTGACTTTTTTCCATACTTCTGAAAATCTCATTCAAAAAACCTACCCATGTTTAGTATTTTTAAATAATTATTTTCAATTATAAAAGCATATAATTATTCTAGCACAAAATGTATTGTCTGCCAAATTCAGCCATTGCAGCTTATTTATTCTTCCTGCTTACATCACTCTCTCTCCTTTCAAAACATGAGCTTTGAGCCTTAGTGGCCTTTGTTTCCAATGAGCAAGAGCCAAAAGTACTGGGGAAATAGTGCTGAAATGCATTATCCTGCACTCTGCTGCTAAAGCATAGTGGAAGGGCCGGTCAGTCCACAGACTGCAATGCACATTGAAATATTTAGCTAATCAGAAATATGATGAAAACTGGCCTCAGAGGCAATTCACAGAATGTCAAATCATCTGTGAAATGTGTCAGAATAAAAATAATGTTCATTTTCCTCATGTTTCCAGCCATTTCAGAAAGACCAGTCTTAGTGGTTTTATTTCATGCTTAATTAATGCCATTTAACACCCTTAATTTATGTTAACAACTACATTAGTTAATGCCAATTCATGTAACTGTATTGTAATGTGTAAGCAAAGCAACTTAATAAGCACTTTATGAAGTGTGCACTGCTCACTCTCAATCTGCAATCAGCAATGCTCACAGAAGTGCTAAGCTTATGAAATAGAAATAATGTAAAGAGCGACCAAATTACTTTGATTAAGTCTTCTAAAATGTCTAAAAATTCTCTGCTCTCTCCCTGTTAAAATGTGTGAAAATTAATTTAAAACCAATTATTTAATCACAGATCACAAATTCTTTACATTTTGTAACAGTCAGACTCAAACCCAATCAGATTTTAATTTCATTTTACAGGATTCAGTTTCAAAGTTTAAAAAAATTATTCATAAAAAAATCAAATTTGGATAGAAGAAAACACTGACAATTTCAAATATTTTCATAGGATATGTCATTGTATTCATTGGATTTGTCTTAAGATACTGGAGTCTACAGTGGGGATATGCAATTAGTCTTCCTTGGTTAAAGTCTGACAAGATTCTATGGGTTATCATTAGATTTGTTCCTCCTAGTGCCCTCAGTTTAACAGTAATTGCCATTGCAACACATACAGTACTTCTTGTTCAGTCATTGAGCTCTCACTTGTAATACAGGTAGGGATGTAGCGTGTAAAATCATTAGGACTCAGGAGAAAGTGTTGCAGAAGTGCTTTCAGTGTGTGGGTGTCGATGACGCAGCTGTAACTTGATTGGAACCGATCCAAATAAGGGAGAAAATAGAAAAGTGAAAAGAGAACCTTTGTTTAATGACTGCCATTTTGTTGATTTTGTCTGACATTTTAACCTGACATTTTATATTTATTCATGGGCAGACTGCTGTTGCGTATATACTGTACGCTATTCCTTGTCTGAAGCTCATTTGATTTTTGCTACTATCTTCATCAAGCAGAAAAACACAGCTTTTAATTGTCAGTCCTTGCAACTGAAAGGATCTAAGAGTAGGTTGTTGTGAATGCATCCTTGCTTCCTCGTCTCTGAGGGAATACATATTTCTGCATGATGTGACCCAGTTTATTTTTAACTTCGCGGTACCAGCCGGCAACAAAACTTCTGACTGACGTGATGGAATTGAATGCACGACTCTCATGGGCATTTTGAGAATTTTTTTTTTCTTCCATGACAAAAAGATGAAGGGAACAAAACAGTACACAGCAGAGAAAAAAACAGAAGATTCAAGATGAATACTTGTCATACTTGATTAAATGTTATTCTCAAACCTTTATATAAAGGCCTGTGTCCCGTGTTGGAGAAAGAACTATTTCCTCCTGTCAGATGTGAAGAATTTATAATTTAGAAAAAAATTTAAGCCGTCAGGACAACAATGCATGTCGGTGCCTGTCAAATGCTGGCAGAAAATGAGAATCACTCTGTAATGGCTTCGGCCACCTGACGCCCGCATCATCAGACACAAGATGGTACTTTCACTGTCTCCCCTATAGAAAGCAATCATTTTTTTAACATATCACAATGCCACGCCCTTGGATAGCCTTAAATCTACTCTGACATTTTTACGCTGATACAGCGCACGTTTGTTCAACACTATGAGTGTTGAAATAACGCTGAACGCTGTGCTGTGTAGCCTTGCACACTGATGTGATGAGAAATGGAAAAACATCCTAAAGTTGTTGTTCTTTTTTTTCCCTTCACTGACCCTGATCCTGGTGAGACACTACACTTTCAAACTACATTACAGTCTTTCAAACTTGCAAATCATTTGGATGCCTTTGAAATTTGGGAGGTGTCAATCAGCAGATGCAAAACAGCGTTTTGGTTGTTGCACTAGAAAAAATATCACTACAGCTTGCCATTGAGTCCATGGCAAGCACAACACATTTTAATATGGGCACAAGCTTGTTGCTTCAGCAGATAAGCCCTGGTCTCTCCTCCGGGTCTGGACTGCCATGACGGTGAGCTGTGGTCTGAATCCTGAGCATAGGGTAATCTTGTATGATTCATTTAGTGCTGGAGGTTAGCGGGAAAAACTGCTCTGAAGTGCTGGCATCCGGCTTGGCAACGTGTGGGCTTTGCTGCTTGAGTGAGGAAACGCTGAGGACCTCTTACCGTTCACCCAAACTTATTTCAGCTGCAATTCAATTGGACTCCTCCCGAGCCTAATCATTGGTATTAAAATGAGGTAGCCTGGATGGAATAATTGCTGCACCGTCCACTGTACCTCCAGCAGGGCTGAGACATACATCTAAAAAACAAAAATCAAAAAACGAACACGTGCAGCTGGACGGCGCTTGTTTTCGCTCCTCCCATGATGCAGTGCTGCTGATGCTCTGGGGAGCTGCACAGCTGGCGCAGGCAGAATGCAGGTGCTGGGCTGAACAGTCGAGTCACTGCTGTGCGATGAAGTGGAATACACCACTGCCAACTCAAGTCCTCCCTTCCTGGAAGACAGAAATGTCCCGGCCATATGGGACTGCTACGAGCCGGTGCTGGTACACTCAGAATTCACACCTTTATATACATCTCCTTGGAATGAGAGGCAACAGATGTTTCAACATATTCTGTCATGTTAGCAGTCAGCGGCACAACCTATTGTAGCATATGCATCCTCTTCTGAAATCCTATGCACCATTATCTTGCCATTGCTGTAGGAACGGTTAAGTATCATAGCTGACGGTTGATAGAACTGTTATTAGCAACAGGACCAAGAGCAGTGTATTGCTACCCTGCATACAGTATTTATTTGTGTGTGTGTTTCTTTATTTCCATTTTGTAGTCAACAGCTGAAATTTAAATTCAATGTGCTTTTTCTCGTCAATTATATAATGGTACCGCCATACTTTATGAGCAAAAAAAGACAAAACAAACAAACAAACAAACAAAAAAAACCCAGATTGTTTCAATCTGGACCTGGTGCTTTCATGCTTTCATTTGATGATCGGTTTCCAGTTACAGATGCAATTGCATATACAGTATTGTACTATATTATTTTTAGGGCTATCACATGATATCCTGTATAGTCACAGGGTTTGCTGTGATTAATTATGATTAATCACAGCAACAGAAATAGTTATCTCACGTCAGTGTTCAGTCACCTGTTTCAAGAGTGTTCCTCACTTATGCAAATGTGCCTCAGTGTGCACCTGTTTGAGGATCAAATAATGATGGCTGTGCTTCCTGTTGTTATAGCAAAGCATGTAAATACATTTAGAAACTATTTGTTGTTACAAACATAAAACATCACCTTTTTTTATGTTCATGTCATTTTTAAATGATCATTCTTCAGGAAAGCATACTAATAGCCGTATTAATTCTGTGGAGACTCCCATGTGTACAACAAATCTTAAATAATAAAACTGAAGAAGTTTTGTCAGCAAAGTGGGCTCTATCACTGATCAACCTCCATTGGTCATCTTTAAACTTGCCCTCTGAATCCTGTTCCCATCTAGCCCTATATTCAAATACATTACTCTCCATACCGTTCCTCAACCTGGCAAACACCTCAGGTGTTCATAACAAATTAAGATGTCCTGGTCATACAATTGCCCAAATGTTTGGATAGCTCTATTATACCAGATTTAATAATTACATCCCTCAAAGCACCAGGAAAAGAGGGATTAATATTAAATGGGGTAGAATTATAAATTGTTCATTGACACATACATTTTTTTATAATGTACATCAGACAGATTAGATGTGTGCTTAATGAATGGGTCTGCTGTCCCATTTACAATATTGAAGTAATTGAAGAATACTAGCTAATAAATCACATGCAGTGTGCCGTTGTTCTATTTCCATGTAGGAAGGCTTTCCAGATCTGTCAGCCCAATACAGATAGCCACCAACTGTGCTGCCCAGTGAAAGTCTAGACTGCTAGATCCAATCACTCTTCACTAGGGATATTGCAAGTGTAATATTGATTCTAGGTACGGTTACAGTGCACATGCATCTAGATATTGCCCTCTTTGTTTCATTTTTTTTTACATTATTGGGCTTAGGTATGTGCCATTTACCTGGATATTAGAGATAATTAGTGTTTTAGCTAATGTTACTTAGCTAGCTCTCCAAACCCTTACTTTGTCAGGTGTTGTTATTTAGATGACATATCTAATTTCCAGTGTAGGCCTTCATTGCTACTGTAAGCCCCCCACTAACCCAATGACGAAGTTAGCAGTGTAGGGCGAAGGTATCTGTGTGTCCTTCAGGTGCTGCTTGGGAAGAGGTTGATGTTATTACCTAATTGAACCCATTCCGTAGAGAAACTAGATCAGTCAGGGAAATACCAAGTGACAAAGACCGCAGTATCACTCTGCCTTCCGTTTTTTACTGATATGGACTGACCCAGAACTCCGGGAATGGTGCATCTTACAGTTCCTATAGACTTTGACTCTGTTTCAATATAGTTAGGTCCAATTGTATAGTATTCTCATTATCTAAATTTGGACTTGATTGCTACGGGAATCCTGTACTGAGATTTGCTCTCTGAACAGTCCTCTGCTGGTACCGCCGCATGTCACATTGCGCGTTATGTGCACGTCTCACGAACTGACTAGATATCTATACTCATCACAGGTTGCAGGAATAGCTACTCTTGGGTATATCTGTTTACAGCCTAGGGACCCAAGCAGACCAACCTAGCTACAGCTGTGCTCAACATGAATGAACTACCACGCGGAGGCGAGGGATTTACCATCATAGGTCTACGGGTGCTATACGCCGTGATACATTCAGCGTAAATATTCATCCTCCCTAGACCAGTTTGAGCATTCCCTGTATAACATTAAGTGTCAGTAAGGAAAACCAAACAGATCAATTTTAACAATTTATTTTGCCACGTAGGTCACTTCTTCAAATTACAACCAAAACACAAAGTTACAAATCATAGTATATAATACACTTTTACACAGAGTACAAAGTAAAAACATTGTCATACCTGGCAAGGGTTTCTACACACGCGGCAGGTGCGGGAGTCTGGCAACAGATCTCCCAGACCCCTTGTATGTTCCCCTTAAGAAGCAAACCAGACCTTTGATGCTTGACCATAAAAGTTGGGTCCATAATTTACCATTTGTAATTTATCACTAATGGGGATCTAGACAGGGGGGTTGAACCAGATGACTTCCCTTAGGTCAGATTTCCATAGCTTTCCCTAGGTTCCTGGATGGCTATGATATCCTTAGTACATTGCTACGGAAATGAGACCATTGTACCAATCACACTAAACCAAGAAACATGATACCAAACATGGATTTTATCAAAATTGGCCTTGCCATGAAACATCCAGTGCTGTACACACCATTCAGCGACTGAGTAAAGAGGGAGAGTGCAATACAAGGCGGGTTCAGGAGAAGGTCAAGGCCTAGCAGGAAGTATTTCCTCCCAACCTCTCTGTGCCGTAAAGAATGTTGCCCCGTCGTAACGAGTTTTAACGGCTGCAGGCCTGAATAGATAATCAGACAATAGAGGGGGTTGCTTCGGAAGAAAACAGATGCCTTGATTACCCTTCCTGCTTCCTACGAGAGTACAGATCGATGAGTCGAATCCTAGGTTTTGAAACCAGGCGCGGTTGTAAAGTTTTATGGTACCGTCCCAAAGGGAAGGCAACTTTACCCACTCACTAGTAAAAGGTCAGGGGATCACAGTCAGTCAGCCTTACACTACTGACTGGTGTAATTGCCCTTGGATGACCAAGCATCTTATCGGACTGTCTGCTCCAAAATGTGTGCCTCCTCTGGTGACCAGTCCAATAACATTTAATAATGGCACAATCTAAATGTAAAATATATAACTCAAAAAAAAAAATCATCATGTAATCAACACACACACACATTTTGAGGACCACCACTTGTAATTCCAGGCAATCACTGCTATAACAAACTGACAGAGCTAACTTTCAGAACTTTTAGTTGCCATAATAATTGGCAGGTCAGCACATCTGTTAACAAATTGAGGGTGCCTCATAATACTTGAAACAAAAGAAAAACCATAAGATTAATTCCAGACAAGAACCAAGCAAGACCTTGAAATTGACAGTTGACAGGCTGCTGGAATTGACATTTTATGCCGTTATCAGTCTCTTGAATAGGGACCCATTGCAGGGCGCAATAATCATTTTAGTGGAAGTCATGCTGAAAATGGCATCAGAGTGGTGGGGTGGGGGGTGGAGGATGGTGAAAGTCAAATGAAGGAAGGAGATTAGGGTTAAAGTAAAAAGAGGATATGAATGATCACTGTGGGTCTGTAACAGCCAAGCATTCCCAACATGGAAAAGATACAGAATAATCACAAAGCACAAAATGGCTGCATTTCACAGATATTTTTCCAGATGTTGTATTGTCCTTATATTACTGACTGAATTAATTCAATTCATTGAATTATTCTCATTTAGGGCTGGTTTGCCAGACAAAGATTAAGCCCAGATAAATGCAGTGTCTCACAGGCAGTTAAATTGCATATCTTTATAGATTTTAGATGTTTGTTTTTCCATTTTCCATTTTCTTATACAGCTAACAGTTGTCCTTCTGCAAAGTGTTTTCTCCAATTTCCACAATTTCCAATTTGCACAGGCCTTATAATGCTGCTCTACAGATTATTGCAGAGGGGGGAAAGGCCAGTGACCTCAACAGCTGGGCTCTCTTTCAATTGCTACACATGAAACAATCTCTGAAATGTACAGCATCGAATCAGCGCTCCAGCAATGTACAGCTGTACACTCTGAGCTCGGGTTGGCAGTTGAGGTGAACAGTGATTGTTTGAGAACTACTCATGCAGTGGATTTTTTGAAGGTCAAAAGGAAAATACGTCAGAAATGGGAACCTGATTCTTTTCCTTGCCCTCAAGCCGCTCCTGGTATGACTGCGGCAGAGGTAGTCGCTGGTCTGCCACGAGAGGTGACGAGACAGGATAAGAGATACTGATCAAACGCCTGCAGAAATGCTTATCAGGAACGTTTAAGGCAGGCAGCTGGCATCAGATTTATTCTTCCAATTTCACCTCAGTGCAAGATGCCGACAGAGAAAGCAGGTGGGGTGCTGTTTTCCCAGAAGTTTGTCTGACAGGTTTGCGATTCCTCCGTTACAGATTTACAGTGTGTTTTCACACAATGGATTCCGATGGCGATTCATATTTATTCTACACAATACAGCACAACCTTCTTTTAATTATCTTGGTGGTCAACCTACAGTAAACACTTGTGTTTTTTGTCATGTCCTTTTAACCACATACAGGTGATACAGGGATGTTAGTTTGGGGAAGGAGCAGTTTCACTCTGCAGTTTGTGCACCAGTGAAGCTTGCACGAACATCAAATGAGGACATGAAAGCAGCTTGTTCAGGCATGCTGTGCTCACCTGATTGACCAGAGGGAGCCCACGGGTGTGTGATGAGAAAACGACACCCCACTAACCAAAATCCCCCCTCCCTACCTACCCTGAGGGGCAGTTGGGGTGACCTGGATTTAATACTAGACCATGGGACCAGAGAATAGTATCTCTCCCTGATGAGCCAAAAATAATATAATACAAATATTTGTATCTATCCAGTAGAGATACAACCATCAATAAAATATTTCAGAAGGTCAAGTCAGACTATGGCATAAGAGAGAATGCATGCGATTCTGGGCATGTGAAGGCTAGCCCATCTGGTCCGATCCTATAGAAGCGCTGCTGTAGCAGAAATAGCCAAAAAAGGTCCTGCTGGCCATGATAGAAAGGTGTCAGCAGAGTGCCCATGCTGACCCCAGCTCGCCATGTGAGCATCAGAACAGGACCATGGAGCAATGGAAGAAGTTGTGTAGGGGAAAATTCACAGAACGAAAGATCTCCCTCCTAAAAGCATGATAACCAATCACAAGTCAAAATCAGACTCCACCTTAGTGAGCAGGCTGGTTCCTCCAAAACTCTCGACGAAGTGTGCTAAAAGTTTATCAATATATCTGTATTAAAGTATGATATGTACCCTGTATAGTTCCAAACTGATTAACTGCTAAATTGTGCTAGGATTACACTGTGAGCCCAGCCAGCTGGCAGGGGGGGGGGGCCGTCTTGAACTGTGTAGAAAACTGTCAAGGACACGGGCAGAGCAAGATATGACTGTACAGCTGATTTCTCCGGGACTCTCGATGTTTTATGCCAGGAGTGTATCCATTTGACCTCGAACATTAATTACAGCTGAGCTTATGAAAACGCAAGAAACCACAGTGAAAACTGTCGAAATGAGAGCAAAGAATGCTATGTACATTTACTCCCTTAGAAGAGAATAATTAATCAAATGTTTAGTATGTCTGTATATTAGAAAAGTATATTAGAAGTGAATATTAATGAAATGTTTAGTTTGTCTGTATATTTTCAATGATTACTGCTGCTTAGTTCATCTTATAAAAGCAAAAGATACAGAGTGACGTGTATGGATGACGTGTTGGAAGGAGGGCATCCAGAACTTTATGAGGTCTGGTAGTTTGCCAAGAGCAGGTGCGGGGTGAAGTGAGGACACGTAGTTGGCAGAATGCCCTGAACTTTGTACAGAGTTGGCAGAGCATAAGGACCGTTGGCAATTTGCGACAATGACGTTGTGGGAGGAGCGTTGGGAGGAGTTACGATAAGAAAAGTGTGGGTGATTTGCCAGAATGAGGTTTGAGGAGGAGTTGTAGGTGGAGTAACTGTGTATAAAATGGGTGTACAAATGCCAGTCGGGGTTCAGTTCTGGAGAGCTGATCCGGCTTTATGCACGTGTGCTAATAAAGTCTGATTTTCCTGAAGATCTTGCTGCCTGGTGTCGTCTTTTCCCTCGCGAAGATGTTTTTCGACAAATTGAAGATTTGGACTCTGTCGTTTCCTAGACACGACAGTTGGCCTGGTCTCATGTTTTCTTTTACATCTGCATGTTTTCTTGTTATTTTGACATGTACCACCTACCTAAACATTGTTGCAGACCAAATATACTCCTTCATGGCAAATAATTGGCAATGGCCTCTTTCAGCAGGAAAATGATAATGCGCCCTGCCACACTGAAAAAATTGTTCAAGAACAGTTTGAGGAATATGACAAAGAGTTCAAGAAGATCTTGGCCTCCAAATTCCCCAGATCTTAGTCTGTTCAAGCATCTGTGGACCCCAAGTCCAATCCTTAGCGGCTCCACCTTGCAACTTACAGGACTTTAAGGATCTGCTGCTAACATCTTGGTGCCAGAGGGACACCATCAGAGGTCTTGCAAAGCCTCAGTGGGTCAGCGCTGTTTTGGTAGCACGAGGGGGAACTACACAATATTAGGCAGGTGTTTTTAATGTTGTGACCGATCGGTGTGTAATAGACCACAATGCTTTGCCATAGATGTACAGCATGGCAATTCACTTTTTGTTAACCATTTTATTTTAGCAAATTAAGAATCAAATGATTATACTTACACATAGCTTCTGATATATAAGAATTTGCAAACAAATTCATTTTCACAGGAAAGATACTTGTGTCACGGGTAATTATAATTTTGATCAGATGAACCTTTGAAGAGCAAAAGAGTTCTGCTTGCTTTTTAAAGGGCATGACAGACAATTGAACAGTGAGAAATAATGTATATTAAACAACTAGGTAGAAAGCCTTTGATTATTAGGAACCAAAATAATGTGAGCAAAATATAAATAATATTCTCTATTATTTGCTTCAGAGTAAACAGCCAATGAAATAAAATCTAATAATAACTAACACTGGTGTATCTACCATGAAAAATATTGCTATCCCTGAAGATGAGAGAGAGAGAGAGTAATGTTTTATTTCAATGTCTGAAAGACTGGCTGCTAGCCACCATAAACCAAAACATTTTAGCAACTGAACACACAATATAGAGTAATTTAATAAATGAATAATGTTTGATATGTACAGGTATGTGTTCCAGCAGATGATAAACAAATACTGATTGATTCTTCCAATGATTCATTAAACAAATCCAATACCAGCCAAACCCTTTGCAATCTTCATTTTGTAATAAAACATTTGCAGCCTTCCTTGCGAAAAAGTCTCACACAATCTTCTGTGAATTTCTACCCAATTGTACAAATGCATAATTAGTTATTTGTGCTCAATATAACAAAACGTAGGCTTCTAAAAAGTTCCACAAAGATCGTGAATACATTATAACCTAAATAAATTGCATGTAAATTACAGCTAATTGCTACACTGACAATTATCCAAAGTACTGACAGCTTTGGTATATAACTCACTGCCAGCAGGGGGGAGTTGGAATGGAACCACAGTGAGGCAGCCTGGGACAGCAGGTGTTCCACGGACAAGCAGACGAATTGGACAGACTGACCGGAAAAGAGTAGGAGTACAGTCTTGAGGAACAAAACATACTATATAAATGGAAATGTAAAAGCATTTTTTAACAGTACTTGCATTTCTTCAGGCTTCAAACTATGGCTCATCTTAGGTCATTTGATAAAATGGATGAATGAATAAATTTTAAAAATCATCATTGATTCAGTTAATAAAGATTTTATTTTGTGCCATATGTTACATGATGTCTAGCATAGGCATCAACATAAGCAAACTAACAGCTAAACATTAACACGGCATGAGAACATTATCAATCCAGCATCAAAGCCATTACCAAGCAGAAGATTAGAATCTATTATTGTATATACGCCATTACCAACCAGAAGATTATAAACTATTACTGTATATACTGCCAATTCAACAAACATATCAGCAGTTTACTCACTTTAAAAAAAGCTTCTGAACATTATGAATATTTTCCAAACACTATTCATTCAATTATCTGTGATACTTTTTTTTAAAGCAGTAGCCCATTTTCTTATTTTATAATATGCAAAGTTTGCTGGGAAATGTGAAATGTGAACATCTGCTAGTTGGGATTTCTACAGTCTATATGGAAGAAAGAGGCCAAAGGAGTGAGATACAGCAAAACATATCAATAACTGTTTGTTGTGCTCTGAAAATATATCTCGAATATGAATGAAACATCCACTGCTTCAGCCATTGTTGCAACAGGTGTGTGTGTGCCTGTGGGTGTCTGGGAAGGTTTAGCCTTCAAACTCAAATAGAGATGTGCAAAGTCATTGAGATGATGCGAGCAGGAGTTTTCTACCTGCTTACAATTGATTATTTATTATGTGTGCGTCTTCGGGAGGCATGGTGAAACTTTCCTGCTTTTGAAAAATTATCTGAGAATAAATCAATCAGCAACACAGCAAAAATGAACGCAAGAAATTTTGCCGAATGTAACAGAGTAAAAGTATGTTTCTTTTCTTGACAAGAGAAATTGGACACAAAGTATTCATGCATTATGGCTTATGTTTGGTGTCTTAGAGATTTGTTCAGGTATCAGGTTTGGCAGACCTGCAATATACTGTGTCCATGAAACCTCTGAAAGGCTATATTTTGTCCAACTTTTTTGTTAGACACACAATTGCGTATAACTGGACATTTCCATACTATGTATTTGATTGTGAGCTGTCTTGTGGGACTGAATGAGGAGCAACCTTTTAGTTACTTCCACCCACAAAGAAGCTTTCAGCAATCAGCGGATATACACTCAGTGACCACTTTACTATAACCCAGAACTTCTTTATATTTGTCCCCAAAGTTGATGTCAGCTTCGATACAAAACTTAAAATTCCTCAGGTGTCCCTAAATCTCTTGTAAAACCCCACGCTAACCCAATGACGGAATTTAGCGGGGGCCGAAGGGGGTTTTGCGTGTTTGTCCTTCTGGCGTTGCTGGGAGAACATTAGTAGGGTTAATTATTTTCCTCCGTACAGAGCACAATTATGTTTAAGAATATACTGGGTCCGTTGCCATGGGTCGGATATGGATTGACCTGCCCCATATCCCGCTTACAGCTGGCCAGAAACGGATCAGTACAATTCTTAATATTCTCCGTTCTCAAACGGGGCCGTATTGTATGCTTAGTGGTTACTATAGTTTTACTCGTTTATCTGACTCCATTTAAAATATAATTTAGAAATTTGGGTTTGCAACTTACGTGGACCTCGGGAGTGATTACATTCGACTTGTACCTGCGCCACCATTACTCAATATATGCTCCCGGGATTAACATTACTGCTGAAATCTCAGTTCGGTGGAGAACTCAGAGGCTGAGGGTCCAGTCAACACAATACATGCAAACCTGCCATGATAGTTGCGAGCCCAGGTCGGCGTAGCATTAACTGGGTTCCTTAGAGCTAATTTGGCAGGAACCCTTTAATTGGCAGAAACTTGCTGGAACTAGCTTAGAACTATCACAAATGTACCAAACCGCCAATCGGTTGGTCTTTTTCCCCCTGAGTATTCAGTTGTAATTTAGGCTGAAAAGGTACAAGATGAATTAGAGTCATGGAGATCACGCAAGTTACAAACAAAATAGTTTATTCGCAGACGGGTAGGTTATTGGCTTTAGAATATCACAATCAATTACAAAATACACAAATTAAGAATAGAGAGAGTAAATAATCATACCTAGCCTGCTTGGACTACACACAAACACAGAGTATAGAATATGCCGTGTGGAACATCGAATACAATCATCCGTTGCTAAACATACATACATACATACACAAGACATGTTGTGTAGGAAGTCGAATACGATCTTCCTGATACTTACATACACGTACAATATGCTGTGTGGGAAGTCGAATACGATCTTCCCAGATTGGTCTGTCTCCCTTGCTTTTATGCCAAATCTCGTCAAATCTGGAATTTAGACCCCCACCCTTGGGGGTTGTTGAGTAGGGAAAATGAGATGATTACCAAGAGAGGACGTGTAGGTTTTCCCTTGAGTTACTGGTATGTTACTGGAGTCCATTTGGTATGAAATGTATCTCATCCGATTCCTTGATTTTATCAGATCACAAACAGATTACCCTTAAATTTTATTATGTTGCAGTTATCATGAAACTTCCCTCCTGATTATCCTTTTTACATGCAATTCTTGTTACCATTACATAAGACTTAATGCAATAATACAAGGATCACATGGGCAATGTTTTCAAGGTTTTACCGGGTCTATTTACTATCTTAATAGCAGTTTTGAATATTTAATCTAGGAGAACAGTGACCGGTGTAATGGCAGCAGTGCCCAAATAAGGGCACTGCGGCATTGTCCGGAGTCTTCCCCCTTGGAAGTGACCAGGTATGGGGTCACAGGGAGGTCACCAATGTTCTGGAGGATTCTTTTCCCATGACCCAACTGCCCTTGGACCACTCATACATCTTTCCCTTAGTCTAAACAACATTGACCAGGAACCCCAGCTCTCAGGCCCCTCACAAATGGCAGCCCTTCCTGACCTTAAACACTACGCTATAGGCCGCCCCATCATATCTATGCATGCTGTAGTTGGGAGTTTTCAGGATAACTGCATTATGCTGTAAATATGTATTTGTGCCTCTCGTGGTAATATACCTTTTGGATAAACCTGATTTGGGTGTATGAAAGGAAAGGAGACACCCCAGACTGTTTGGTTTCTTCTCCTTATCTCCGAAATCCAGGCCTTAGTTCTTGACCCTAAAAGTGAGTCACCCATCTATAATTTACATCCAGGCCCACCAGGCAGGGGGCTAACACATGGCTTCTACAGAGACAGCTTTTGCCCGGTTTCCCCTCGGCTCCTGAATTGTTATGCTATCAAAGGTAGACTGTTACAAAAACTAGACCATTACACCAGTCGCACTGAATCAATCAGAATAACACCAAACATTACTATATTCTGACCTGGGATTATCATGAAACATCTTTATGCCATCTCCAATATTCCTGTGCTCTAACCTGTCAGGAATGTGAGAAAAGGGGGCCCCCCAGGGCCCAAGAAGGAGCCTCTAAGAATCCTTCTCTAGCTCTCCCCCACAGGCATGTGTGCCAACGGTGGGGGCTAACAATGTATGCTCCAGGAGGGGGGAAGTCAGCAAGCTGACCAGCGCATGAGAATAAATGTTACTTATGACTGGCTTACACTCTCGATATACAAAACAACCTTATATCTTTTTGTCCATACACATGAAACAGATTTTTGATACAAAATGTAAAGAAAATGAACCTTCACGTGTGTTTTATTTACATATACACTCACGGAGCCCTTTATTTACCTGTACACCAGCTTGTTAATGCAACTGTTTAATCAGCCATTCATGTGGCAGCAACTAAATGCATAAAGCATGCAGACGTGGTCAAGAGGTTCAGCTGTTTTTCAGACCAAATGTCAGAATAGGGAAATAATTTAATCTAAGTGACTTTGATCGTGGAATTATTGTTGGTGCCAGTATCCCAGAAACTGCTGATCTCCTGGGATTTTCATGTACAACAGTGAAAAACAGAAAACATCCAGTGAGCGGCAGTTCTGTGTGCAAAAACGCATTACTTAGAGAGGTCAGAGGAGAAGGGCCAGACCGGTCGAAGCTGACATGAAGGTGACAGTAATGCAAATAACCACACATTACAACAGTATGCAGAAGAGCATCTCTGAACACACAATGCAAACCTCTAAGTGGATAGGCTACAGCAGCAGAGCACCAATAAGTCTAACACATAATTCTAATAAAGTGCTCACTGAGTGTAAGTCTGACCTAAGCCAAATGCTGAAATATCACTGCTTTAAATTTTAAATTGAAACTCAAATGACATTCTAAACTAATGGACAGCCACTTAATTCTCTCACTCGGCAGGATGGAATTGGTAATAACATTGGGAGATTGGGAGAACTTTATGAATCTAGAAATATTTGATCCTTACTTGCTCCCTCTCAATAGGTAGGTAGGTCAGTGGGTGTGAAGGGAAGAAGTTGTCACAATGACCTCACCAGACAGGACATATATCTCATCAACACCAGCTACGGTAACATGCAGCATAAGCCGGTAGGGACATTTCCTGGGGTTGCCAGTCCCCACAGTGCAATTCCAGAGTGTTTTACAATTTATCAGGTATGAAACTGACAATCAGAAACTCAGCACTATGTCCTGAGAACTGAAATGTCCTGAGGGAGTGTAAATCCCAGAGAGGTATACTTGGTAGAGAGGTAAATCCCGGAGAGCTGTGCTTGACTCATCCATCAGCAATGTTGTGGAATGATAAACTATGAATACAATGCTCTTCCTTTGTGCAAACCAGCCGTCACAAAGTTGTTGTGTTAGCCTCCATCTGAAAAAAAAGTGTCGTATTAAAATCTAGCTGTGGGTATTTTAGATTAGCTTGTGGCTGATAATGTGATGTCTTAGACTAGATTCTGAGTCTTCAGTTCAAAGATCGTCTTCTCTTGCCTCTTGCCTTGCAAGTTTCCCATAGCTTATTGGTTATGTGCTGGAATCAATTCCCACTGCTATTTTACAAGGTTAAGCTTTCAACTTGTGGCAAGATCAACATTAAACATGAATAACTTGTTAATAAAAATTTTAGTCCTGCATGAAAGAGCTCATAATGCCAATGTTACCTCGGCCCCTTAAAAATGTCTTTACTCTACTCAGACATTGAACCTACGGTTTCTGTATTCAATCTATATTCGTCTTAAAATTTTGCTCACAATTACTTGCTAGGATTCCTTGTTTTCCCCAAGCACAGTTTGGCAAACCTAAATCAATGGGAAAAGTTTGTGCATGCATTTATAAAAGTCACATTTTCCCTGATTTATTAGGTCAATGACAAGGACAAATGTGAATTGAGTCTATAACTCAGTCTGAACACGGAAGAATCATCTTTGATTGAGGAGCTTGGAGAACAAACCATCCCTACTTTAATCCTCTCTGTAAAATTGGATATCGGTGATTCTCAGAGAGGGGAAAAACCAATGGCCTGTGTTGCCAAGGAGCTTGGATCACTAAAGCGATGAAACCTGAAGACACAATAATGTATGGCTGCCACAGATTGTTATGGGCTTGTAACTCAAAGGTTGTGTGTTCACTTCCAAGCTGGAGTGCTGTCTTTGTACCCTTGAGCAAGGTCCTTAACCTGAATTGTTTCAGTTAGAAGTACAGCTGCATAAGTTCATTTTATGTAAAAATATAACATACACAAATCACTACATTAAGTAGTCACTGTGAAAGCTGCCTATGGCAGCATGTTCCACATGCCATAATTTCAGTAAAACGCTAAACCGTCTCATCGTAACAAAAGTCAATACATGCAATTATGTATTATACTAAAATCTAATGGATGAACATGTACCCAATGAAGATGTACCCATAATAAGGAATCCATAGTTTATTCACATTTCAACTTGTGAGGGCAAGATGTGATGCACATGCCATAGTTTGCAAGAATATATTGTACCATACAGTAGTACACACTTGTCATGGATGTACTGTGTGAGAGTGTGTGTGTGTTTGTGTGTGTACACAGGATCCATGTTTTAGTCCTTTGTTAGCATAGTTACATTGTATTACTGTTGTAGTACTGCCTTAGCAGCCATGCATACAAATTCCTTGCTGGTTTTGCAATGCTGTCAGGTCTAAGATATAAGGTATAAGATATATTTTATTGAACCCTGTGGGGTACTTTGTCCTCTGCATTTTATATCAGGTAAATACATTTATATTCTACATTAGGTTGAGGCAGTTGCTAAATTAATATAACATAATGTTGCATTTATCGAAGGGCCTGGTCGAATGAGCCTTTAAGAGAACATTTTCTCAGATTCTCCTTTAAGTGCTATGTTTAGCTCAATACCTAGAAGCAAATTCCCAAGGTTCATTCTAATGTCTAAGATCAATGCAAGTGCTTCTGATGGTGCTTTTATACCCAAAGCCCTACAAAAAAAAACTTCAGAGAAAAAAGTTGGAAAGCTGTATTTGATGAAAACATTCAGATTTCTGAAATGTATTTCACACTTGTCATTTTTGGCACCCCTTTGAGGGCTGGTACAACTGCTGACAAATTGCTGTATTTCAGGAGTTAGTCTGACTCAGCAGATGACCAACAATTAAGTTTGCTGAGTAACTTTATTCTTAGCCCACATTTGCATGATATCATTATTGTTTCTTATCCTGGGACCTTATAATTTCATAATAATAATTGACTTCCTTGAGTGTGTGCTTATGGGGGCCTCTCTTCAGTTCAGAGCACTGGTTTTTCATAGGATGGCAATTACAGAACAGTAAAAGTAATCCCATTAATAATTACTTTACTTTTAAGTTACTTAAAAGGAAAAACATAAAAAGCCTTACTGAAATATAAAATCTGTAATGGGCACAAAATCCTTTCAGTGCTTTATTAAGCCAGAAATAAAAGATCCATCGATCCATCCATTATCTTAACCCGCTTATCCTGAACAGGGTCACAGGGGGGCTGGAGCCTATCCGAGCATACATTGGGCGAAAGGCAGGAATACACTCTGGATAGGTCGCCAGTCCATCGCAGGGCACACACACCATTCACTCACACACTCATACCTACGGGCAATTTAGACTCTCCAATCAGCCTAACCTGCATGTCTTTGGACTGTGGGAGGAAACCAGATTACCCGGAGGAAACCCACGCAAACACGGGGAGAACATGCAAACTCCACACAGAGAGGCCCTGGCTGACGGGGATTCGAACCCAGGACCTCCTTGCTGTGAGGCGGCAGTGCTACCCACTGCACCATCCGTGCCGCCGCAGAAATAAAAGATTGCAAACTAATATCTAATAAATTGTCAAGGATCAGAAGACTGGACCCAAGAGCGAGACCACAGAAGTTGATGTCAAAGTCTTTATTAACTTCAGAATAGTTCAGACATGCAAGGTTCAATATCCAGCAAACAGGAATGGCAGAGAATAGGCAGTTCGTAATCAATATTCCAGAAACAGGGTCAATAATCCAGCAAACAGATAAATAATCCAAATTGAAGTCGTGG
The DNA here is from genome assembly GCF_963514075.1 of Conger conger. Classification (NCBI taxonomy): domain Eukaryota; kingdom Metazoa; phylum Chordata; class Actinopteri; order Anguilliformes; family Congridae; genus Conger; species Conger conger. The sequence continues at coordinate 30,738,449 of NC_083768.1, forward strand.
TCACAGACGAAGGGTCGAAAACAAACATTGCAAAATCTATTACCTGTCAGGCTTTTCAACAACAACAAACAAATGTTGGATGAAAAATACAGATGGCTCCGAAAGTCTGAGACCACGTTGAAAATCTGGGACTTATTTTTCATATAATCGTAGAAATAAACCGAAAATTATAGGATTTTGAAAATGTAAAAATTATTTCAAAGCAATGCAAGAACTACTTGAAGACCAAATAACAGCAAGGAGTGCTGCACAATCCACAATCACCTGACCTCAACCCCATTGAGCAGGCTCAGGTATTTACATTTTTACATTACATTAATGGCATTAGGCAGACGCTCTTATCCAGAGCGACGTACAACAAAGTGCATACCCATAACCAGAGATAAGTGCGCTGAAATACCCTAGAGGGAAGTACAATTTCAACTGCTACCTGTACAACAAAGATAAGGACCAGGGCCTATTAGAATTTTTTTTTCGTGAGCGTGAAGTGGAAGTTCGGAGAGGGGGAGGTGCCAAGCGGCCTGTGGAGGCTGAACGAAGAGGTCTGGCAGGGGTATAGGGTCTGATGATGTTTTGGAGGTAAGCTGGGGAAGACCCCTTAACTGCTTGGAAGGCTAGCACCAATGTTTTGAATTTGATGCGAGGTATGAAACCAGGGCCATGTTCAGCCCTAATAAAACGTAACCAAAACGTTTATTTAAACTGAAACGGTGGCGCATTGAACATCCTGTGGCAAACTGTGGGTGAACTGACTGATGTAGTACGGGTTGCTCCTATGGCATCTGAGTAGGCATTCTGTGGGCTTTAAAGCATAGGTCTACAGTCCATCGTTACTGATTTGGCTTCACCCCTGACACACCCACCAAATGGGAGCAACACAACAGAAACCGTATATAAACATATTTTAAAGCACTGGCATCTTAACAAAGGTTAAATACATAGAACCACGAGTATATCTTGTTACCATAGTGATTGGAAATTGCACCGTGAAAAAAGGAATTAATGCCCTGGGCTGGTGAGACTTAAGGGCTTAATGCATTATTCAATCATTGCCGCCATTTTGAATTTTGCTTTGCTTTATATTTATGGGTCAGGTTGGGCAATACATTTTGAAGTTATGTTTTTGTCACGGATTATTTCCATTACAGAAAGCTTTGCTAAAGGAATCAGGCCGTAACCAAGTAACCATCTCATGTGAAACCACCTTTCACACAGCATACTGAACACTGGGGTGGTTCATTCCTCTTCACTGAAACATACTAACACTTTTCCAATGGGTGTATAATTTAATCAAAGTGTATCCCCTCTTTCTAGTCAGAATTTGATGCAGAAAATGACAAAATATTTTACAGCTTTTCTTCAAGAATCCCCTGCAATGCATCCCTATTCTTGTTGCAGACATTTTGTTTTCATTATCAGTTTTCATTCTTGGCGAGCCATGACTTTTGAGGCGAGGTGGTTATTTGTAGCATTATGCCACAGGCTCACATTATTTTCCCACTGGGCTATGACAATATAATATTTGATTATTTCAAAATGATAAACCACAGGTAAACATATGAGTCAGAGGTATAAAGATTCCTTGAATGTTGAACACACATTTTATATTTCATAAAAACCTGGTTGCAATAAAAATGTAAATAACATGTTCTTTGCACTCTGTCGATTATATATTGTATAATTAGCAAATGCATGCTAATTTAAACGATGTCCCAGTGTAACAAATTAACTGGACTGATAATTGCGGGTCATTTCGCTCTCTTAGATTGAACTAAAGGATTTATTTAAAACAAAATAAAGAAAAATATAGTCACAGAAGCATTGAATGGATCTGCAGTTCCACATGATGGGGGAGATCTGAAGTAGAGCAAAGCCATATACTGTGAATTTGACTGCCCAGTCAACCATGTATAACAGTTCACTGTGACCTTTTCTACAATGCAAGCTTGATTTGTGTTTTATGTGAAAAGAAATGAGAGGCTACAGGGAGAAGGGTCTTTCTGGTCCAAAACAGATCACCGTCAAATGATAGAGGACACTCAGCTTTCACCATTGTTGAACCTCTGCTGTTGTTGATGCTGTTTGTTTAATCTCTCTGCATAGTTCTGAAATTCTGTTCCTCATTTTAATTGGGAGAGTTCAATACAGCATAGTGTGGAAGCTTGCTGTCTGGGTGGTTGCACATTGCTCAAGAAAGGATAGATGTATTCCACATCACCAAAATAGTGACTTATTAGGCAGTATTTTAAGGCAGGAAGTAGATTTCACACATACAGTACAACTGCCGTTTGATGGCCTATTTTGAGGCAGCATCAGACGTGTCCTAATTTTTGAAGGTGATCCCACAAATCCCTCTGTCAATTAAAAATGTCTAGTTTACAAAAATGCCTAATTTTGTTCCGTTTGATTTTGCTGTGTGATGGCTAGATAGGTAATTTACTAGTTACTGAACCAGTGGTAGCTGTTAGTTAACATAATGGGAGCACTTTAATTTGCTAGCTAGCAAAAACTACACTACACAAAAAAACACTACATTTTTACCCAACTTGCCAATTTAGTAATTTGTTCAACATATGTTTAATGCAGGTGGTAACTTGAGAACAAGTGATTGGATGGGTAAAAGTGTGATAACATTGGTTGGATAGACTTGTCAATATCAGCTGACCCCAGATACCTTGCCAGCGTGATGTAGATGCTGCGTTCATAAGCTGTTCCATTTGCAAGAGATCACACCATTGAAAACAGAATACAGCCCGAAGTTAATTCATCCGAATACATCATGGGTATTATAACCTAAAACCTATTTCTGTATAAATAACTATTTCCATTATATTTAAGAGAGACAAATTATGGGGAAGACCAGGGAAGAAAAAGAGGTTCTGAAAGAAGTCGTGTAAACCTGTGGTCAAAGAGAGGAGAGGCACCACGGAAGACATTTAAAGGAACTAGTTAGCTCATACAGACTGTGTTTAAAATAAACCATGCAATATGACTCAAAGTGGAACAAAGGAACCAAAGACAATGGGAACAGCTGCACAAGCAAAAGGAAGCAGTTTATGATATACACGTACCTCTTCTCCAAATAATCTGCGAATCCATACTGGGTCAAAAATGAGAAAAGATTACAGTTATGTTTAAAAGATGGCTTTTTATTAGAAGTATAAAGCTAGAATGTATAAAGACAGGAAGCAAACAATCTGTATATGGTGAAAGGAATATGATAATCCGTTTATCATTGAAAGGTGTTCAAAATGCACACATACTGCTGCGTGTCCTTGTTTCACCTTGTTTCACAACCTATTGTTTCACTATAGGTTGGTAGCTGTGATCTGCAGCAGTTAGAGATAAGGCAGGAGCAGACTCTCAAAGCCTCTGACAGTTTTGGTTGGAGATTGCTACAGAGGGCAGCTAGGACCCCCCACCCCACCCCCCGACTCTCCCCAAAATAAAAAAGAGAGAAAGCATTCAGGCAACCAAATAAACCAAATAAATCTGTACAGCAGCTGACAGTTGTACTTAGTGTCAGACAGGCCAACCGAACCACAAATGCCTGAACAAAAAATGTATAAAGTTAGTTGATAGACATGTATTAGATTCTATTTAGGAAGAAGTTGAGCCGAGTAACAATCCTGACTAGAATAAAACTCTGGATTGGTTGTTGACAAATTTTTATTTACCTACTGCATGGTATCAAGGCTATGGGGCTGAGCCTTCGCTAGCACATTTACTAACTGAGCTACTTAGAAGCTGCCACTTTGCTTACGTTGTAGAAGAAGCTTTTGCATATCAATGATGGTTTTAGAAACTGTGTGTGTGGGTTCAGCTGCAGTTCAGGCTCCTGGAAGAGGGGATTTATTTCCAGGCTCTCTGCTATCTGTTAGCCTGAAGATGGACGTTCATCAAAACAGTCTGATTGAAATGTGCTGGAGAGGAGAACATGAGATTCATGCACTGCCAGTGCAGTAACTGTAGGTGCGATGTGCTTGGGTGCTCAGATGAAGCGGCCATCTTGTGAGAAAATGCATTGGATCCACAGCGCATTCATGAATCAGCTTTCCGAAGCACCAAGACTGACCCAGCTGAACTCTATACCCACTAATTTTAATGCTAACTTATCTTTCAAAGAAAATGTGCATACACATTTTAACCAATAATTACAGTGCTCACATTCTTTCAGAGGAAAGGCACACTCTAGGTGTACTCTTTGTTGCATATCTACTTTCACAAATGTACGTGTTTCAGGAATATTTCTGAAATTTTCAACATGAGGCCACAGCGGAGTACACTTTGTGTCATAGTCTGCTTTTGGCTCCTCCTTTACCATCATTGTTTAATACATGATGTTTACGTGAGAAATTTGTCATGAAAAATTACTAACCAAATCATCTGTTTCTCAGTTGTACACTAGAGTTTACCCTCATATATACAGTATCATTTCTGCACCATGGACATTTCTGCTACACTATAAACATATGGATCATGGTTCAAAGGAGTTCCACCTGCTTAACTAGTGATAGCATATCCTTCCTTCGTTCTGAAACACCTGCAGTGCATCACATCAATTTTAATGCACAGCCGCACGTCTGTAAAAATGAACACGTGGGATAAAAAATGCATAGGGGAGATATACAGCAAGTATGAATTAAATATAAACATGAAAACAAAAATACAATAAAAATGTAAAATAGGTAAAAGTTTTTGAAGGGTATATTTTTCTGGATTGAAGAAGATAGTAGCTTAATTCATTTTTCCCCCACTGTGATTTAAGAACTGTAATGGAATTTGCCTGCTGAGTGGATTAAATGTCCAGCTGGGAATTAAACTGCATTCCTGAAGAGCACTTTAATACTGCTACAGTAGTGAAACCAAGCTTATTTACAACTTCACCAAAATTGCCAGGTGTACAAGAACAATTAAAATTATTATATTTAAGGGTACTTTGTGCACTGACATTACCATTCTTGGAAATGTTCATATCATTGTATCATGTGATGCTGTTATACTGTATATCATCATCGGTCATTGTAGGAAAAAGTGAATGTTTGTGTTAGTGTAATTCACACGTACCTTCTGATCCCTGAGGTTTGGGAGGTTTTTGCTATGTAGTGCTAAGCAGTATATCAAAGCTTTTTTGAAAGTTAACAGTGTTAGTGCCTAGCAACAGTGTTATTTCATATTTTGTTCCTCAATGTGAATCTAAGCTCAGAGTCTGGGCGTATGGTGAAATATTGCTCAAGATGAATTGTTAGTAATTCATCAACTTGAAAAAAGCACAAACTGGGTAGGCTGCAGAAAACATTAAGCTAATGATAACCTATGATGATATGATAATCTAATCGAAAAACTAGCTAAAATACGACCAATGCATTTGCTGGCTATATTAATTTTCAAAGCAGTAAGAGTGAAACCAATAGCAATGAACAATGAAAAAAATGTAATCAAACTAAAAAATGGAGACTATTAAATGAAGCCAAAATGGCATTGGAATGGGAAACTGGCAATCACTCAGCTCTATTTTCATGTTGTTGTTGGTAAAAACAGGGGGCTTAGTAACTCTAGCCCAGGTACACAGCTACAAAGGGCGTACTGTATGATATCAAAAAATGTGTGTGTAAGCCCTGTGCTAACCCAAAGATGGAATTTAGCTTGGGTATCTGCGTGCTTGTCCTTCTGATGTTGTTGAAAATAAGTTAGTATGGTTAAATAATTATGAGCGCTATGTGGAGAGACTAGATCAGCCAATAAATAGTTTAGTTTGCCATTACATGTGTCAACTGCCATTAAACAACCATAGGTGAGGACAGTTGTAAACACAGTGGAAGTGACAGTTGGCTACTGCTACCTTGTTCTATTGTACAGGTTTCTGGGGGTGCCTTGAAACTGCCTGTGGGAAATCTTGAAACAATGTGGGGAACCTAGTTAAGGTGAAGCCATGGTGAATGCTTGTTGACTCTAGGTGCACACCCCAGCATACATTCAGTCCCTTTTAAGTTATGTAACATTTCAGATAGTGACTCATGCATCCTGCATTGCATGGAAATCATCTGTTAGAAGATCTTCTCTGGTACTAAAAGCTCAGAGTAGCCTTCATCATAAGGCAGTTTCAGAAGCCATATTTTATCCTTTACTCTACAGAATTAACTTCCATGCCAATCAACTAACCAGTTATCCGTAGTATCTATTATACCATTTAGTTTTTGGTATGAGTACCATATGATTGGGCAGACTACAGTTGATTGGCTTTGGCCAATAACAAGCATAACAATATGGCGGACCATTGATAAATGTTCTCTTATTTCTCCTAAACAGTCCATTAAAAAACGTTTTTGAAAACATGTGAGGCAATAAATAAGCAATGCTATAGCTGAAGCTTGATTTGTATTTGATCTGTAAAGCCTAGTTTGAAAGTTTTATCTGAGTTCTGTGTGCCAGGTGAGCTGCACTGACATGCACAGCAAGCCTCTCCATAGGAAATTAATAGTACAACATGATTAGTACAACAGGTCGAGCTTACATGATTAGTACAGCAGGTCGAGCTCACTCATAAATGTTCTTCCTACCCAAGTAAAAATGTCTTAATACGAGAAAAAAATTGGTGAACGCACAAAATTCTCTGAAATCACTCATCAGAGTGATTTAAGACAAAATCATACAAGTGGTTTTTGCATGAGGCCAATTTCACACTTTTAGCTGCAGTGTAAATAAAACTGTGATATATAGTACAGTTTATTTTTGGATGAGATGTATTGCCACTATTATATCTGATAAATTATCAGTGCTATAATCAGGGAGGCCCTTAAAGCCTCTTAATCTTCTTTCGGTATTAACATCCCTCCCTTTTCCTTATCTTTCCTACATTTTTCCATCTCCTCATACTCTTTTATTTCCAAATCATCTATATTGTTTTCCTCATCTTTTTGCTTTAACCAGGCATTATGCTCCTCCCCTGTAGGAGCAAGCCCACACTTCTCAACCAAGAATGTTATTATACATTCATGTTACGCATGGCCTCAGTCAGACCTTTAGCCTTGCTCTCTAGAACCCTAAATCTAAGTCCTCTGACTTCAGACTCCTCTGCTGACAATTAGGGCTGCTCATTAGCTCTGAACCACATATTTTTCCTCTTACGGGCGTGCTTACTACCACCTCAATGGTGTGTGCGAGGGGTTAACAATGCATTCCTGCTTAACCCATGTCCTGTCAATCTCTCATCAGGCGGGCCTAGGGCGGGGTCCTCGACACTATGTTTGTATGCAAGTGTTGACAAGATGTTTTTTATTTCGAACAAGCTTTACTGTTTGAGTCATTTTTATAATATTTTTTATATTATCGTGAAAAATATTGTCACTTTGGATAAGTTGTATGCACTTTAATCTTGCGGCTGTGTGTGTGTGTGTTGGAGTAAAATTGTAGTAAAAATAAATCACTATTCATAGAACCAGCTTTAAATGATGCCTTCTGAAGCATTCGAAAAAAGGTTGCACAAGGTCAGCAACAATGCTTAGGTACAGTCTGCTGTGGCATCCAAGAAAACCCCTACATAATTACACCACCACCACTACCAGCCTGCACTGTTGTCGCAAGGCAGGATGAATCCTTGGACTCATGCTGTTTACACCTAATTTTGTCCCTACCATCTGCATGTTGTAGCAGAAATCGAGATTCATCAAACCAGAAAATGTTTTTCCAATCATTAGTTCTCCAGTTTTGGTCATCACATACCCACTCTATCTTCATCTTCCTATTTTTAGTTGACAGGAGTGGAAACCGGTGTGGCCTTCTGCTGCTGTAGCCCACTCATTTTAAGGTTTGACATGTTGTGCATTCAGAGAGACCCTTCTGCGAACTGCTGCTGTACATTTTTTGTGCTATTTCTGTAAGATTGAATGAGTGTACACAATCTCCTCTGACCTCGCTTACTAACCAGGTGTTTTTACCCATAGAACTGCTGCTTGCTGGATGTTTTTGTTGTTGTTGTTTAACTCTAGAGACTCTATAGCGCATGGCAACCTGAGATACAGGAACCATTACATTTGGCACCAATGATCAGACCATGGACAATACCTATTATCTATTGGCCTAAAATAAAAAAATGGTCAAACCACTAGTAAGCTGCAAAAACAGGATGTACAGGTTACAGCCTGAAAATAATTATGTGAAAGAGCCTGCAGAGGTCTAGAAAAAGAATGATGTGGAAAAAAAATTCTTATGGACAGATGAGACCAAGACCAAGTCCTGTCTTCAGCAAGAGTAACCCATTTTCAGTTGAATTCAGGATTGGTGATTTACTTGGCCAGTCAAGAACATTAGATTAGTTTTGGCCCTGAAAAACTTGGAAGTAGTAGTGTAATGTTTGGGGTTATTGTCCTGCTTCAAGGTGTCATCCAATTAATTTTGAGGTATTAGGTTGGATTCTGAGCCCATAAGATATTTCTGTACACTTCTGAATTAATCCTGCTGCTGCTGTCAGCAGCCATCATCAAGGCAATTACCCCAGTTCCAGTGGCAGCCATACAGGGAAGGGGTGCTTTGGAGCATGAACAGTTCCTTTCCTGTTCCACACTTTCCTCTTTCCATCTCTTTGGCACAGGTTAGTACAGGTTGAATGCCTCATCTGTCCCTCAGACTTTGCTCCAGAACTCTTGTTCTAATGTCCTTTTTGAAAACTCTAAGCTAACGGTTCTGTTCTTCAGGCTTGTGGTTTGCATCTGACGGTGGTGAACCCTTTGAGGTTATGCTATTGTAGTCTGGTCTTTATGGTAGTCTTTGGCACATCCATGCCTAGATCCTGGAGACTGTTCTTGATCTGTTTGACAGTTGAAAATGGGTTTTTCTGCACAATTGAAAGAAGTCATCCACTACAGTGGACTTCTGTGTGTCCATGTTTTCATTCAGCCTCAGTGTTGCTGTCGCTTCATAATTCACTTCAGATACTGCCACACATTGACCCCTCAGACACAAGCCGATATTACAATTACAATTTACTGAAACTGGAACGGACAAATCCACCCACCCAGGAATCGACCCCGGCTTGATCAGGCCACGATGTGGCGGAGGATATGAAGAGGGATTTGTCAGTAGAATCAAGGAGTGGCTGTCCTGTGGGCCCACGGGTTAATGGCTCTGATTGCTTTTCCCCAATGAGAGAAACCCAGAGTCACAATCACCCTGTGTCACTGTCATGTTGAGAGAAAAAAATAATTAAAAAAATAAACGTAATCAACAAACTTCTAAAAAAATGCAATTGAGGGAAAACCATGAAACTTCACATTATGAAATCTCTGCATTTGCCTCAGAAAAATAAATGAGCAATTTTAAGTGAACCAGCATTCAAATGCTGGTTAAAAAAAAACAAAAAAAAAACAATAAAACATGGAAAAGTCAGGAAGAAGCCCTGGGATTAAAATGTGAGAACACAGTTGGTGCCTATTATGTTTCCAAAATAATACATCACTGGTAGCCACAGATACAGAATTAAATACTGTGGAGACCTTCATTAAGAAAGGTACATTGGTAAAATAAGTGTGAAAGTTCATTGTGCTGTTGCGACATAAAAGGTGACCTTTTTACCCTCAATACCAAATAGTTACCCGGGGGGACGAGAGGTGCCTAGCACCCTTCGAAGAATCCTTTTTGTGTTTTTGACTTTATTAGTAGAATACACTAATTAGGTCTGTAAATCTCCACAGCTCACTGGCTTCCTCAAAAGGCTGCACTGGCCACTGCCTTAAAGAATGTTGGTAATTAGGTTTACTCTTTCAGAACAACTTCAGTGTTTCAGATTAACATTCATCTGAAACATTCACTGTAAAACATATTGCTTGTTTAAAATGTCAGGGGAGTCTTTGGTCAGATAAAGCACAATATCAAATTAAATGTAGTCATATAGCCAATCTCTTTGTGCTAATAACATCTTGACAAGTGCTTTCCAAGGCTTTACATTTTTCAGAGAATCATTAACTGTCCGTCTTTTAAAATTAGACAGCATTGTTACTCATCGTATATCCCCTGGTGCACTTGCCATTTTGATGACACATTCCACTCTGTGAAACTAGTTAAAGAAATTTTTAACTTTAAATTAATTTAAGAGGGCAATGCACATCACATGGCAGAGGTGGACTCAAGTCATAGTTTTGTAAGTAAGCTTCAAGTCCCCTGCCAAGTAAAGACAGGGAAGTCTCAAGTAAATTCTGAAGTTAATGTAATCAGGTCAAGGCAAGTCCCTAACTCAAAACATGTAATGTGTTTCATGTGTCTCACAGGTTGTTGATGATGGCATACTTTGTGCTAATCATCATAGGGAGCAAGTAATCTTATCACCTTCTTATCGCACAGTTCCCCCAGTCCTTCCCTCCTGGATGAACAGATTATTTGCGAGTCAACCAATCATAATGCTTTGAATTCAGCTATGTGATGCTGCATCTGATCACATTGTTTGAAAATGAATTGTAGGTCAGGCTGACAGCCTTTTTTTTACACTTTATTTCTCTCCAAGGAAGCAGGTGGTCAGAGTGACTCGAGTCCACACCGCTGTCACACAGAACCACTGGTACACAATGCAAAATTGCTACTATCATGAATAAAGGGAGCATTTCTACTATAGTGAATGTTGTGCTGTGCTTAATTTCTCAACTTTTAAACAATTTAGAATTTTGAAGTTTTCCTCAGGACTAATTGATGTTGATGACTGTACCTTTAAAAATAATACAATGAAGGAGGCTGGGAAGAAGAGTAGTTGCTGTCAAGCCTCAGCAATGTAATTCCATGCTGTAGCCACTAGAGGGATGTTGTAGTATAATGGCCAGTGTTTAGTTATAGCATAATAGTCTAGTCGTCTAACAGCCAGTGCAAACGGCATGGCATGGGTTCACAACATCAAATTTAAGATTTTCTCTGTATGGAACATATGTAATTTTCAGTGGAATTTTCACAGACGCCCCCTTTCATATCCATGACCTCACTGACCTCTGATAACTGATACAATATTTATACATTTTACAATCTCATTATAAATTGGAAATCTGTTTGTAGCCTATAGCTTGTAAGCTTTAACCCTCCTAATGTGTTAGAAAGCTGCATGCACCTTTTGTGTTAGCGGGTCAAATTTGACCCATGTTTTAACTTGGCAGAAAGCACTAAAAAAGGTGTTGCTTTTTTTTTTTTACCTCATCCTGTAACTAACTAGATGGTATTTATTACATTATCTTAATTTGAAAATGGGTCAGATTTGACCCTGACACAATAGACTGTCTGTTTAAACTCTGCTTTTCAAGCCATTTCTCTCTTGTCAGGTTCAACCAATGTGCATTAATATTTACTTAGCTTCAAGAGACTGGTGTTTTCGTTCTTTGTTGGATAGCCTCAGGGAGTTGATAAAAATGTCCAAGTAGTGCCACAGAAGGCGTAGGATAAGGCCGCATGTCAGACCTGTTATTAGTTCATTCATATTACTCACCGATGTGGCAAACACTGTTGGGGATCATTTAGGGCCAGACATCTCTCAACAGAATAAATAATCATCTAACCATTTTGATTTACTGTGCTTATGTCTGAGTATAATTTGAGATCTTTACACAGCATTGTAACAGATTACCAGCTGGTTATGATTTAGAAATGTTTATTAATAGTGTTAAAATAGTGGATACTGGCACTTTATTTACATGCATGTTCAGAATTGGGTTGTAACTCACAACATACAGTATATTTCCCCCACAAATAAAATTAAGATGATTTCATTTTTAGAAAATCAGTGATTTCAGAGGTCATAACTACCTGAATGTACAAATCGTTTTTAGTCAGTATTATAGCACGTTTATGCAAATCTTTGGTTGTAGCAAAGATAATTATAGTAAATCTTCCTCCAAACTTATTTGTCACATTCTTCATAGGTGGCGTTTAATTTATGAGTGACAGCTGAAGCCTCACACAGAGGGAGCTTTATGTTTCCCCACATACAGTGTGCACTCCTCTGATTGGTCCCGCCACTCCACGAGGGAGCCTGGGCCGATGATGGGGAGGACATGTTGTGTGTGAAGAGAATAGCCAGCTGCCCTTGCTGATTACATGACAGTGCCGTCAAATACGCAACAATAGAAATATCAACTAGTAACATTCTGATGTGATCTCTCCCTGACATGCATTTCAATTCATCCAACACAGGCCAACGCAGCCGTTACGGGTGTTAACATGTAGAAGCAGTGACCTGTGTATTTGAATGCGGACCCTCATTAGTTGGATATCATTACATATCTTGCCAGTGACACCCATGACACTTTCTTAATAAGTTGTCTCCAATCAAGGAACGTTACTCTCACAAAGTACAAAATGTTATGAAGAGTCACCTGTTGTTCTGATCATCTTAATTGGTTCTGGCATTCAATTTCCAGTCAGGCTAGCCCAGGCTGACATTACCAAACAAAAACATGATCGTAATGAGCAAGTAGCAGCAAATTGGCAAACACTGCCAGTAAATGGCAGGTCATTTGGAACAGCTGTCGGGATTAAAATGACCCAATGCTGTTGGTTCTCTCTCTTCAATTTTTTTTATGGGTAGGCAGAGGGTGCGGGGCTCTAATTAAAGACAGCCATTTCAGTCTGGCCCTTAAGGTGCTCACAAACCAAACCTAGCGGCCCGTGATGTTCCCAGTCCAGCGAATGCTGTATATGTTTGACGGTTCTGTATTTGCATAAAGTGATCTACCCATGCAAATCAATGGCATCCAGGGCAGTTCGCCTGGCTCACTAAACTAGGATCAATCTTTCAAATAGGTGTTGCAGATAAGATATGAATCAAGATTCAGCAACTGTATTGCTTATTTCTCAACCAAAACGTTTTCATAAATATATTTTGGTGGACTGTTTAGGAGGAATAAGAAAAAGAGCAAACGCAATCACAATCAGGTGCCGATAGTGTTCTGTGGAAGACTACGACCGTCTTCGTATTGATCTCATGCGGAAATCTATCGCGGTTGCCAGATTTGGTTTCTGAGAATTTTTCTTTTCTTTTTGAGTATCATAGACCGAGTCCATTGTGCATATTATTGCTGTTTTATGTATCACCTGTCCTACCTGCTATGGATGGGGAAAAACACCACAGTGCATCTTCTTACTAAATGAATCCCAAATTAAAATATCAAAATAAGGTGTTATATACACTCAGTGAGCACTTTATTAGGTATTTAATAGACTTAATTAGACTTCTACTGCTGTAGCCTATCCACTTTTTATGATAAGTTGTGTGTTCAGAGATGTTCTTCTGCATACTGTTGTAATGTGTAGTTATTTGAGTTACTGTCAGCTTCCTGTCAGCTTTGACCAGTCTGGCCATTCGTCTCTCATTACCAGGGCGTTTCTGTCTACAGAAATGCTGCTCACTGGATTTTCATTTGTTTTTTGTACCATTGTTTGCAAACTCTAGAGACTACTGTATGTGTGAAAATCCCAGGATTTCCCAGTTTCTCAGATACTCAAACCACCCTATCTGCCACGAACAATCATTCCACAGTCAAAGTCACTTAGATCAAATTTTTTCCCCATTCTGATGGTTGATGTGAACATTACCTGAAGCTCCTGGCCCGTATCTACATGATTGTATGCATTGCACTGCCGCCACAAAATTGGCTGATTAGATAATCGCACGAATAAGTAGGTGTAATAAAGTTCGTAATGAAGTGCTCGGTGAGTGTATATTATGAAATGGATACAGGTTACTCCTAAACCTGTTTGAAAGATCAATTCCAAAGCCTTGAATGTGCAGTGAGAGCACACTGTACACTACTGTACACTACGGTGTGAGTCACCACAAGTAACAGGAAAAGTCATGTGGAAAAAGGATAGCTTGTGACATGTGCCCAAACAGAGCACCCACCCTCTTATATGAATAACTCAGTGGGCCACCGCACTCATTTCAGCCACAGGGCTTGTGTGAGTAGAGCTGTGAGATGGTGGTTCTTCATTAGCCGGAAGCATCAGCCCCCCACTTGTATGTACTGTACGCATGTGTGTGTGTGTGTGTGTGTGTGTGGAGGGGGGGCATGGGGCGTTCGGAGCAGCTGGCTGGGGGAACAAAGCAGGGTTGTGGCCCCAGGTGGTGCCTGAACGCATCTGGGGAGATTGTACGAGCCACTTCACACAGAGTTATAATTCCTGCGCTCGGGCGACAAGCTCGCGGGTGCCATGCGGGTGGTCTACGCACTGCTAACTCACAAACGCACACGACGGGTCAGCATGTTCACTGCTACCGGTAAATCGCCACCATCTCGGGATTCTGCAAGTACAGCGCCCCAGGTGACTGTTTTCGCTCTGGCTATGACACCGGTTCCCAAAAGCACTATCCATTTTGCGTCCATTTTAGAGACCAAAAATTACATGTTACGCATGATAATGTCAAAATGGATTGAAAACACAATTGATGGATGGCTTAATTCATTCATAATCATAACAGCCAAAAGGTAGAATCATGACCAGCTGTTATAGGTAGCTGTTCCCTTGAAATCCATTTGTTTTGTCAGACCGAATAAATGAGAAATGACTATTTATAGGTTTAGATAATTACATGGCAACAGACAACACAAAAGTAATTCGCTTTAGATGTAAAGCTGTTTTTCAAACCTGCTAATCTGCATTTAGTGAAATCCTTTCAGTCCGTTATATATATCCCCACTCAATATGGTTCACGAAATGTCCAGTCATGAAATGCATAAAAGGCTTTCTTTTGTAAATTATTTTCTTACCACAGACTTCTCTGATGACCCTTGTGGGGCTTGCATAGACTACAGTATCAATCATTCAATATATTAATAAAGCCATAATCACATTTTATATGCATGCATATATATAATATTTTAAAGTGTATCCTGCTTGTACACTCCTCCAGTTCTGTGTCTAGACTAAGACTGCTTACAAGCTTCATTGTAAAGACTAAAATATTACAATGATATGGTTATAGATCATAGCTGTATCTGCTGCGAGGTTCAGATATACACTCAGTGAACACTTCATTAGGTAGACCTGCACACCAGCTTGTTAATGGAAATATTTAATCAGCCAGCCATGTGGCAGCAACTAAATGCATAAAAGCATGCAGACATGGTCAAGAGGTTCAGCTGTTTTTCAGACGAAATGTCAGAATGGGAAAGAAATGTGATCTAAGTAAAGATTGTTGGTGCCAGACAGGGTGGTTTGAATATCTGCTGAATTTCACATACAACAGTCTCTAGAGATTGCAGAGAATGGTGCAAAAAGCAAAAAACATCTAGTAAGCAGAAGTTCTGCGGGCAAAAAAAACCTTGTCAATGAGAGAAGTCAGTGGAGAAGGGATCAGTCTGGTTGAAGCTGACAGGAAGGTGACTGTAATGCAAATAACCACTCATTACAACAGTGGTATGCAGAAGAGTATCTCTGAACACACAACACATAAAGCCTCTAAAGTGAATAGGCTACAGCAGCAAAAGACGAATAAGTCTAAAAAGTCAAATAAATACTTAATAAAGTGCTCACTGAGTGTAAATGTTCTTGGCAACATGAGGAGGCGGGTTACTCCCAAAAGGTCTTTAGACGGAGACACTGCTAAAGAAACCAAAGCAATGACTGAAGGTTATTTTGCCCGTTTTGCACCTTCTAGTACTGGAGACCATTTTTGTCACCGCTGCAGGTTTCTGTTAAACCAAGACCGAGGGCCAATTCTTTTGCTCCCCTCCCTCCTTTGTCTGGAAGCCTTTTCACCCCGAACGCAGCTGCGCTCCCAGCGCCCGTTGCTCACGGCGTTAAAGACCAGCAGGCTTGTCATTTCACCCATCTCACCTTTTTGAAATTCAGTGGCTTACTCTGCGAAATGAAAGCTGGAATTGCCGCGGCACGGTTCAGCGGGAGAGGTGGTTGCCGAGGGGAAAAGGTGACTAGAACACGTGGGGCTGTGTGGGGTTGCTGGACCGGGAGGATCTCCTCTAAAAGCCGTGGGACTGCGGATGATCAGGGGTGATCAACAGAAGGTGACGGGCATTTTCGTTAAAGAACCGCTGAGGTGCATAAAACAGGCTCTGGTGAGTCAGCACACAGGTGAGGCATCCAGACAACAGGCTGTTGGGTTTAATTGTTATGCTGCCCCCCACCTTGTTTCTTTTCTTGCTGCATACGGTGAAAATAATTTGCTCCCTCTTGGAGGGATGTAATGAGATGGGAATGCACAAATAAATAAATATAAAAAATCATAAAAAACGGTTGAGGCTGAACAATCACCTATTATGTGATCAGGTCCTGGTCAATATATCTATAAGCTGTTCCCTGACACTCTGCTCTTCGTTCACATCTGTTCATGGACCAGTAATGAGGAAGTTAATCATTACTCCAGCACGTGGAGCACTGATCAGGGGGGATTTAAGTTCTTTAGCCGCAGCTGAGACTGGTTAGGGAGTGGGGAGTCCTGAGACAAATTAAAGGCAGTCTCTATAGGTGGACAGGAGGGTCAGGTTTGACATTAGGTGATGAATTAGAAGCCTGGAGAATTCATCTGTAGTATGAGAAGGTAGAGTTATTCTGGGAAATACAATTTCTTAGTGGTCTCCATCTCAGTTCCCAAGGCAGTTCACAAGTGTGACAGTAGAAACTGGCTTGGGAATAAAATGTGTGGGTTTGAATACAAAACCTTAAAGGCTGATGCATTAACCATACATTATAATATTTGACAATCCATTGTAATATATTACTGCATATAATCTTATGAAATAAAATGAAAACTAACACCAAATTAATCTTTAATTCATGTTAAGGAAATTGGAAATAATGTCCTAAAAGGACTTGTGTTTCACCATGGCTGCATTCAGATATTTGGCACAAGTGATTAAGTCATCACAATAGCACTTTCCTTAACAAAATGTAGCTTGAAAACATTGATCTCCGAGGCTTTCTGTGCATACTGCTGATTAACCAGTGCTCCAAGGTAAATTATATATAAAATATAGTGATAAATGCAACTGCTTCAGTGAAATATAATATCTGAGTGAACAATGTGTCAAAATTTCATTTACCTGAGTTGCCCTCGATAATAATAAGAGTCGAGCAAACAAATAATGGAATGGAAATGCAATGCTGTCTGTAAATACTGCAGGCATGCATATGGATCAAGCAGTTTGTTTGACTTAATTATCATAACCTCCAGCTTAAATGGTGGGTATCAGTGGGTTGCTCTTTACAAGGAATTGGTGGTGTTACATTGCCTTAGAACACCCACGAGGGAATAAAAACAAAGTGGCTTTCGGGATTGTTTCACATTTAATATAAATGTCAATTAATTACATTGTGGCTACCTGTTTACCACTGATTTAAGGGTAATGTGTTCTTCTAAGCAGTTGTATGGGTGAGCTTGCATTTTCTAATCTCTCTTACACAAGCGATTCTTCAACAAAAAGATGGCAGTTCAAATGAGAGCAATCAACACAATACAGTGCTTTCATAGGAGGTGTGACCGGAATGCCTAATCAATGGTTTTCAGTAAAAGCTGCCAGCACAAATGGAAAAAATAATTGACATCTAAGCATTTCGGAGACTAAACATTTTTCTGCAACTAATTGACAGCTGTTTTCAGGAGGCTAAACACACACACACACACACACACATAGATGCACACCTACATTTTGTCTTCATGAAGCTGACAGCCTTCTCTTTGTCAAATCATTGCACTTTCATGTTTTTATTGCATTTGTGTTTGGTTTTACTCCTATTTGTTGATGTTTTGTGCTTTTTTGCTATTTCATTGTGAAGTTACCATTGGTTTAGAAAGGTGCTATTACTTCTTTTTTTCTTCCAGAGGGAAAAGGTACTTCACTATGTAAACTGACTAGGAATCACAGTTTGACCTGAGTGACTATGTAAATGAAGATTTGGCTTTAGCAGTATTCATATTTTACACCAGTGCTACTTCACGCCAGGGTCACTGTCTGTACAGATATTTATTCTAACCATGCGCTAGCCCCCTAATTTCACTAATTATTTTAATCTCTTGGTTCCACAAGTAAGCTCATTACTGAAATTTCCTCACATAACATAAGCCAACTGTCCAATTACTTTTGCTCCCCAAAAATGCCGGGATGTAATTCCTACATGGATCACCCAATACGGATGTACATACCTTCAGATAAAAGGTGACAGCCTGCACTTTAACATCATATTCATTGTATAATTTAATATCCAATATGCTGGACTACATAGCCAAAAGAACAGGAATTGGAATATATAGTCAGGTCCATAAATATTGGGACATCGACACAATTCTCATCTTTTTGGCTCTATACACCACCACAATGGATTTGAAATGAAACAAACAAGATGTGCTTTAACTGCAGACTTTCAGCTTTAATTTGAGGGTATTTACAACAGTTTCTATATGTGCCTCCCACTTTTTAAGGGACCAAAAGTAATGGGACAAACTAACAATCATAAATCAAACTTTCACTTTTTAATACTTGGTTGCAAATCCTTTGCAGCCAATTACAGCCTGAAGTCTGGAACGCATAGACATCACCAGACGCTGGGTTTCATCCCTGGTGATGCTCTGCCAGGCCTCTACTGCAACTGTCTTCAGTTCCTGCTTGTTCTTGGGGCATTTTCCCTTCAGTTTTGTCTTCAGCAAGTGAAATGCATGTTCAATCGGATTCAGGTCAGGTGATTGACTTGGCCATTGCATAACATTCCACTTCTTTGCCTTAAAAAACTCTTTGGTTGCTTTTGCAGTATGCTTCGGGTCATTGTCCATCTGCACTGTGAAGCGCCGTCCAATGAGTTCTGAAGCATTTGGCTGAATATGAGCAGATAATATTGCCCGAAACACTTCAGAATTCATCCTGCTGCTTTTGTCAGCAGTCACATCATCAATAAAAACAAGGGAACCAGTTCCATTGGCAGCCATAAATGCCCACGCCATGACACTACCACCACTATGCTTCACTGATGAGGTGGTATGTTTTGGATCATGAGCAGTTCCTTTCCTTCTCCATACTCTTCTCTTCCCATCATTCTGTTACAAGTTGATCTTTGGCTCATCTGTCCATAGGATGTTGTTCCAGAACTGTAAAGGCTTTTTTAGATGTTGTTTGGCAAACTCTAATCTGGTCTTCCTGTTTTTGAGGCTCACCAATGGTTTACATCTTGTGGTGAACCCTCTGTATTCACTCTGGTGAAGTCTTCTCTTGATTGTTGACTTTAACACACATACACCTACCTCCTGGAGAGTGTTCTTGATCTGGCCAACTGTTGTGAAGGGGTTTTTCTTCATCAGGGAAAGAATTCTTCTGTCATCCACCACAGTTGTTTTCGTGGTCTTCCGGGTCTTTTGGTGTTGCTGAGCTCACCGGTGCGTTCTTTCTTTTTAAGAATGTTCCAAACAGTTGATTTGGCCACACCTAATGTTTTTGCTATCTCTCTGATGGGTTTGTTTTGATTTTTCAGCCTAATGATGGCTTGCTTCACTGATAGTGACAGCTCTTTTGGATCTCATATTGAGAGTTGACAGCAACAGATTCCAAATGCAAATAGCACACTTGAAATGAACTCTAGACCTTTTATCTGCACCTTGTAAATGAGATAATGAGGGAATAACACACATCTGGCCATGGAACAGCTGAGCAGCCAATTGTCCCATTACTTTTGGTCCCTTAAAAAGTGGGAGGCACATATAGAAACTGTTGTAATTCCTACACCGTTCACCTGATTTGGATGTAAATACCCTCAAAATGAAAGTCTGCAGTTAAAGCATATCTTGTTCGTTCCATTTCAAATCCATTGTGGTGGTGTATAGAGCCAAAAAGAGGAGAATTGTGTCGATGTCCCAATATTTATGGACCTGACTGTATATATATAGACGTGTTCTTATGGTTATGAAGAATTTACTAAATTTAGGAAAAAGTGACTTTTGATTTTAGCTTATTATGTCCTACTGAAAACAGAGCTCACCAGCGGGGCTCTGTGGGTTATTGACCATTGCCTTGTCCCTTAATATGCCAGGGCACTCCTAGATAAAGGGTCATCGAGCAATGCCAATTCACCTCTGAGGCCATGAGGGTGCTCATAATTAATGTCATTACAGAGATCGGGGAAGTGGCCATCTGCCCCATGTGAATGATTGCTGTGATTAGTGTGACAGTCGGGAGGAATTCAAGGGGCTAATTGTCAGGTCAAAATGCAGAGGGCACTGGGCTTCGAAGAGAGTAAAATGGTCCAGGCTCTTTACCAAATAGTGCGGTCGTCTTGGACCCTGGTGTCTGAATCAAGAGCTGTGTCTGTCATGATTTATAAAGGAAAATCTCACCTAGTCCGAATTTCGAATAAGCAGTGAGGTGGGGTTTTTTCTGTGGCTGCTTTGGGGGAAAAAAAGCAAGCATCACAGTGCTTTTTCTGACAAGTCCAGTGCAGCTGCTTGAGTATGAAAGAACTCTGGGAGCTGTGCCGTAAGTTGACGTACAGTATGGCGATCGACAACGTAGCGTCGATCGGTCTTTGGGCGCTGGAAAGAGAGAATTTTCCAGCAAAATCCGAGCGATCTCTGGGAGGAGCTTGGTGCCCTGCAGTGGGGCGGTTGCCAGTTTGAATAGGGGTTGCACAGCTGAAATCCCCTGTGGTTGTAAAGAATCAAACATAGCTAGCCACACAACCATAACTACAAACGCAAGGCATCCCCCAGCCTGGGTCCACCTCTACGGCTGTTTGCCATGCGGGTAATCAGAGAGAAACACATGAGACCTGTGAATTATTAATGGAACATAATGTGAAATTCAAGATATGAGACAACAGCCTACACTTACATTTTGAGCTTTTAGCAGAAGCTCTTATCCATACAAATGTACAGAACTTTCATTCTTTGTACATACTGTTCATTTATACAGCTGGGTATTTATTGAAGCACAAAGGGCACAGCAGGACTGCACCTGAGAACCACACTGGCCATATCACAGCTGCAAGCCCAGTTCCCTCCACATTACAGTATATCAACATTTGTCCTTTGCCTTTGATTTGAAAAAGTTTGTGTTTTTCCAGTGCAAACAAAGTAAGACTTTTTTTGGTGATGAATTAACTGAGAACTGAAAAAATCCAATTACATTTGTATTTGTATTGTATTCATTTATATATACTGTATATATATATATATATATATATATATATATATATATATATATATATATATATATAGTTTTTTTTTTTTACAGAGTTCAATATTTAACTAATACTTATGCATTATTTGGAATGACATTACAAATATGTTAAAGACAATATATGTATTACCATATGTACAGTTTAAGTAATATATTCAATGTAGATCATATAACATTGTGGGAGACTAACACTACTAAATAATTAATTATCTTAACAGACTGCATTGCCCTCATGATGTCACATGACTGCTCATTGCACTCAACGGCTCAATTATAATTGCACACACAATCATTTGGAAGTGTGCCTCTGTGAAGCAAATTACTCATGATTTATGGCAGTCATCAAGCGCTCAAATTTAGACCATGGGCTAATTGACATTTGGATAACAGGAGGACTACTGCAAGCTACCTTTTTCTTTCCGAGCCTCTGTCGCATGCAGGCATCCGATAATAGAATGTCACCTTCAAAGCTGATGGTGTTGACTTTCATGTGAATCATTGTGCACTTTTGAACATTTCTGACGTATGAAGGGAACAATGAACTAAATGAATCTGCCGCCTTATTCATGTCACTGCTGAGAAAAAAAAAAAAATGAACCTGTGATTGGTTCACCTATGAGGTCACACTGATGATCTGAAAACCAATGGTCTGAAAGAAACGGGCATCTGCTGGCCAGCAGGACACAGGCCACATAAGAGTTAGCCCACCCCTTCCTCCCACCCCCTGCAGTCCCCTTCATTTTGATTGCAGCATTAGCATAAATTATCCTTTAATTCCATTTCACACCCCAGTTATTTTTATGCGCAAAGACATGAGGAAAATAAAACCCAATAAGCTTATCCTCAGGCCTTCTACTTATTATTCACCTATATCTACAAAATACTGATGTCCTCTGACAAGCCGCAGTCCTCTCATCTGAATACCAAGTGAAAATTAGCCCCGTCTTTGGAATGGGGGCACAATGGTATATGCTTGTGATATAATGATATAAAACTCATGACACTACTGGCTTATTGTGCAAAAAAGTGCAGACCTCTTCTCTGTATGTACCGGGGCTGTAACAGCCGGGATCAAAGGAGCGGAACGTTTAAGGGAACGAAAGCCATTCCCTTCCCTTACTGTGGGTGTTTGCTCGAACCGCGGGGTGCGTCTCCAATCGTTCCGGCTGAAGGGAGTCCATTCTGCTGCCACGTGGAGATAGGAGAGAGAGCTGAAGAATTTAGATCAGACTGGATACCGATACTTGTTTTTTTTTTTTGTTTTTTTTTTGGTGCTGCTTCAGTGAGCCCAATGATATCAAGATGTCGTTTCTGCACACATTGGTATGCTGTGGTGAATGCAGCAGCAGGCCTGCCCCTGAGATAATACAATGGTGGGGGATGGGGCAGTATTGAGAACAATAGACATCCTTCCCCATCTCCCCTATGTCCAACAGATAATACCCTAAATTTATTGAGTAGTTTATCTTTGAAATGCACCTGAACAGAATGTATGCCTCAACAGAATGTCTAACCATGTCTAAATATATGGTAGCTGATGGCCACAGGATGGTGGTTTAGCAGAAGTGTGACTCACAGGCATGCTATCTGCCAAGGTTTGGGTACCCCATACCTGTACAGTGCAAGTATGGGGTATGGTACTGGAAGGTTCCCCAGATAAATAACAACCACCTGTTCTCACTCATTACAAACCTCACACAATAAACTGTCAAATTCTGTTTGTTTCCTAATTTTATATTTGCTGTCATTGCGTCTTCATCTTCTGCTTCTTCTTCATAATTTCTCTGTCAATTTCAATGGCCAGCAGTTCACCAGTAAAATACAAAATACAGTCAGCCCGCTCATTATTACTTACTGAATGTGTTTTATATAACCATCTGGCATCATAACTTTAATTAGATGACAATTCAGACTCTTAAATACAAACGTTATACTGCAACCTATTCAGTGGATTCCCAAAGTTTTATAAACACAAAACTAATCTTTGCACTATATTAAGCCATTACTTTATTGGATTAAGAAAGAAAGACAGAGCAAGTAATTTTTATATAGTTTGGTGGACAATCAATAATTTAGTATACAGGCAGAAATAGCATTTTCTTCAGATACTTCAGATCTCTTTTTTTATTTCTGTTAATGTGAAATGCTTTCTACTGGGATATTTTTGAATTACCAGGAGGAGGGGGAGAGAAGCAAAAAAGACTACAAAATGAAGATGAGGATAACACACGCGTGCTGTGAGGCTTGCGAGAAAAGGAGGCCGACCCACTGTACGGCAGCATTGTGTTTCAAGGCCGAACCTTTTTGGTGATTCCATTGCATTTGGCACGTCTTTGATTTTTGTTGGATTACAGCTATTATGCTTTCAGGCAAAGCTTCGACCTGTGACTGCAGGCGTAGGGTCACTTCAGCCCGAGCGGGAGTGCACTCACTCACTGCTGATGGCAGGTGTTGAGATGAACAAACGTGCCATTTGTGCAGGCCTGTCATCGCCCTCTCGGTCGCCCTGCCCTGGGAGCCAGACAATCGGAAATGCTCTACGGCACACTGGACACATTTCATTCCAGCCTTTTCTGTAGTGGCATTCAATATACAGTTGGCCTCTAGTACGTGTTGGGTGCAATAAGCCCTATTCTTTGCGATGGGGTCACATTTAAACTGGATCAGTGGTAAAGACATATAAAATGTTGGCTGCACGTTTGTATGCGATGACAGATGACAGACATGTATGTGATGCAGTGGTTATAGTAGGGAGGGCAAAATGGACCTTTACAACATGAATTCAGCAATGCATTTCTTACAAAAAACATAGTTTGTGCACTTTTTTACTTCACAGTAGTGGATAAAACGTATAAAAAGTAAGTGCTAGTGAGTTATTGAGCTGTATTGATCCCTGTATTAGGTTAGCATGGTGTGGCTTGCATAAGCCAAAAGCACAAACCCATACAATTTAACGGTGATAGGTAAATACGTCAGAAGCATTCGGTATTGTTATTTGCTACATAAACTTAGGAGCATCACTCGAAATCTGACATATCTACTTTCAAAATCCATTGCACCAATCAGCTGGGACTTTTAAGTTATAAGGTTGGATATAACAAGTGTCCAACATATTGAACTGGCTATCAATCAGAATTCTGAGATTTTGAACTGGCAACAATTGCCATAAATGAGCTTAGACCATGGCCGATAGTCGATTCTGATCGGAGGCTAAGTGGTGATTATTTTCGTTTATACAACGGATAGGTCCGGGCTATTGTCTCTATTGGTCAGTTTGCGTTCCAGCCGTGCTAATATCCACTATATACGCACAGCTAAATGGAATGTTCTTTTAAAATTCCTCCGCGTTTGTATATCACCGTTATCCATCCATCCATCCATCCATTATCTTAACCCGCTTATCCTGATCAGGGTCGCAGGGGGGCTGGAGCCTATCCCAGCATACATTGGGCGAAAGGCAGGAATACACCCTGGACAGGTCGCCAGTCCATCGCAGGGCACACGCACCATACACTCACACACTCATGCCTACGGGCAATTTAGACTCTCCAATCGGCTAACATGCATGTCTTTGGACTGTGGGAGGAAACCAGAGTACCCGGAGGAAACCCACGCAGACACGGGGAGAACATGCAAACTCCATGCAGAGAGGCCCCGGCTGACTCGGGATTCGAACCCAGGACCTCCTTGCTACCCACTGCACCATCCATGCCGCCCTGGAATCAGATGTGCTAAACTTTAAATCTTAAATCTAAACTTAAAACTGGTTAACTAATAGAATTAATTGTACGATTGCAAAAGCTGAAAATATGAACTATGTACTGTAGTAGATTATGAAAACACAATGAGAATGATACAAATTTTATCAGAAGTCGGATAAAAATAAAAGCGACAATGGATGCGTTTGTGAGTATGTGTGCAGAATTGTGCGCGGCCCTGGCCGACGGGGATTCGAACCCAGGACCTCCTTGCTGTGAGGCGGCAGTGCCACCCACTGCACCATCCGTGCCGCCTATATCACCGTTATCTGCTTTGTAATTGAAATGAACGTAACTTTACGTTATCATTATCTCACCTCTAGTAGTAAAATAAAATGACTGAGTTTAAAGTGTCTTTTGATTTGGAAAGGAGCAGGAAGGGGAAAAAATGTAGTCAATATTCTCGGATCGAAATACCAGCAAGACCAACAAACCAAAGTCACAAAGCAAATTATGACTCATAACGACACATTATCCGGCAGTGTCCCGATAAACGTCTACAACAAAAACAAATGACTTGTGTGTGTCAGTGTCGTCTGGTGTAACGTAAACTGGCAAGCTAGCTAACGTTAATGCAGTGGGGATAGATTATTGCAATACCGTTGCTTAGCTAAGGCTAGTGTAATGGGGATACATTATTACTACTAACGTTAGCTAACGTTAGTACCGTTGCCTCGACAGTGGAGTGGGGGATACATTATTGCTAGCTAACGTTCGCACTACCGTTGCTTAGCAACCAATACACTACTGTTCAGCGGAAGAATACATTTACCATAAAACATAATTCCATTAAAAATACATTAATTTAAAGTTTATCTTGTCTTTCTTTAGTGAAATTTTGAAAGATAAATGTGGTAACCGTTGTATAAAAGCGTTATGGAACTCGAACCTGTGGTATAACGTGGATAGGGGGTGTAACCACCCCGCTGTCTGTCTATCGATCTGGTGAGAATGTGTGATTTAATGTAACGTCAGTGTAACGCTGGACTTGGCGACAGGGTGATAAGCAATGTTATACTTAGAAGGGGCGTGGCTATGGCTGGGACGTGTTGCCGGTCTGGTCTATATCCATGATATACACACGGCTAAATAGAATGTTCAATATTACTCCGCGTTTGTAGATCACCCTTATCTACTTTGTGACCGAAATTAACGTTATATGGCATCTGATATAACTGAATGATTTTGTGAAGTACAGTAACATTACATCGAGATAGCTAATAGCCGTAAGCACTCTAATGGTTTGGTAGATTGCTAGCTAATGTTACGAGCTACGCTACTATATGACATGCTGAAATGGTTGTTTGTAAATTGACTACTCTCAATTACCTATATTCTTTTTTTGTCTATCACCATCACAGAATAGAGAAGCTGGCTATGTTGGATACATTGTGTGATGTTTGTGTAATGTGTGGCCCTAGACGATTTCGGTATTTAAAAATGTTGCTGTGAAATTGAGAACAGGCAAAAAATGTAAAGTGGTCCAGGAATTACAAATAAGAAGTTGCAAATAAGAAACCAATTTAAGCCGCGTTTAAAACTTTGAATTTAACCAAGTTGAAGAAATCTGCAAAACTGGACCTTGCCATCTGGCTAGCCTCTATTCTCGGAATGAACATATGTAACCATAGCAACATTCTGAAACAGCGGCTACCTTAACAGCTTGAAGTAGTTAGGAAAAAAAAAGTTTTATTTTGAGGATGAATATTAATGACCCCTGGTTATATTTTTATCTTTGGTGAAATACCATGGTATAAACGGAATAATCCACTCCGAGGTGGTCATTATACGGTTTTAACACACTCCCTCCATGTCACCCCGCGCATCCTGTGTTGGAGTCCTGCTCTTATCATTGATGGAATGCTGGTAAAATGTGTTGTTCAAAATAAGGACAATTATTGTCCACAACATGTTAACATAAGGTTAAACTGATATTCACAATATTAGTATTGATTGATTAGTATTGAAATACTAAAATGAAATACATTTTTGGTTGCCCTCCCTAGTTATAGCATTGGACCATCAATTTTGCCGTAAAGCTTACATTTCTTTTTTTTTGCACTAGGATGACATCCAAAACACACAGTGACTTTGGGACAAATTTTGGTTGCTGATTTATTATTATTATTATTATTATTATTATTATTATTATTATATTACTAAACTGTGTAATATGCAATAATGACTACTGAAAATTCGATTTGTATCTTATTGATTCTTGAAACACCCAACTGGACTAACACACACAATGCCACAACCCTGACATTTTTTGATTTTATTCCTGGTCCGTCATGGGCGTCTCCAGATTATTTGAAAATTGCCAGGTTTAGACAAGGGCAAAGACATGTGGGCGGGACCTCTGGTCACCTTGTCACTCCCTTGTGATGGCAGCATGCTTGGGCCAGGAATAGAGCTGAGTCACTGTGCTGCTTTTGGGGAAGCACTGGAGAGCGCATGTATTTCCTTCGCACTGTCCCTGCCATGCACTGCCAGCTGTATCTGGGGTCGCCTCCAAGGAGCGGAGCATTAATTATGAGTGTGCGGTCACAGTTTCAACGGCAGCCCTCTGCGCTCCAATGTGACTGCTCTGGCAGCTTAATCACAGACTGTTGTGTGAGCCTGGTGTGGCGCCCATCAGCTCGTTCTTTTTGACGGTATCCTGCAAGTTCCAGCATGGCATCGGAGGAACAGTGCCCTACTGTAGATTTCTGCACTGCTCTCCTGACTAAATGCACCCACAGACCCCAGGTCGAACAATCATATCACCAAGTAAAATGAAAATGGCCTACATAATGAGGCTTCTGTCCATGTTCCTTGCTATTTGCATTTCCTTTGAGCAGGGAAACTGTAAACATAATACTCTGTTCAAGGTCAATGATACATAAGTTAATTAAGGACTTTTCAGTGTAAACAAGCGTATGCATATTTTGCCTTTTCTTTATTCTTAATTTCTCTAACATTCCTATTACATTCAAGGTCATTGTGCTGTGCTAACTGTTGTTTGGCTGTGTGTGGATGTCACAGGACACTGATGGAGGTTTAACAATGTTGTTAAGTTCATCTTGCATCAGCCCACATGCTGTATGTGTGTGCAGTGTACATGATGTATGTGCGTACATCCCAAATGCTGTATGTGTGTACATCCCAAATGCTGTATCTGTGCACAGTCCAAATGCAGCCCCATTACTATTCAGACCGCACTTCCTAAAATGTACAAATTAAAATCACACTTTGACAATGTGAACTGCAATAGCAGTCTTTTCACAGCACAACAAAGCCTCGCTATCCCCAACCATTAGCAAAAATCTCACCACCTCTCATAATCAATCTGTCATGAGATCATGTGGACAAGTTAGCAACACCAGGACACCAGTTACAATTTTAATATATGAGGGCATACAACATTTTTCTGTTAAATATCTGAAAATGTGCTGAGGAAATCACATATATACAAACTTCACCATATGTGTGTTTGTGTGTGCGTATGTGCAAGTTTGTGTGTACATGCTTGCGTGCATGTGTGTCTGTATTTTATGTGTTTTGGGGGAGCAAGGTAAATAAAAAGTGTTATATTGCTTGTGAAAGTATGCCAAACCACGAAAACAAGAAATACTGGTGCTGATTTATTAATCATTGCCCTAAGGACCCTCAAGCCCACACACACACTTTGGCCCAATGGCTATTTGTCTTACTTGAAACATGAACAGACCTCCCTTACCACTGTGCTCGCGTATTAGTGTGCTCGGGAGCAGCAGACTTCGATTTCCAATCGCACGGCTGACAGCGACGTATCCGGTCCGGCATAAATAAGCCACCGTGAGAAACACGGCTCTCTGGTCATGCTGAGTTGCAACAACCCTCCACAACTGAGTGATTAGAACCAAATAGTGCCATCTGATAAACCTGTGCAGGTGGGCATCGCACTGAAACAAACAGAAGATTGAAGGAAATTTTATATCATTGGTTTGTCATCTAAGATGGTGGCAGCACTTAATGTCATTAAAACCACAACCGCATTTTCTGTTTTCAATTTATGCGCTTGGAGTTAGGGTCATTTCAGTTTGTCTTAGTCCAGAAGTTGCCAACAACATATTGACTGATTTGTGCCGTGCTGAAAACTAAAATACAGTTTTCATGTTTCTCTACTTTTAGATCCAAAGCCGTAGCTGTATGGTGGGTTTGCTCCATCCCCAATGTTCCCAAATATGAAATTCTCACCTCTGCATAGGTCTGCATTTCGCTGTATATTCAGTCTGAGAAGGCATATGGTTTCTAGATAGCACAGGGGAGGACACATATAGATTCAGGTCATCAATAAAATGATTAGCTATCCCAATATGTTCTCTGCAATTCTGACCCGAGACAGCACCATCAAAGGTAAAGATTGATCTCATGGCTGGCTCTCACTCCCTCACTCTCTTTCTCTCTCTGAGCAAGAAAGGGATCCATTAAAAAGGCATTGATTGTCATTCTTGGATCAGGAGACAAGCTTTTGCACCGGGGATTGAAATGCATACCCAGTTGATATCTCTTCCACATCCATTAAAGCTTTGGAATTTGAGATGGTTATTGATCCCTGGGAATGTCTATGGCTGAGATTTGCAGACAACAAATTCCCCAAAGTGTTCCTGGGTTCAGGAGTTCCATTACGGATTCTCAGTGGTTTTGATGGCTTTTACTTTTTATGGCATTCTGCATCCATATACTTGCACACAATGGTGAAAACAACACAGAAAACCTATTGAACATTAATAGAAGTTTGGATCTTGGCTTTTGTCTTTGCTAGGTGTGTTTGCTAGCTTCAGGCAGATACAGTTGTCATTTTCCTGCCCAGCACCTATGCTGTTAATATAGCAAATGACATTATGCCCATGTGGGTGGGTCTTAAAATGAGGTGTGGTTGTGGTAATATTTGGCCTATTACTATCATTGCTATTTTAAGAGTGCAATATTAATATAGTGGTGTGCCTACAGGTGGGCGCACAAGGTGAATACACCCACCTGTCTCTTACATACAGAGGGGTATGCACTGACATGCATAAAAATATCAAGATTACAAGATGAAAGATTAATATTGTGTTTGTCAAAAATAAACAGTAAAAATACAACCTTTTGTAATGGATAGTAATAATATTGCTCTAAATTACACCATCACAATGATGGTGAATATAATCGGCCAATGGCGAATTTTGGACAATGGCTATCTATTAAAGACTGATAACACTTATAGTGTAAATTGTCATGCAATAGAAAATAGAGAGGATTCTGGAGTACTGTTTTGGATGTTTGCATAAATCAGCCAGAACAATTCAGTACAGCCTTCAGATGGCCTAATTATTCTCTGTGGCATGTTATATGTTGCATAAGACTGCCAAACGTCATGAGTGTCTCAGCCATAAAAGGGGACAAATTACAGGACTTTAGAAGGCGTGATGCTGAACTGCCTGTCCAATTAATGAACTGAAATGCCCCAGCAGCATGACTGAGAAGGAAATAAGGTGGCAGAAGAGCTGATTCATCTATAAGCTGGCAAGCAGACGGAATGGTCTATTCAATGTAATAAAGACCAAAACTTTGTCCAGTAAATATTTAATTAATTTGGACATTTTAGATCACCGTAATACATTCGTATGTTTTTCAAATATGTGTAGGCGGCACGGATGGTGCAGTGGGTAGCACTGCAAGGAGGTCCTGGGTTCGAATCCCCGTCAGCTGGGGCCTCTCTGTGCTGAGTTTGCATGTTCTCCCCATGTTTGCTAACCCGCTTATCCTGAACAGGGTCGCAGGGCGGCTGGAGCCTATCCCAGCATACATTGGGCGAAAGCCAGGAATACACACTGGACAGGTCACCAGTCCATCGCAGGGCAAACACACCATTCACTCACACACTCATACACACAGGCAATTTAGACTCTCCAGTCAGCCTAACCTGCATGTCTTTGGACTGTGGGAGGAAACCGGAGTACCCGGAAGAAACAATTAATTATCTTCAAAGTTGTAGTATCTAAAATGGCAACAAAATGTTTGCAAACAGCAGTGACATTTTTGAAAAGCCCCTAACCCCTCCCCCTTCGCCTCCTGCTCTCTATGTTAACATGGACAGTGCTGAAAGTGTAGCTTAAGTGGAGAGAATACAGTAATGAAGGAGAGGGAGAGGGACTGAGTAGCAAAATAATCTGTAAATAACTAGCTAGCACCTAACTAATTTAGAAGATCAACAGGGTTCTCAAAAGGTGTCCAAATGCTCTTGTCTCAAAGAGGCAGATTAAGTGGGCTCAGAAGTTTGTATATTTTTTTAACTAAATTCTCACTTATGTGACAGTACTGTAGTCAAAATGTGTGCAAGTTATGTTCGCTAAGTCAATGCCTATGTTATCGTGCCATGAAATTAGCGACAATACATATGATATTCTGTTTTGTTATGGTGGCATGTCATTATGCTCTGATAATTACAGAAAATTAAAGTGCAATTCCGATATTAAAGAGAATGTTTGAAAGGCAGTTCAAATGTTAAAGGGCCGACTATGCCAGATACAAGCAGCTTTACTCACATCTATTGCTGGGTGGATGCTAGTATTATTGCACATTAAATCCTCCAGGGGATAAGTAATGCCTACATCATATCAACCAATAACTGAACCAAAGCTAAAGAATGAATGAACTCATAGCTGGTTGGTGAATGATAGAAGCAGGGATGTGGTGTAATGTAGCATCAGAACTGATGCTTGAAAAATATGAAGAAAAGCAACACCAGTACCTAAAGCAGGAAGCTTGTTAGAACACTTATCCCTTTTCCTCAGCGTTGATTTAATCTGCTACCCGTAGCCACATATCAACAATCAGTGTGACATCCAGGCTGAGAGTGATGCAAAAATAGCACCTCATTAACTGGGGCCTACTCCGAGACACAAATGCTGAGAAGATACTAATTAGAGGAAGACACCAGCCCAAGAGGCTGAGCGGGCTCCGATGTGTCGGAGGTTCTTGATCGCTGGTGCACAGCGGGTACAGGAAGAAGAACAGCTCGGATACAAGAGCAGCAATCGCTTCATCCATGTTGGCTCTTTTCATGTGTACATGACTGACATCTATTTTTCTCAACTTTCATTTCAGGGTTTGTTGGTGGGGGGGGGGGGAGGTGAATAGCTCTCTGGATAGATCTGATGGCAAAATGATGTAGGTGTACTGCATCTGTGAATGTGTGAGTGCTGTTTCAGGGGACTTAAAAATGCTTTTGACAACGCTGCATGCTAAAAATAAATCTGCTTTGGTTGCAGATTGAATTAGAATATCATGGATCCTGAAATAAATGCATATTGCTCCCAGCTGTACACTCGTTCGAATGAAGCAGCAAGCATCAGCAGAATAATAAAAGTGTGGACTTAAATTATTATTCTTTCTTTTCCCAAGATTCACCTTATTTTGAGTGTACATGCATTTTTGAAATGGATGTGCCAGATTGAGCTATAGTTTATTTTAATCTGCAGTCAGTAGTTTAGGCTCAACAAATGTGTCACATACAGTACTGTAACAACACAAAACTACTGAAATACTAGGCAGACACAAATTCAATACCTGTACAAACAACAGACAATGTGGTTTGCAGGCACTTATGGATAGTCATTAGTCATTATTGGTGTATTAAAAGGCATTCACGGGGCATTGAATAACAGATTTGTACAGTGCAGTGCTGATTACTTCCTTTAATATGGGCAGATTTTATTGACCTTAATCCAAGCTTTTAAAGGTTCTGAGTACATTTTAATTGCAGTGGGAAATTATTTCAGATTTACCAAGATTTCAGAAGTGAGATTCAATCCAGATTTACCCAGTAGGGTACGCACGTGGCCGTGCTGTGTGTATTAATTTAAGGATTAGCAAAAGCCCTTGGGTGATGTCTTTGCTACATAGGGTGGATAAAGGGCTGATGGTAGGTGGGTAGACTGCAGGGAGAGCAGGATGAAGAGATTGGGGGATAAGTGCTTCACACATGTCATGCCGGTCTGAACCAGGCCTATATTTCATGACGTTATTCCTGCACTTGTATTTGTACAAACCTTTCCAGTGCATTCTCTTGCATATAGACATGGTGGTAAATGTAGTGAGCAAGGTGGGACATGCTATGAGCTCCAAAATGACCTTTGGGTGTTGAAGGCATCCAGGTTGAAGGCTGTCTAAGGCTCTTTCTGCGTGTCGTGCCCTTTGTTGACCCTATCGGAGTATTCCTAGTTAGGTTTCTCACACACAATTCAAATGAGCATATCTAAACTGGAATGCCATGATCGTGAAGGTCTATGGACTAAAGCGATTGAGTGAAATAAATTCACTTTTCCCAGGCACCCCTGCAGGGACAGAGCCCCTGGTTTTGATGTAAATGGCGAAAGTATTTCAGAGATACAATCCCCCTAAAACCTCTCCCAGGCATTTATCTGAGGCCATCTACAAAAACCCGAGCTTGTCTCCGCGGGGACCGATCACAGCCCCCGGCTTCACGATCGGTTGATTTCCCCCAGACGGAGAGGTGAACGTGGCCCTGACAGGGCAGATACTGCAGGTCCTAATAAAGCAGACGACCACAACCTCCTGGAGCCCTGCTACACCACGGCACTGCAAGCACGCGGCCGGGGGAGGAGCTGGTAGGAGGGGGGGACTTGGTATGACTCATCCCTCTCTGATGTACCGCCAAGGCAGCCGGCTATTTGCGGATAGTGTGCCGTTATTCCAAAAAGCAATTGTTTAATATCCATTCAGTATCGAACATTATTGGGCATTGCTTTACATTTGTTTCTAATTAAATCATTTCAGCATGCCACTTACTGCTGGAGAGAGGAAGATGTTCCTAACAGCCCTGTTAGAATGTAGGTAATGAAGCTTCCTTTTTATTCATATTTTATTTTGCCTCATCACCATAATTACAAGAAATGATTTGCAGTTTTACAGACATGAAATATTAAAGATAAGCAGCGAGCGTATTTTCATGTTGAAACAAGAAAAGAAAAAAGCTCAATAAGATACACATTCTGATTTTTACATTCTGACATCATCTCACATTGTTCAGACGTTCCAATATCATACAGGTACCTCTTTAATGTCTACATAATATGTCATATACAGAGAGCTCCATAATATTTGGAAAAAAAAATTTCTTGATCAAACAATTCACATCAAAGTGCACATTCTCAGCAGCAGAGTAGTCTTATCTGGTCTGCTCTGCCAGGCCTGTATTGCAGCCATCTTTTTATCCTGCTTGTTTCCGGGCCGACTGTAGTTGCTTTAAGTTTTCAGTATATGCAAGTATGTTTATATGATTTCAGATGGAGCAAATTTAATTAATTTAAAAGAATCAGTGGGCATAACAGCCATTTAAGGATGATGTTATGTCATTAATATAAATTGTAAACAAAACTGGACCCAATATGAAGCCTTGTGGAACTCCTTTAATCATTTCTCCATCACACTATGTCCCTGTTTTTTTCCTTATTTCTCAACCTCATAATGGCAACCTCATCATTTCTAGTTGCTGAAAGCTGTCTTATAACTGCACGAAGGAAGCAATTGAACACACCTGATTAAACAGCTGTGTAGCCATTTGTTACAAACATTTGGTGCAATGAATTGAGTAGGCTATGTACACTTATTAGGTAGACCTGTACACCAGCTTGTGAATGCTAATATTCAATCAGCCAGCAGCAACTAAATGCATAACATCATGCAGACGTGGTCAAGAGGTGGTCAGAAACGCATTGTAAATGAGAGTTGTCAGAGGAGAAGGGCCAGACTGGTTGAAGCTGACAGTAACACAAATAACCACACATTACAACATTGGTATGCAGAGGAGCATCTCTGAACACACAATATGTCAAACCACTAAGTGGATAGACTTAAGCAGCAGAAAACTGCATAAGTCGAAAAAATAAGACTAATAAATACCCAAGT
Organism: Conger conger; assembly: GCF_963514075.1. Taxonomy (NCBI): domain Eukaryota; kingdom Metazoa; phylum Chordata; class Actinopteri; order Anguilliformes; family Congridae; genus Conger; species Conger conger. The sequence goes on from NC_083768.1 coordinate 30,773,283, forward strand.
GCTCACTGAGTGTATAAAAAATGCTGTATTTTCTGCATTCTGCAGTGTAATACAATACTCTTAAATAAAATAATGTGCACTTTCACCACAATGTGAATTGTTTTATTACAAAGCTGAAATGGTGGCGTACAGAGCCAAATCAATAAAAAAAATATTGTTTTGTCCAAAACAATAAGGAGCTCACTGAATTTTAATAATGTTTTAATTATACTCATAATATTTAAAATAAACATCATGAAGTAAACAAATACTCATGCTGGTAGCAATGCTGGAGGTTGGAAGTAGGTAGCTTAACCCAGCAGTCTGTAACAACCTATAATTTTCTCTCTGCATCCTGTATTTCATCTGTCAGTTAGCCGGGATCCACACAAGGCCTCAATCTCAATGCTGCGAATTCAGAGCTCCATGAAGAGAAGTCTTGTCATTTAAAGATGGTATCTTTTTTGTGCATTGTACAATAAGTATACAGTTCAGTGGTAACTTTATTAGGTACAGCAGCTTAATGCAAATACTGGTGCAATGCAAATCAGGTGGCTGCAACTCAATATTTAAAGCATAAAGTGATCTACTTGTTGTTCAACCAAACATTAGAATGTTTACACATTTACACAAATGTTGCGATTAAAAACATCCAGTAAGTGGCTGTTCTGTGGCTAGAAACACTCTGTTAATGAGAGAGATCAGATGAGAATGGCAGACTCATTCAAGCTAACAGAAAGGCTCAAATAGCAGCTGCTTACTACAGCAGTGCGCAGAAACACATCGCTAATCACACAACACGTGGAGCCTTGCAGTGGGTGGGATACAGTAGCAGAAGACCACACTGGGTGCCACTCCTGTCAGTTAAGAACAGGAAAATGAGGCTACAGCGGGCACACAATCACCCAAATTGGATGACTGAAGATTGGAAAGCATGCCTAGTCTGATGAATCTCAATCTGCCACATCACACAGATGGTAGGCATGCGTTTGGCGTAAACAGCATGAATCCGTGAATCCGTCTTGCCTTGTGTAAACAGAACGGGCTGGTGGTGATGGTGTAATGGTGTGGGGAATGTTCACTTGGCACATACTGCATGAGGCCATTTTTTACCAAATGAGCATCGTTTGAACACCACAGAATACCTTTACACATTGTTGCTAACCATCTGCATCCCTGTATGGCCACAGTCTCCCCCTTTTCAAATAGATACATATAGCAGGATAATGTGCCATGACACAAAGCACACATCTCAAGCCGGTTATACTAATATGACAGTGACTTCCCTTTACTCCAATGGCCTGCCAATCCCCAATATCTCAATCTGATATCGCACTTTTGGGATGAGCTGGTACAGGAGGTTTGCAGCATGAATGTGTGGCCAAAACATCTGCGTAATGCTGTCGATTTATGGGCCAAAATACGCAAGGAACGTTTCCAGGAATTAGGTCCTACTCAATACTAGATAGGTGTACCTAATAAAATGTACTGAGTGCATACTATTAACCAAAGTAATCATATGAGCATTTTCTTTTAGGACATTTGGAGCCTCCAAAAGTATTTTGCTTAGTAAAGCATACAACACTTTTTACTCTTCCTCTTCTTGCACTGTCCTCAGATAGCAACAGGTCGAGAAGAAGATTGTAAAAAATAAGTACAATAATCACAATAATAACATCTTTTATACTAACATATTCATTGAGTCTAACACATTCCACAATTTCACATGCTATGTATTATTGAAAAGCAGATTTGCTCCTTATTCATAGGTATACTGAATAACAATATAATATTTTCATAAAATGGGGTCACAAGGATGAAAATGTCTTCTATTGTGGAGCCAAATTAGTTTTCACTGTGAATATTTCAGATACTGGAGAGGCTAGAGAGACCAGAGATTATACTGCATTTTTTGCACACGGGTGGGGATTAAGCATTTACTGTACGACAGGATTACCGATACTGGTCAAAGAAGTTTGTTTGTGGGCTCTTCTTGTTCCAGAGAGCCTATACAAAACGTAGGTAATAGCATTCATATGTACAAGTACTTCTGTAGAAGTATACAGCAGCAAAATGGACAACAATGATAATTCCTCCAATTCTAAGTAAACAATGGACATTCTATGAATGTTTCTCTGAGTTTTTAAAATTGCATTATTATGCATTTGGTTTGCTGAACCCTTACTGTGGAAAGGACACTGACATTACCTTTGTGTAGTGTATGTAAAAATGCAAAATGCCGTGAGGCTTTGACCACGTTTTGTGTGATTACAAACAGATAACATATAATATTAAATCAGAAAAAGCTGAAGAAGCCAAGGTGACCCCAAACTTTTGAACGGTGGTGTACATCATTTCATTATTGCTGCATGCATCCACGGGCTGAGAATTTTTCATTTTAATTACAGAAGCTGGTCAGTGACTGGCACTCAAAGCACATTTTTCACAGGTCTCAGCCCAAAGGAAATATGTGTCTGTCGCCAAAGTGGTTGGCCTTCAGAACCCCTCAGAGTCTTCCCCGGCATTTCATTTCATCAAATCTATTTTCCGCAACTATTTTGCAGCAGGTAGAAGCACAGACCCCCCACCACCCCTCCCCCCCTCGACCTCTCACTTTCAGCACTCCGGGTAGAGCACTGCGGTATAATTCTGGGCAGCCCGATCTGACTGTGCTAAATGTAGCTGAGATTAAAGCGTCTGAAAAACAAATGCATCTCGCTGGAGAAGAGGAGCGGTGCTCCTGGGTTGTGAAATAGCGGAGAAAATAAGCACTTCGCTCAGTCACGCCTCAAGCTGTTGGCGTCTGAGCTCCCTGTCCTGGTCCTCGGCTCATCGGCTGACATTTTCTCTTCCAGCACAGCGCGTCCTCTACTTTTGGAAATCATTCGGTAGAGAAACTGACCCCCGCCCAACCCCCCCCCCCTCCCCCCCCCCCCGCTTGTGTAGGATTGCAACCCACACTGTTGTCCTTCCACTACTGTCATGTGCTCTGAGTACGACTTTGGAGTTTGGAATTACAGTTGTAGTCATTTTTTTCTGCAGAGCATCGTTTCACACCGCCAGCCAGGGATATCTGAACTGCCCCCAAAGCCCAGCTCCAGAGGGAGTCACAGACAGTAGTGCACTGCTTCCTTTAAGGGGGATGGAAGGCTATTATTTCCCAGAAGCAACTTCTTCTGTGCTTAATCTTGATATTTGTAGACAGATGTGAGGGGGGACTGAACTAATCCTTACCTTGGGGTTCTTTAAACATAGATCCAATTAGTCTAGTGGGTCCCGTCATCCTGCTTGGCTGCAGTCAGACCCTGACCATCGTTGGGTGTAAATGGCGAAACTGCACCGGGTGTCCTCGCGGCTATGATTTCCTCGGCTCGCGGCTGCCTTGTCTCGAGCAGTTGTCCCTTCCGTTGTCAGGGCAACAATGTCTGAAGTCAGCTGAGTTGTCATATCTGGTCAATTAGCACTGATGTGGGGTCGATACAGCCACGCCTGGGGGTGCAGCTGCTGCAGCACTAACTGATAAGGAATGTAATATGGTGTAGAAATACTTCAGGTATTCGATTCTGATTGGCCCAGAAGGAACATGTGACACGCCAGAGTGAATTGGAGCGATGCGTGCTGAATGCTCACGGAGCATGTAACTTTCAGTGACAGTAGTCTCGCCCGCTGAAAGATATTGGTGAACTGTAACATTAAACAGTTGGATGTTGCGGGCTGTTTTACTTATACCTTCTACAGACCATCTACATGATGCCACGCCTAGGTTGTATCACACTTCTTTGCTTCTTGAATCACTTTAAAATATGCATTACCTGACTCTGAGTATATTCCTGTGAGGACCAAAGGCAACTCTGGAGGAGGAAGGACATGGTTTTCAGGCCTTGGGTAAAAAGGACTCCCTGCTTTCTGTATTCACTGTATTTTTCTGCCTTCTTTTTTACACTGCTGGTAAACTTCCTTCATGAACCCTGACAATTGTTCAGCTCCCTGTGTGCGTACAGCACATGAGCTAATTCATCTGAAGACTACTGTCTGTCTGTACTGTCTGTATTATATAATTGTCTTTTCTCCACCAATTTAGAATGCAAATTCATCATTCAGGCCCAGACAACTCCCCACCAAACTTGCTATTGAACTCTCTGGGTGGCAGCTATGGCCAGTTATGCATCACGAGAGAACTGGGTTCATAGTTCACATATGTTCACATGCAAATTATGGGACGTATGCGAATATTCAACCACGGCTCATGGAAGGAGAGTTGCTGAAGAAAACTGATGGCAAAAGTTTATTTTACATTCAGAAAAGTTCACCCTCATAAGGAAGTTATTGTTTGTAGAGAGGCATGTATCCAAGTAACATCAAGATGCACTGATTTAATTATTAGTCTCCATTGTTGGAAAAATGTCAGGTGGTATCTCAAGACACACACACACACACACAGAAAACAAACAGATTTTGGGTAGGCTTATTGAACCGTTGCCACAGTAGTTCCGTGTGCTTACTTCTGAGTGAAGTATTTTATCAAATAACAGTAAGCCGTGCTGACAGTTTGGTGAGGTGAAAGGTTGTTCTATCATGCTGGGCGGTGCGGAATCGACAGAAGGGTACAGTGAATTAATTCTTGTATTTTTATTTTAACTCCCAGGGAACTGTTACATTTTCAGTAGCCAGTTGTTCTTGTAGCTGAAAGAAGGTGGACCTGGGCTAATTATCAGCCTCAGGTGAGCACTGCTGTCCAATGCACTGCAGCCCTCTCAGACTCCGGAGGGGAACGGAAAGAGCTGACAGCAACACCCCAGCATACCTCCCAGCATCACTGACAGTTCTGTAGCTGAGCTTTTGAAGAGAATGAGGGTGAGAATTCACACTTCCATCTTGACTTTATAAGAAGACAGCCTCTGAGTCTATTACACTTCTTCCCACTGCATAAAGATTACCAGCAGTCACGATTATGCTGCATCTCAATAGTGCCTTTTATGGATGTGTGCGTGTGAGTGTGTGTGTGTGTGTGTGGGGTGTGTGTGTGTGTGTGTTTGCGTGTGCGTGTGTGAGTGTGTGCATGCACGTGGGTGCATTTGCATGTGTGTGAACATGTGCTCATTTTCCCTGACATTAGCTGGGACCCAGTGTGTGGTACCAATTTGCACCCTGTAGCTACCAAGTACAGTTACTGCAGCCTTCCATAAAATAAAATTACAGCAAATTGATGGATGGATGTCTAAATGTATCAACATTAATTTCAGGGTGACTTGACAACGGCACGTCTTCACATTCCATTTTCCTCATGCCTGAAACACGAGCCAAATCGTTTCTAGAATCACAAAGTCTGACAAGTGTCGCATTTAGCAGTTTGGTATCATGTGTGCATGAGCACAGTAATATGTGCAGAAATATCTTGCATGTCAACAGACTGTGACATGTTCATTTTAAGAGGACGTGTGACTAACAGCAGATCTGAAATAACTTGTCGCCTGGAATTTATGCCTTTCCGAAGAAGATTTTTTTTTTTTTCATTTACCACTCATTAAAATGTGTAAAAATAAGAAACCGTTAATTGCTGCTGTTCTGCAGGTGATGAAAACAGACACTTCATTCACTCTCTAGACAAGTCACATTTAATTGCATACAGCAACAGTAAATTAAATACCACATCTATGCTTCAACAGTCAGAAGGCTCTACCTAAGGTGAAATGATACTCCTTTGTCTCCCTATGCAAAATAAGTGCCCACTTTTATTAATTCAAGGCAGGACCATGGTAAAACAATTACAGAAGGTGGTTATTTATTCGCCTCACAGCAAGGAGGTCCTGGGTTCGAATCCCCGTCGGCCTCTCTGTGCGGAGTTTGCATGTTCTCCCCGTGTCTGCGTGGGTTTCCTCCGGGTACTCCGGTTTCCTCCCACAGTCCAAAGACATGCACGTTAGGCTGATTGGAGTGTCTAAATTGTCCGTAGGTATGAGTGTGTGAGTGAATGGTGTGTGTGCCCTGTGATAGACTGGCGACCTGTCCAGGGTGTATTCCTGCCTTTCGCCCAATGTATAATGGGATAGGCTCCAGCCCCCCTGCGACCCTGATCAGGATAAGCAGGTTGAGATGGATGGATGGGTTATTTATTCAAAAACAGACAGATGCAGTTCAAAAATGTAAAAAACATTCACGTCTGTTGCAGGGTCCAGAAAATGACATAATTCTCCAAATAATCAGCCTCTGACCTTGTCTATTATCAGTTCTTACACAAGCAGTAATGTGGGGCTGCAGTTAAGAACATGTACTTGTGGTAAGAAGGTGGCAAATGCGACTCCCGGGAAGGTGACTACTTTAGTAAGTTACTTCCATCTGTTCATCTGCTGACTTTTAATATGCCAAGCAGAATCTTCACACCAGTTGTAAAAAAAATGTTGTACATGCATTTTCATTATGTTTTCAGAAAAAAAAACAATGGAAATGCAGTCTCCCTAATGTTCCCCCTACATAAAAAAAAGTATGGCTTTTCTAAGGCTATAGAATTAATTTGAGAGGTCAGTAAGAGGCATCTAAGATTATTTTACTTCTCAAAAAAATGTAACAGCATGAACCTAATTTAGCGCTTTGGTGGAAGTTTTAGTCAGTATGAATTTCATGGAGAAGGCCGTTACGTTTTCTGTTCGGCCATAGATACGTCATGGACAAAATGAATACATTCTGCACACAAATCACACATTTCCTATCAATTTAACCTAAAAAATGTAAACTCCATCAGTTTTTCTTTCCCAAGGGCACATCTCATTTCATTTTGCGACCTCCGAGAGCCTCACTTCAGTCCATCCTGATGGCTTATCCATGCCGGCAGTCTATAATTTGATATTGAAATAATTAGGTGTCAGTGCGCATGGCAGTGACTGGCCACAGTCACACTCTCTGCGGGGAAGTGCTGTCAGCACAGATGCACCCTGTGTGCTCCAGACGCCAATATGAAGGCAGCGAGATGATTTGCCCTGACGGGATTTCTACCATCAACAATAAAAAAGCCGGCAATTACCTTGCAAACACAAAGACACCCTACCACCTGTGGCAGAGTTTCAGATCGTGGGCCCATTCAGCAATGTTGGCTGAGTGTCCAACAATCATTGTTTGGTACAGCAAGCACAGGGGAAGTAAGAGTAGGATTACGTTTCTTTGTCATTCCCCCAGTAACGGAAACACGGGGAAGCAGCCGCTTCCACCAGACATTAACTTCCGTTCAATGGTAGTCTTTCTCCTGAGGAATGTGGTTTATCACAGACACTAAAAAACTTTGATGTGAATTGGACCAATATTTGCAGAGAAAATATGTAACTGTGTTAGGAAGACCGTGTTTGCTCACGATGGTCCAAACGTCGCCGAATAAGCCTGCCCGGTTCATAGTCTCTCGTTAGCAATAGCTTCCCCACTACAATGTCACAGTGGAGCACTATTACCATGTCATCGTATACTGAAATGGATTGCATACGTGACTCATACCAGGTTTTTATGAAAACAGAAGGAATTAAACTTTACACACACAGAAATCAAATCTGATGTGGAAGTAATTTTTTTTTTATTCATCAGGAAAGTTGCACTTTTTGGAACAGGGTTAGCTAACGCAGTGTTCAGAACATGGTGACTTTACAGCCCAGTATTGGCAAATTAAATGACAGCTGCCATTTCATATTCTAAAGCAGGTGCTATTATTAAACACAGTAAACCTTCTTAATGAGATGTCCTCTTGGAAAACAAAAAAAATACTATCTACCTATGGCCCTTGATCTTATTTTGTCCTTTGTCATTACTTATTTTTTTCATTGAAAATATTAATTTTATATTGATTTACACTCAACACTTTATTAGGTAGACCTGTACACCAACTTGTTAATGCAAATATTTAATCAGCCAATCATATGGTAGCAACTAAATGCATAAATGCAGATGTGGTCAAGAGGTTCAGCTGTTTTCCAGGCCAAATATCATAATGGAGAAGAAATGTGATCTAAGTGACTTTGACTGTGGAGTGATTGTTGGTGCCAGACAGGGTGGTTTGAATATCTCTTTCTATATCTCATAAACGTCTGATCTCCTTGGATTTTCATGCACAACAGTATTTAGAGTTTGCAGAGAATAGTGCAAAAAACATCCAGTGAGCAGCAGTTCTGCGGGCAGAAACATGTTGTTAATGAGAGAGTTCAGAGGAGAATGGCCAGACTGGTCTTAGCTGACAGGAAGGTGACAGTAACGCAAATAACCAGGCATTACACATTGGTATGCAGAAGTACATCTTTGAAAACACAATGCATCAAAGCTCTAAGTGGATAGGCTACAGCAGCAGAAGACTTGAAATGTCTAACAAGAAAACAAGAACATTGCATTTGACCTAAATATGGATAGACAGATAGACTGACAGACCTGTGTGAGAATGTGGCATGTGTTGCTATCTATGCTCAAAAAACTATTTAAAATGATTTAGCCTATCTAAATATATGTTTTCTATAAATATGCAATTGCGTGATTAATCAGGATCTCTTAGGCCTACACAGAGATAAAACAAATGGAAATTCAAAAACTATAATTTAGTATAAATGAGTGTGAATAACGGGTGTGTGTTAATATGATCATGCACAGAATTACCAATCGGCCTATTGACTTGAGCAAAAACAATATCCCAGCACGTGCCGAACTCCTTCCTACTGTGGTCTATCCACTAAGCAAATAAAAGCTTAAAATAACTGAAAAAATGTACTCAAGTCCTCAAGACACGGGGGAATCGCTGTCGTAGTGACTTAGCTAATCTGTCCTGTTTTACGCGGACAAAACGACAAGCAAGCAAGTTAGTTTACTAAAGCATATATGAGACCGTCCGAATCGCTTATACTGTGCTGCAACTACAAAGACAAGTCGGAAATTGTAGCATTTAAGGTAGGCAACATGAAGCGACAGAAAAAAAAATAACCGCATTGGCGTCGATCTCTTATATAATGTTGATCATAGCAATATCAGCCAAATATCAGAAGATGAAAAATACAGAGCTCTTCAATGACAGTTGGTTGACATTGTGGTCATTGCGGCCGCCCATGCAAGTTCTCCACGAAACGATTTAGCCCAAAGTCGATTGGAGGAATAACGTTAAAGAAATATTTAGAAGTTTTATCTTTATCTTTAAGTTTAATAAATATTCCCTGCTCTTTCGTATTATGTTTCCACCCTCCCACTCCCGGCCTTCCGTTGTCAGCTGCGGCAATGATGAAAGACAAAAGGAACGCTCCGTTTAAACAGAGAGTGATCAGATGACGTCAGATAGACGCAGCAGACACTGTTCGTCCTACCTCCGCTGGTCAGGACTCCTCTCCCGCAAATCTACTCGCCTTAATACGAATTCTAGTCAGAAGAGGAAAGGCAGCAACCGCTGCTTACAAACCTATGGAGAAGAAACCATGCTGAGCAAGGAATGTGTCCTTTGCTCTGGTTAACGACGGATGATATCTGGATTTGTCCGTTTTTATTTTTATTTTTTTTAGGACAACTCTTCAGCAGAAAGGAGGCTGACTCATCACGGAGGGACAAGCGCGTGCGATCTATTCATCACTGTCCTGGGTCGGCCAGTTGCGTCTGCATGTCCAGCGAAACGACATTTCACTAGATGTAATATTCTGCTATGTCAAGCCAAATTGAGGAGTCGGCTGATTGAAAGGTGGATGTGCGAAATTGACGGGGCGCTGTAAGATAGCCTTTTTTCTTTATTTTTTTGGAATGACAAGGAAAACCAGAGCCAGCCGCCCACTTGTCAAGTTGAAAATTCCTATTTTGGAGTGTGAAAACCTGTCAAATCTTATGGGATGCATCATATGGCAATCAAACTGATAATTCCAGCGCATGGATGCAGCTACCATGGTAAAAACTATGCTCGCTAACTGTATTTTCCCCCATGTGTGAACGCATGTTGCGAAATAGACAGCAGTGCCAAGACCTGCTGCATCTACGACACATAAGACATTGAGCATGCAATTGTTATCGAAATTAAGGCAGTTGTTCATATTTACTTTGCTCTAATATGCAAACGTGTTTGCACTTTTTGCGGGTTCCTTTAAAAAGTCTCATAGATAACTGAAAGTTAATCCTGAATGTGTTTTTGTAATATATGCGTTTAGATATAGATGTAAATCTGCGGGGGGACATGTCATCTGTTATAATGGAGTACACAATCGGCACATGGTCAGTGGACCATTCATATTCGGCAACTTAGCTTTGTATTTGGCATTGAAGCAATATTTTTATCGAAGGTAAACGTGATTTTATGAAATGATTTGCGTCGTTTGCCGAATTACTATATGTAATAGGCCTACGAGGATGCGTGCAAGTTTATTACCCACAATTGCACTCTTATTCAAGTCCGTCTGACACACCCCAAGGATAGAAGACGCGTCCTTGGAAGGCTACAGAATGGAAGGCAGGAGCCTCTCTTCAAACTCTTAAGTGGTTGTATGAACAAATAAACCGAACAACGTCAAAGACCATTGGAAAAAACACAATGGAATTGTCCGAGGTTCGGTGCTCGAGTGCCAGCGAGGAACTGTACACCATTAACAAAACTCCAACCAGCAACAGCAGTACGAGACCCAAAAGACTGCTCTGGCAAAACGCCGTGAGACATATAACCGAACAGCGCTTCATTCACGAGCAAAGTAGCGCGAAATCCACCACTCCCGAAGAGTCCTACGGCCAAAGCTTACGGAAACAATCGGCTGGCAGGACCTCAGTGAGTGACAGACACAACAACGGGGGAACCAAAGTATTCCCCGAAAGGGCCAGCAGCGATTTGGGTTTTCTCCAAATTGACTGCGCCCCAAGCAATTCCGATTTTTTTCTGAACTGGGGCTACACGTACAGGGGTGTCATTTTCCCCACCTTGAGAAATTCCTTTAAATCAAGGGACCTCGAACGTCTTTATCAACGCTATTTTCTGGGTCAGAGACGCAAATCGGTAGTCGTAATGAACATACTGGACGTGGTGACGAAGCTCACCCTTTTGGTTCTACACTTGACTCTGGCTTCAGCTCCGATGGACCCTATAAAAGGCATGCTATTGGGTTTCTTCACTGGTATCGAGGTAGTGATCTGTGCCTTAGTGGTGGTTAGGAAAGACACGACCTCTCACAGCTATTTGCAATACAGCGGCGTGGTGACTTGGGTGGCCATGGCCACGCAGATTTTGGCAGCTGGTCTGGGCTATGGGCTTCTTGGAGACGGGATCGGATACGTACTTTTCACCCTCTTTGCCACTTACAGTATGCTTCCTTTACCGCTTACATGGGCTATTCTGGCAGGATTGGTCACGTCGGCTCTTCACATTGTTGTACAACTGATTATCCCCCAAAACGCACAAATATCTACAAATCAGGTAGGTGTAAACACTCTTCCACTTTCAGACTAACTGCCACACTGTCCAAGAGAGGGAGCAATCACATGACGTGAACACTCTGAGGAGTCTCAAAGACGTATGAAATAATTAAGTGTTAATCAGATGTATCAGGAGGGGATTGCATGCAGTAACCTACATGTGAGATATTGCTGCTGGACGCTCATCAGTTTATGATCTCATAGAGTACATTTTATGAATGTAGTTGGATGTGCTATTCCTGTGATTATTCCATTTTTGAGTGAATGACATGTGTGCTATTTTCCATTAATTGGTTCTGCGACTGGTTATGCAAACAATTGGGCAGTGGTATATTCCCTAATTTTACTCTTACAACACACATTTTTCATCTCGCCTCAACATGCCATTATAAATAACTCCACAAACACGAATCAATGTTACACTGTATTTTAATAGAAATATTCGAAATATTGACATTAAATTAATTACACAAAGTAGCGATCCCTTCTGTAACTTCCATATCCATATTGCCGTATTGAAACTGTATACAATATCTGCATGTACTCGTAAGCTTGCTTTCTCGAGTAGGTTAGACCGCTGTCCATGTAAGAGGTTCTGAAATGGGATATTGAGAAAAGAAGTCATATAAATACGTAGCTCCCCCTACTGGTAGGATTTTTTAAACGGGCGTTGCTTCCTTGTTCTGCTGTTTTTTGCAAGCACGGACACGGAAAGTAGGGTTAAATCTATGACGAATTGTTAAATAGCCTAAATGTCCCTAAAAACGACATACTTTTTGTTCGTCGCTGTGTGTCATTATCCATCCCTTTCTACAAGGTCATACCAAATATCAAGCGATTATTTTCCATGCAGTTTTCATTCGTGTGTGCAATAGGTTACAGCTAGAAAACTAAATAGTGCACCAGTACTGTGTAGGCTACAGAAATAACCGGGATCAAGATCACCTGAAGATCTAGAATCTATTGAAACCGTGGTTTCAAAGCAGCCAAAACAGTAGGCTAATCCACGCAAACGCGTTAAACTAATGCAGTAGAACATATGTGCAAAAGCACAGTTTGAATAAATCGTCCGCTCTTTGTTGAAAGCTGACTTTCCATGTTAAAAATAGGAGGTTACAGAGCTGTCTGATTCCGGCATTAACCAGGCGGTGTGCAGGAAAGAGGGGCCGGGCTTCACAAATCTCTCCTGTTGACATCATGAACTTGGGCGAGAAGGCTGCGTCGCTTCCATCCAATCAATCAAGACCAGCAGGGCTCAGTAGTTTTCATTATCAGAGTGGATAATCCAGGAAGCCCAACAAAGGTCCATGACAGCACTGCCAGGATAAAACGTGGGTCGGGAAAAGAGCCGACGCAGCGAAAACGTCACATTGCAGTCAACAGTCCCACGAAGTGTCACAGTGACGTAAAGAGAACGTTAGATGGCTTTGCTGCATTTAAAAGTAGGCTATACAAGCCTGAAAGTTTAGCAGGCCGGACTTTTTGACCGTATGGCTAATAATGGTAAACTTGATTGAGTTTTATTGAAGGCTGGAATAGTGGGAGACATAACACAGGCTTTTCGTCTGTCTGCCGTGTGCAAGGAGAGTTATGTATTTCGATGATTGCATGGAGCTGTCTTTGTAATGCATGCTTGTCCTGTCAATTAATGCAAGTTATTTCTGATTTACTATATATATCCACAAAGCTCTAGAGTAGGTTTGGTTCTGTTTAGCATAGTTTATGTAAGAGCTATAGGCTATCTAGGCCTATTTATTTCAGTGTTTTTATCTAGTAGTCTTATTTAAGTCTGATTGACACAGGTCTGAAATTATTATGTGCAGATTATATGGATTTACTATGTCATACACTCACTCACACACCAACGGCGATTGGCTGCCATGCAAGGCACCTACCAGCTTGTCAGGAGGATTTAGGGGTTAGGTGTCTTGCTCAGGGACACTTTGACACACCCAGGGTGCGATCGAACCGGCAACCCGCTGACTGCCAAACAATTATTATAGTTACTATTGTAGTAACTATAATAATAATAATAATAATAATAATAATAATAATAATAACAATCTCAGAACATTCATTGTATAAATGTGGTACTCGTGTTACTAATTTTTATACTTTTCAGTAAACTAATCTGCAATCTTTGCCACTTAGTTGAAGATTTTGTTCTCTTGTTTCCTTAGTCTGAGTTAGCCGGATAACTTTCTGATAACTGAATAGCACTTTATACGTCAGTCTACGTGTATGTTCCTGGGTTTTACTCTGTGCGGTTTTTAGCTAACTCAGTAATCCAGCTTTGTGGATCAGGGCCCTGTTTCCATTTAATCCTTGCATTTTACTACAGCAATTATAAAGAGCTTGATAATGGCAAATTTTGTGCTTCCGGTTTTATACCTGGTGAGCTAACAGTTCAATGCCCAAGGATCTATCTCAATTTTGTTTTCAGCCATTCTATTCCATAAACATTTATATCATTATTTTAAGTGGAAATATCTCTGTGTTTCCAGAAGATCATTGACCAACCTTTTTATCTTATTACTGAACGCAGTTATCAGTTGTTAAATTAATCCAGCGTGTAAATATTCATGCACAAATATTCTGGAGGTTGATAAACTTTCCAAGTTGTGAAAACACCACACCAGGTCAATACTGTTTTCCCTCCCTTATGCTTTGCTACATGGATACACATCAATACTTGGAGCTACTCAGCAATCTTTGCACAGCGGGGTTCATTTCAAATTCTGTCTAAGCTTCAACAGATGATTAACCACTAAACAGTTAGTCTTTTTCCAAGAAAAACACTTTTCTCCACACTTACAAGAGTGGTGTAGAACGCCATCCTCCCAGCCTCTACAATCATCTCTAATGGAAAAGGCCATTAGAATTAGAAGAAGTGTTTTTTTTGTTGTTGTATTTTCTTTTTACGTAATTCCGTCCATCTGTCCGTTTGTCCATCCATCTGTGAAACACTTATCTGACAAATGATTTCCAGAAAATGTGCTGTACACATTCATGTTCCCAAGAGGAGGACATTCTACTGGTTTTGGTCACCTCATGTCCTTCCCTCTAGCGCCACCAACAGACCAAACTTCAGATTTGTAATTTACGTATTGGTTGGATTGGCATGGAATTTGCTGTGAAGATTCATGCTCCCAAGAGGAAGCAACCTAGTGGCCTTGCTGACCCTATGACCTTTCCTCTAGCGCCACCATCAGGCCAAACATATCTCAGAAAGTAATGACTGGATTTCCACGACATTAGCTCTACGTGTTCATGCCAGAGATGCAGGGGAGGTTATTTAACCTTGGCGGAGGTCTGCACTCTACTGGGCACATTTATTATAATTTTATAATGTGCTTAAGTTTTAAATGTACCATAATATCTTGGCTCCAGTATTTCCCCATATTCCAATCGGAATATTTGCAACACACAGCATGGTTTACTGATGCAGATCAGATCAGGACTATTTTAATATTTTTGCATATGCGTCAGTAAATGCTTGGGCCCACATAATTATGGCTAATTAATTAATACAGGACTGCCGGAAATAAGTCATTGGGATGCTGATATTGGTATAGGCTGCTAGAGTATTTTAATGGATGTACATCTCCTGTTTCCTGCCGTGGACACATCTGGGCATTTCTGTGGTCACTCCCGCTCCTGTACAGAAACACGGCCAATGGGATAATGGCATCAGAGCCTGTCTGAGTTTTGTCCAGAACCTGTGCAGCAGGATCATAAGCAGAGACTAAACCTGAGCTACAAGGGGTGGTCTGTAGTGTAGTGGTTAAAATAAATGACTGGGACCCGCAAGGTCGGTGGTTCGATCCCTGGTGTAGCCACAATAGGATCTGCACAGCTGTCAGGCCCTTGAGCAAGGCCCTTAACCCTACGTAGCTCCAGGGGAGAGGGATGATGCTTTGTCTCAACAAATGTAAGTCACTTTGGATAAAAGCGTCAGCCAAATGACATGTAATGTGACTAGGCAAAGCTCAAGTCAGAGTCACGGATGAACAGTGGATGTTTCGTGGCTTTGGCTACAGTACACAGGATCACAATGAGTATTTATTGTTTGTTATTCTCAATGGGAATAATATTTTCACCCGACACATTACACCTCATTTTCCATATTGGCCATTTGATTTGAACGTGTGCACTTCTCTTTTTAACCCACAGTCTGACTTTTTTTTCTTATTGGAATATTAATGTGATGTCACATTACATAGCATTTTATTTAGCAGACACTTTTATCAAGGTCATGTATCATAAGTTGTGTCCTAATGTTTTGTAAGTTCTCAGAGTTTCTCATTTCCTGTGTCCCATGTTTTCCTTTGCCCCAGAAACATGCATTATAGTCATCTCTGCTTTTGGACACTATGTATTCACTCTCATTGCATGCTGAACTGCAGGGGACAAAAAGGGACACAATTCAATGGGTTCTCATTGTTTTCTGGTCTATCCCTTTAATAAATGTATGAATAAGATTTACCAAACCAGGTCAGGTCAGTCAGCTTGAACTGTGCTGATTGCTCCTCTCTGCATTTTACACTGATGGAGGTGTGGCCCCTATATCACCTCCCAAATATGGTGCTGGGTGGTTGTTTATGTGGCCAGTTTGTGAACAGGGCAATACTGAATCAGGGTGATACATTATTTTCCATTTTACAAGTATGGGGGAGAGAATCAGTGTAAATAAGGCTATGTAATAACATATAACTTTTTATTCACAATGTGGAAATTAAGCTTTATTTCAAACAGCACAATATGGTTTGACTCCAGAAGAAACTGCCTGTCACAAAGACGTTAGGACCATAACATTGACTAAGTCAGACGCACAGCTGTGTCTTCAGGTCGGAAATATTGGAGTAATATTCTGGACCTGGCTACTGTGGTGGAATATGTTGCGGTGTCTAGGTTATAAAGCATTCCTTTCCTAGGCTTCATTTACAATGTGATGAACTTCTATGGCTTAATGAGTCTACTGTCAGTGGTAGCCACCACCAAGGCTGTTTATGTACTGTGTCAAACACCATAAACATGCACTGTGAACAGATTTGTCATTAGTAAGATAAATGCACAGTGAATAAAAAAATGATGCAATTGAATGTGCCCCACATGTGTTTGAAAATGACTCATACACAGCTGTACTCTTCCATCACATCTGTAAGGTCCTCTAATTAACTAATTTTATGCCATAATATTTTTATTGTTAGTTCACCTCTAGCAGAGCTTACATAGGTACTGGATATACACAGAGTAAAGGGTACAAAGAGTTGATTTAACACTAATGACCATTTTTCTCTGTGAAATTGACAAAGGCAATAGATACATTAGCATGTGAATAGTGCAACTAGCCCCTGATGCATTGTTTTCTGTTTTCATAAGAGTATTGTAGATTTGTGCACACATTTTGTACATTCCCTGTCTTTCACATCTAAGATATTTGACCTATTAGTATTTTTGCAGTGAGAACCCATTTGCACAGTAAGTCACATAGTCACCACAGTTACTGTGTTTCCATGGCATCAGCCCGGCATGCTCATGAATGCATTCCACTGCCCTGTTCCCAGTGAACTGGGTTTGTTTGGGAAGATGAGAATTTCAGTGCCTGTGAGTGTTTGATACCTACAAACAGAGTGTTGCAAAGTCCCTCAGATTTGATTCTGCGCTGTTGTCAGCTGATGGCAGAGTCTTTTATCTTCCCCTTTTGTGAGTCCTCCCCCCCACCTCCTGCCCCCCTTCTCCATAATTACCATTTGTGCATCCTTTCTTCTTTATTGCACTGAATCATAAGCTGCTTCCTGGTAGGCTCTTGT
Source organism: Conger conger (assembly GCF_963514075.1). NCBI lineage: Eukaryota > Metazoa > Chordata > Actinopteri > Anguilliformes > Congridae > Conger > Conger conger. Next base: position 30,790,460 of record NC_083768.1, read on the forward strand.
AGTCTCTCTTCTGTATGTACGGAGGCGCTTGTTCACTTGCCTCTCCCTTTCCACCGGATGTAGGAAGAAAATGGACAGCTAACAGTGCTCAATAACTGGTGTGCAGCTAATTGTTTAATGCTTTTGTTTTCGGTGATAGAGACACTCCAGGAGTCAATATTCTTGGTTAGTGCAGAGCGGGCAGGGAATGAGTGTTAATCATGATGGGCCAGCAGAGTGACCAATCTGGGTCGCCACATCATTAGCCAAGCTGGATTGATGCTATGGCACTGTGCTAAGTGAAGCTAAGGAAGTCTTTACATATCATATAGGTTGGTCTTAGCACAGATTCTGTTGGACCACCAGATGTGCAGCACTGTATTCTTAATATTGCACAATTGCATTCATATCAGTTTATGACACCATATATTTTCCATGGCTAGAAACTGCTACCTTTATCTGATTATATATTACTTATAGGGGGAGACATAAATGCAGTGTTTGACTTACAAAAAGATAGATCTACGACCACTGCACAGCAACTAGCCTCTATTGCTCTCAATAATTTAGCAAAAGATTTAAATCTTTCTGATGTATGGCGTGACAAACCCATTGCAGTAGGACTTATACTTGCTTTTCATCATGTCACAAGACATTTTCTAGAATAGACCATATTTTGTGCTCTCATAGTTTAACAAGAGCTGTTAAGGAAATACAGATACTACCTGCTATTCTTTCAGACCATAATCTTTTACCGGTCGATTTGCTTTTATTTCCCAAAATTACTAAATCTCCCAGATGGCAGTTTAATGCATTTCTTTTACAAAATTCTGATTTAAGGACAGGTTTAATAGAATTTTTAGATTGTACTAATGACTCAGTTGATCATCCTAATATAGTATGGCAAGTCACTAAGGGATTTATTAGAGACGTCATGTCATTTTCTGCTTTGGAGAAGAAGTGTCAGATATTGGGGAATTTTTTTTATAAAATAACTACTCTTCTACAATTGCGTGAGATATGTAAGAAGCTAAAACTGAATTAAAAGATGTATTACAAAGGCGAACTGAATTTGTCACGCATAGTCAGACAAAAATATTATTTTAATGAGAGTAGATCCAGCAGACGTGGTCTTCAACTAAAACAGCGAATCTCGCACTTGCATAGAAAACATCACCCAAAGGTTTAGTCTCAGACCCTAGAGAAATAAATGATGTTGTCACACGCCGTGTGACTCCTCTGGGGGGGAGATGTGGCACTTCCAGGATTTTTGCCGTTGTTTGTCGCATACTGAGAGAGAGCCAACGGCCACACAAAATAAATAATAAATTGTCTTCGCCCTTCCCCCTCAAGGGTTCCGGGCACAAATAATAAACTAACACAATAAAGTAAAATAAAGAAAGTAAGACCAAGTGGCATCTTTTCAGCTTGCCACTTGGAGCTCGGAGCTAGCCACTTTTCAGCTGTTTTCCTCCCAAACGCTCAGTCAACTGAAGGATAAATGAAATTACCTCAAACCCACCACCCAAAACTGTTGCTCTGGAGTGATCTCCCAGTCTCTGCCCAGCACTGTGGAAATGAGCACACTTTAAGCACCTGGGCTGATAACCCTGGGCTGGTAACACAACCCAGATGTGTGTGCACATGCGTGTGCTCTCTCCACCAGCAGGGGCCAAGACAATCTGCTTCTTCAACAGATCGAATCTCACAGATGTCTTTCACACCTTTTATATATAACCTTTTTATACACCTTTTTATATAAAAAATGTATACGAGATTGGCAAAACTAATTCAAAGTGGTGCACAGAATCCTGACAAATCCATATCTTTACTTGAATTGGAATCAGCTCTTAAGTATTTCAGTCATCTAAAAACGTTAATCATCAACTGATCCTTTTTAAAACCACAGAACATGCCGGACCTCATACAGAACATACTGAGCCAAATAAACAAATAATCCAAACTGTACACGATGTTCCCTTGACTTTTGTACACATGGGGTGGGAATGTTCTGAAACCCATGTATTTTGGGGGAAAGTTTTAAAGACATTTTCCGAAGTTCTCGATAAAGAAATCCCTATTGAACCAATTGTTTTTTTCTTGAATGATGACACTGGCTTTACAATTAACGAACCAAAAAGGGAAGTACTTTTAGCTGGTCTAACAGCAGCGAAAAAGATGATAATACAAAGATGGATTCTCTGCCTATATTAAAATGGTGAACAGGTTTGTCAACTGCTAGAGTAAATGGAGCCAAAATTAGATAAAGAAACATGGATAAAAACAAACATAAGATTACTGACCTACTGAGAAATCTATAGAAGGCTATATTATTATTATGATTATGATTGTTATATTATATTATGAATTTATAATATTGTGTATTTTCTCATACTTTTTAGTTATATTTTTAATAATGACAAATAAATGTGAAACAACTTACTGAATATTACACGTAGCCAGGGGTGGGAGGAGTGACGTACTATGTTTGTGTTGTTTTGATGTACTAAATAAAAAAAGTTGATCATAAAAAAGAATGGTGCTCGGTACCGTATCTGGTAAAGAAACTGTGGCTTTAGCAAAAGGCATGGGTGAGATGAGACCAATTTCATGATTACTGAAATTAACTGTTGCTGTGGTTATGCGCACTTGACATAGATTTTGCTCATACAAATAACCTGTATGAATGGTCAGAATTGTCAGTGTGAGGGCGTAAATAAGCAGGGTTCTAATGAGCTGAGATCTTGTGATCTGAAACCTTTGGTCTTGAGTCCAAAGTAATTAGGCAAAGTACTGCCATTATATCCTATAGAAAACTATAAAAGTAATTCAATACATTGTCGGTGCGATTTCCCCGCATTTTCTCGCCAATTTCTAGACAACTGCACTTATCCTACAGTCTCTGCCATCATTTCTGAAAGTGTAGACAAGCACACACTCTCTCTAAGGCATGTGATTTCGCCAACCGCTTCTTTTCACACCAATCAAGCTTGCGCTGACATTTTTCACTCCTCATCCACTCCGCTCCACTCCCGCACTCCCACCTCTCTCCTGCCCAGAACTATGTGGAGCAAAGGAAGGGAGTTGATGAGTGGATGAAAGGAGAGAGCAACAGGAGTGAAGAAAATTCTGCTTCTCTGTAATCAAAGTCGACGTTGACTATTTCATATCATAAGTGCAATTTTTTGCCGAGCCCACAAATATTCCCATAGCCACAGCTCTTACACATGGTCAGCCTATTTAAAGCTGCAAAATAGCTTCTACGTTTCAATCACACATAGTAGGCTACCGTAGCCTGTCCAAACATGAACATTGCGGTTCACGTCATAACACTCATTAATATGTAACCAGTCTATCTATACTGTAGCTATGCTGCACCATGATCTATTGTCAGTTCATTGAATAGGATAACTATGGGATTTCACGTTCTCTGTTATTTCCATTTTCTAAAGGTTGGAAATGTGAAAAGACTTCCGCAGTAGCATACATCGCCGGGGAGGAGGGGAGGGTCAATGGCCACCCGACGGACCAGCATGCATTGCTACAGAACGATGGGAGGGGGATGGTATCAGAACACGAAGCTTTGCTACCAGCACTTCCCCTGTAGGACTACTAGCCACAGTTGGCTCTCACTCTCACATAGCTGCCAAAATATTACTCCCCAGATTTTAGTGTAATCTGAGGATGCTGCCAAAATCCATTTACTAAAAATATTAAAATATTATTAAAAGCTTTCTATCAGAATTGTAATCATACCACAAATGATTACAATTATAACTTTAATTTTTAAAAAAATGTTCCTGAATAATATTAACATTTCAGTCTCAAAAACAAGGTGTACGAGCTGAATCTTTATAAAAAATAGAAATAAATGCAAATAATAATAATTCCTTGTTTCTTCCAAATTGGGGTGTACAAACATTAGCATATTCACAAGTTGTATATTTTTCATCAAACATCATTTTGTTTGATGTCAATGGCATCCTGTCTGTTCATCTGGTTTAAATGTTTTGATTGAGCCAAAATGCTACCTACCAATGCTACCATAGCCCAGCCCAGGCACTGCCTCTCTAAACCTTATAGTGTGTGGTCGTATGTTATATTCAATATTAGCTCAGTTTTGCATCTGATTATAATTGTCATATTGAAATCATATACTGTAAACAGTTGACTAGGCATAAAAAAAACACCACACAGCATGCATACTTCCATCAGTAAGCCGTGTGTTGTTCAGCAGTCTGAAAATCATTGGCATCTTGGACATCCACATGCTGGCAGCTGAAGGCACTCTCCGTGGGGCAAATGGGAGCAGATTCTTAACATATTTTTGCAGGGCGGCATGTGGCCAGAAGTCACACTTTGGGCTAAACATTACCAAAGTGTAGTTAGGAAGGGAAACAATCTGCAGAGGGCTTTATAACAATTACTGAATACACCACACACGTGTAGAAAATGAGCACACATGGGCCTACTGTCGTATTTCAGAACTTTTTCTAGTTTACTGCTGTTAGCTACATGCCATTGTAGGCATTGTACTAAGTGTCTAGTATTTTCTGGTATTAGTTTGTTACTTGTTACTTGATATATCTGTGTTATATAATTAATGCTTCAGTCAGTGGGACAACAGGACCAGACCCTTTAATGTATAAAGTACATGATGACCCCTAATTCATTTACATGGGCCGGAAGTATTCTCTTGTTTAAGCTGGGAGTCCTTGTTGAGACAAGGTACCCCTTTCACCGCTGCATCACTGGACCCTCTCCCACGGGCCAGTTTTTAACGTGATTACGCCCTGTTTAAAGCACGCTTTCCATAGTGTTGATTGTGAGAGAAACACGTGAGCTGTGTGCACATATCTATTTTCGTTTATAACACTACTGTTTGGTTTCTCTGCTGGGAATGCTGAGAATTCCAGATCAATATTGGGAAAATAACCAACAATGGAAGATTTACTTCAGTGGTGCTAAATGTTGACCTGACCATGCACGGTAAATTCAAAAGAGCAGGCTTCATTTGAACAAAGCTTTTCTAAAATGAGACCACTTGAAGTATTGTCCAATGAATGCGTACTGTGGTGCTTCCTTGTCACCATTTCATTCACAGTTATCCTTTATAAGTTATTTAACTGCGCAATAGCCTATTCCACCTTTCCAGGTATGTAGTAGGTTGATTGCTTTCACTCCGATAGCGTGCTTCGTACGTCAGTGCACACAGACCTCCTGAGGGAGTGAGGAGGTGGTACGGAGAGGAAACCAGCAGACTGCAGTGTCAAAGGGAATGCTCATAAATCCCTGAAGGCCTCGATCCTCTGACTCAAGGGAAAGATCACAGCTTGACCAGACAGAGGGAGTCTAGCCCGTCATATGGATCAAGAGTATAGGTTTACAACCAGTGGGTTACACAACACCGTAAGATGATTAGGTCCAGAGAGAGGTAGTGGGCGCTTCATTGCCTCCAAAAGGTAGGTGTAGGCAATCATCCAAACCAGTTAGCACACCTGATATTCCTAGGATTATTTTCCGCAAGCGATCGTTACGACTGGCTGAGTTTCTTTGCAGGAAATGTCAAACAGAATCCTTCACAACACAGCTCCCACCTGGGCAAATTCAGTGCATCTGACGGATATATTTCAAAGTATTCATACTTCCAAAGCACTTCTGCTTTTCGGTCTCATCCAAGAATCCTTTATATTCAACGGTATAGTATGAGTAAACATTATTGTATACAAATTAATACAGTGGGCCCCTTTACATCGGCGAATTCAATAGTGCATCTAGAGTGAGCGTGTTGCCTGGTGGTGAAGGAATCTGTTCAGTGTCCCAGTCAAATTCAAGGCTGAACGTAGCCTAGAGCAGGAATACACTGCATGTTCCAGACTGATTCCAGATCCCTGCTCTGACATTAATGGCCCCATGTCCCCCTCGGTTCATCTGGCCTTTATTTCTCTAAGGTTAAGGCCATCATTGTCTCCACAATCAATGATACCCACAGGATAAGCGGACCCCTGAGGCAAGACTCATGCAATAATGGATTTCACATCCAGACACCACCGAATGTCAGAAGTAGTCTTTGCCTAGAGGAGAGCGCCGTGATCAATTCCTAAATCGATTACAATTACTGTTGTCTTTTTTGTGTGACTGGTGTTAATCCATGTTACCCAAGATCACAATGGAAGACAGATGAAAGGATGCGGAGGTGGAAAGATCAGGCAGGGCAGGGAAAGGGAGTGCCTTTTTCCCAGTGTATTCGTTGTGAGTGATAAGGAAATGCGCATCGTCTGCGGTTTTTGCACTGCATATATTTATCCTTTAAGGGCTGTTTATCTTTACTCGGAATCTATCGCGTACTCAAGGAGAGCGGTTTATCAATTATAAATGTATTCATTGCTGCCCCACACAACATGTTGTTATTTATGGCCCAGAAAAGAACAGCGGCGTGACAGTGTAATTAGGTCCCTCAAGCCATCGTCAATATCCATTAGTCAGAGTAAATGGTGATAATCTCACATTTCAGAAGTGAACTCTTCAAAATAAACTATAGTGGTTCTCTCTGTGAATCATTGTTCTACCAGTGTTTGTGACTGAGGCATATCACTTCCTATGATTGTCCTTACAAGATAGACTATGAACATGGAGTCCATGTTCCATTCGTATACAGTCCAAATAACTCTGTTGTTCTTGTAGCTTATAAATCTATATGGATGAATAGATTCATTGTTGAACCAATTAACAGATTCTTGAAAAATCGCTGGCCTTGCCGAATTAATCACAGAAATATTTTACTATCAATAGATAGCATTCAGCACAAGACTTATAGCATCTCAATGGTGCAATCTCAAATAATTAACAGAAATTGAAATAAAAATGAATAAGTCACTTTGGAACTTTGTGCAGTTGTATTTTTAGCAACATGCTGAGTGTGGTTCAGAGATTTGTTTTTGACGAATGTCAGTCGCACTCGTTGTTTGTTCCCTTGGTAAATTAAAGCTTGAGAGAACCACGCCATAAATCTTTAGACAATGAAGACTGTGCTGTCATTGTTGTGTAGGGAACATGAAGTCAATGATGTTGCTGAAATATTGATGCCCTTAGATTGGGTGCGTTGTTCCTTAGAGGTGGAGATATGATTGAAATGACAATGGAAGCACTTAATAATTAACATGCAGATTGACTGGATAATGAATATACACCACACAATGAATAAGACAGCAGCTAGGTGTGCCATGCAATGCACTGACATTACAGAGGAGAAACAGGAGGTAAATGGGGGAAAAATTATGATCCTTATTGCACCCATCAAATCTTTCATTGGAAAAGCAAAAAAGGCCAGGTATTTGCCTGTAACTATGAAGTGAATGTTTTGTCCCTTTCAAAAACCTGTTTGGAAAGACTGCCAAAAAACATTTGCCATTAGCCATTTTGATTTAAAGCATCCCATTTTAGCATTAATGTACGCTTTTACAATCAACATCATCTATTAGTAAGCCAACACGATTCTTGTCAGGATTGTTGCTGATAAGTGCATGGGTGGTCACTGTCACTCTGCTGCTCTTCCTTCCAAAATAACATGGCCCACCTAATTGCCTCCATGTTCATATTTTCATTGTGCGTACACTCTGCCTTTAATCATGCTGGGGATCAGTGACAAATTAAATATGTGAGGGTGTTCCCGGAGAGACGCTGACAATAACAATACGCCAGCGGGCTACATCTATTTCAGTCCTGTTTATCAAATAACAACGCTCTCATGTGCCACCTTGTCCCATTTCAGTCCTGTTTTTCCCCTTTTTGCGGACAGCCAATGCACAAGGACGAAAAGCCCTCCATTATAAAAACGGTCCTAATCTCTCGCAAAAGCCAAGAATTCTTGTAAATGTATTACATTGTCAGAGTGGCTATCTGTGGTCTCTTCTGGTAGGCCGTGCACTGAAGTGAGTGGCTGTCTTGTAAACAGGCTTGTAACGACAGGCTTTCCGTGCCCTCTGAGAGTAAGGAAGCCAACTTCAGAGCCTGGCAACTGTTGTGTTGCTCTCTTGTGTGGAGTTATTTATTCTTCTTCTTCCTCTGCAACCTGGCTTCCTTATTTGTGTGCTAAGAGCATTGTAAAGCAATTAGCCAATTCAGGAGCATAAGAAAACATAGGAATGTTTGATGACAATAACCATTCAGTCCATCTAAGTCCTTCATTCATCATTCATTAGTAGGCCCGCTGAAGGCAGAGCCAACTACTGTTCTCTCTGATCTTTATTTTTCTACATTAGCATTCGGGGACCTGGGAAATGAGACATGCCAAATGTTGCGACTTCCCTAGTTCTACTGCATCTGTTGTCAAGCAGTATTATTTTAAAACAAAAGCTTTTAAATAAAGTATTCATTGACTTAACTATGCATGCATGCTTCAGAATTCCAAACCGGCAATTACCTAATCTGGCAACAGTCATGGTCACTGAGAATCTTCACCATAGGCCTAGTACTCATTAATGTTAGCTTGTTTGCTACCAAGCTACTATCTCTCAACCTTTACTGAGCCACACTAGTTTTAAGTATAACCTACTGCTTGCTATTTGCTCACAAATTAGCTTGTGCACTGAGTCCTCACTACAGCTAAAATAGCAGTAAAATAATAATAAAATACAGCTAAGTTAGCAAGATAGCTAGTAAAAACTTAATATCCGTTTTACTGTTTCAAGCTTTACTTCCAAAAAACAAGTTGCTCACATAGTTTATAATATTTCTTTATTTATTTATTTATTTATTTATTTACTACAATCCCATGATAGTCTATATACCAGAATTCCGTGAACATATTCAATCAAAAAACATACACTAAAAGTGAAATTCTTCAGGAAGTAAACTGTCCCTTTAAACTCCCAGTGTATAATGTGGGTTGACATGGAGTGCAAGTTGCTAATTGCTGGTTTGTTCCATTTTAAGTGTTGCCAGGGCCTAGCAGAGATGCATTAGTGAGGCGTGAAGGAGCAGGTGTCGAGACACTTGTCTGGGCTTGTCTTGCTTCATTTCCAAGGCTGCCAAGGGAGTGCATTTACCCTTTGTAGCTGTTCAAGGTCTCAGGATGTACAAAGCAAGGAGTAATTGTACAGAACTGATAACGGTTGCATGTAATTTCATCAGTCCCTGTTTCCATCTTCCCCCTTCCCAGTACACCTCCCAGTACACCCCCCCCCCCCCTTCGTAATTATTAGCTAATTCATAATGCATACTGTACCATGTATTACACACTAAAGGCATTGATTTACAGTTCATTAACAAAACAAACAACCACAACAATTTGGTCTTCTGTAGGTCCTGTAATGGTGTGGGGCATATTTTCCCTTCATGATGTGAATGCATTCACTACCCTTTGAAGGCAACATTGAGATCAATTGATACTCAGTGGTACTGAGTGATCATCTCCATCTTATATTAAGTATGACTCAGTTTTATTCAGACAGAATGTTGTGTCTTTCAAAATGTCACTGCCTCCATTAACTGAGTAGTTGACTGGATAGTGGCTGGAGGAACATTACACTGATGACCTCTATAGCCATCTCAGTCACAAAATCTGAATCCAAACATGCATTAATGAGAATGATGGCTCAGATGATGTTTTCCACATCCATCAACTAACATTCTCATTAAAGACTAGCAATGAATTCCTGCCTTAGAATTCCAGATGCACATACATTGACTCTATGCCAAGACACATATGAGCTACACATGGTGATAGTCTATATACTCTAGACTCAACTAGAGTGGTACTACTGGATCTGTCTTGGCAAAATGTCACCTGATTGGTATGCCAAAATCTGGTGCATGGCAATTCAGCTAATGGGATTTGCAAGAACAAAATATATTTTACCAGACACCTGTTGTCTTGGTTATTTATTTTCCTTTTTCAGTTAGTGATCCTTTTTGTTTTCCCAACAGTGGAACATATTTGCCAAAATGGAGCAAATGAAATAATATTTGTTTTTGGCATTTACTTTTTATCTTTGACGTCATCTATTAAAGGAAATTAGTTTGTTTGAAATTGCTAATCGCGAGAGAGACGTTCTTATCTACCAAATGACAATTGAAAACAAATCAAAATGGTCAGATAATTTCATAGTTCTGGCTGGAGTTTTGAATTGTTGCTGAGAGTTCTCTGTTTGACATAGAGCTAGATTTAATGTTTAATGTTCATGACAGTATTTACAGCACATGATTATTTTATCAATATGTTTAAAGCCATTAGACCCACAACATGACAGCCACTTCATTATAAGTTAATAAGTTAAGTGGCCGCAAAATTGAATGTTTAGAGATTGTATTTGTCGGCATTGATGTGAATGCTTTGATGGTTCTATTTGTAGGGAATCAAAAAACACTGTGATTAAGAGTGTGATTGTAGGATTTTAAAATAGATGAACAGCAGTTTCAATTATAAAAAACTAAATGTTAGCCTTTTCATTTGACATGCGATAAAATAGCATTGTTCCAAACAAGGTGACCTGACTGCATTCATTGGAAAGGGAAGACAGGTTCTCTCTTCTTCCCTTCATTCTGTCAGTTCCTCTCAAACGGATGCTTTCACTGAGCAGTTTGTTTTGCTGTGTCTGTTCACTGCACCTCTATTTCTGTTTGCGAAAGGTTGAGCACCAGCTTTGGCCTCAGGAGGTTAGGCTGTACTATTGCATGGATGAGACAAGATCCCAAAATACACCTCTCCCCTTCCCACAATGTTGTCTCAGCTGCTCAGCTGTCCTCAAGCCACTCGGCTGTTAATTCCATTCTCTTGAGCTGTTATGTACATTTCATAAATGAATATTAGCTTATGAATACATATTACCTTTACCCCTGTCACACCTCACAGTTATAAATATTTCAAAATACAATCATCAGCTAATAGAATCGTGGTCCAAATGGCAAGATTTAGGTAGTTAGCTGGTGTCAGTGCTGTATTGTTCTGCAATACATATTTTTGCAAGAACTCATTTTTGACTATAGCATTATCAAGTGTTTCGACTGGGCTCATACAGCAGAGTTGCAGCATTTGTGTGCCTGTGAGTTTATATCAAAAGTTACATCATATTATATCAAACCACTTCTGTTTAATAAGCTTTTTTTTTTCAAAAAAAGCCACTGCCACTCATTGGTTTACTGTGGCCATGTTTTTTTCATGGGTACTTCTGGGGGGAACTGCTCTGGGGGGATTTGATGTAAACATTGTCCATCAAATCAAAATATATTGCACATTTCACACACCTTTGTCACAACCCTGAAACGCCCCACAAGAGCAAGCCTAGGACAACAGCGGCAAGGAAAAGCTTCTTCATCCTTGCAAGATGTTGCAAACCGTCCATAATGGCAGCATACTATAATGACTGGAGCAACCCATAGGGGCCATAAATATGTTCCTAAATTAGGAACATATACCTTAATTAGGCCAAACGCATGACCAATGCTTTAATTAGGAAACCCAATTAAGGTATTGGTCACTGCAGAAAGTGAAATATCTCAATGAAAGAGATATTATGTGATATTTCTGTGATTTTCTGTGAATATATTTGAGCCATGTGTGTTGGTCTATTGGAGCCTTTCTGTGCCTGGCAACTAGAACTACATGGTCCCAGAAGGGGACCGCTAAAAATAAAATAAAGTATCACAATGCTTTAACATTTCAATCACATCTCCTTTTATAAAGTATTTGTACTACTTATTGTTTTGTTTTATCATTTCTCACTTGATATCATTTATCAAGTTTTCCTACTATAAGGTGTTCTATGGCATGCATACACAGAGGGATGTTAGATCCACCGTGACTCCAAATCCAATGAATTACCACCTATCAATATGTCAATATAGCAGATACATTGCTCCAACAGCTAGATAAAATATTGATCCCATTCTGTTCAACAGAAAGTTACAGTGTTATTTATTTTCTTTACAAGTAAATTCTGGTAAGTTCTGCCTGTAACAATCCAAAATAACTTTTCTTAACCTTAAGACTGTGAAGACTGCATGGTCTTTAACATTTGAATGTACTGTACTTGTACAACAGCAGGTGAAAACTGAAAAAGATCTGAAAAATCTGCCAGGAATTGAACCCGACCTTTCCTGCCACAAGCAAGAATTATTGTCTTGCTATTTGTGACAGGAAACTGAGGTGATGGGTCCAGGAGGGTGCGTATTGCAGTGTGTGTTGATGAGTGGTGACTGTTTGTGTTCCACGGCCAACCCTGTCACTCTGCTCTGTTCCCTCAGTTGGTGGCCCAGGCGGTGTTGTTCATGTGCATGAACATAGCAGGCATGTTCATCAGCTACCTGTCAGATAGGGCCCAGCGGCAGGCCTTCCTGGAGACCAGGAGGTGCATCGAGGCCAGACTCCGGCTGGAGACGGAGAACCAGAGACAGGTGAGACCACTCTACATCATCATTGTTTTAACAACCTATCAAAATACATTCTCCTCACTCATGAATATTCATACAGAGAGTGGTGACAGAAAATATTTGGCTCAGCTAGGAAGGACTGCAGAGTGCTAGGTCTCATAAGTGATTATTTTCATCTGTCTGGATTGACAGAGTAGAATTGTGTTCTCAGAAATATTCATGTGAAAAAGGAAGTTCCCATGTATATATTTCTTTCATTGACAGCTTATCAGAGCATGGTCAAATCATAATTTGCCATTGATTTGCCCTTGTGTGACAACAGTTCCCTCCGCAATGGCTTCTGACGGTGCCTTTTTATGTATGGTACTAAGAACATACAGTAGTGTGCAAAAATATGTGCACTCCAGGTCAAAAATACTTTTACAATTAATATCTAAGTGAACAGAATTTAACCTGACTTTTAAATGGTACAAAGTTAAACATGACACAGGTCTTAAAATTTTAAAGCAAGATTACTTTTTCTTTACATTTTTTACAGTTTCAAAATAGTAAAACAAAGTAAAAAGGCCAAATTCTTAATTTTGGAATTGTTCCCCATTCTTCCTGACATCTCTAGCTCAAAAATGTTCTTTGGCCTCCTTGCATGTACACCATGTTTCAATAATATTCAAGTCTGGGGGCCGTGGTGACCATTCCAAAACCTTAATCCGTCTTTCCTGGAGGTACTTCATCGGTTGATTTTGAGGTATGCTTTGGATCATTGTCTTGATGGAATACCCAACTTCTTTTCAACTTCAATGTCTGGACTGACAATCAAACATTAGCCTCTAAAATTTCTTGATATTGGGTGGAATCCATTCTTTCTTGCACTCACACAATATTTCCTGTGCCCCCAGCTGCCACACAACCCCAAAGCAAAATGGATCCACCTCCATGCTTAACAGTTGGCAAGGTGTTCTTCTCTCCAAACATACCTTCTTTGGTGGTGGCCAAAAAGTTCAATTTCGGTTTTGTCAGTCCAAAGCACCAGGTCTCAGGTCATTCTTTTTGAAAGCTTTCACAGTCTTCCAGACCTTGCCTTGACTTCAACTGTTCCATTTATCTTCCATTTTCTAATAATGTTTTTGACAGTGGAAATCGGTAGTTTGAAATGTTTTTAGCCTTCTCCTTCTTGGTGGAAATGAACCATCTTCATTCTGATATCCTTTGGCAACTGTTTAGAGGAACCCATGGTTGTTACCACTAGACAGAACAACCACTGTAGTTGGATTCTGCAGCAAGCAAGGAGTTCCTTCAGAATTAAAACTTCAGCCCGAGTAAATAATCTAGGTATGGGCCTTGGTAATCATCAATGAAAATGAAAAGCAATCTTGCTTTCAAATTTGCAGAAAGGTCTCATGTTTAACTCATGGAGTTCAGGTTTGCGTTCAATCACACACAGATTCATTGTAACAGGCACGTAAACCAGGGGTACCCAAATCTTTGCACCCCACTCTTTTCACTTTTCATCCTGGGCCTGAAAGTCTTGCTGCTGTCAATGTAGAGACACATGCCAGTGTTTGCTCGTTGGAGTGTATCCGTTCTGTGTCAGGGAGAGGCACTGGTGGAAAGCTTTTAAGGTTGAGTATTTCCTGAATATAGCCGCACTTTAAATGCAGAGGTAGGGTGTGTGGTGTGTGTGTGTTGGTTGGGGTATTTTAATGGAGTGGTGCTCACTCAACCACCGGAAGGCACTGAAGATAATATGGGTGAATGATCTCTCCCTCCTTATCAGATGCAAGACTGAGGAAAGCAAACAGTGTAACAACCTTGCAGCGCATGACATTAGACTCTGTCCAGTCATTGGCCTTTCCCACCATTGGTCCAGAAAAATCTCCACCGAACCGTGTGAAGCTTTGAGGCAGAGCAAGCACAAGGGAGACTGACGTAGCTTTAAAACAAATTTGATCTGCCAGTCTACCCTTCTGCCAAATTCTTTTCTGTGTTGCTTTTGGCTACACATGCCCTTTTTCCCGAATGGAAGCTCACAGCTTGATGTTACCGTCAGGTTGTTGATTAAACCGAGTTTAAGGCATCGAAAGGTTGGGAGTTCAAATGACTGCAGGCAAGCGCAAACAAGGGCGCAGGTGCAGCCCAAGCTCGTTTATGGGATTGCATTACGGTAATGGCATTAGTAGCTCTCGCCTGTGGATTATGTAATGGATACATCCCACTTGCCAACGCCGTTTATTTCATGTTAAGCACAGCATCAAAGGTAAAGCAGCAGCAATGTGAACAAATGTACATTGGAAATGGCAAGAAAAATGCTGAAGTCATTAGGAATCGTTGCACACACGCTCAATATCCTTGCTGGGCAGCAGAACGCCCTTCATCTGTTAAGGACAGTGTGATGTATTGATGTCTTTTGGCACTGTGACGGAATTGTGGTTCTTGTCACCTTGGCTGCATATTCACAAAGTGTGATTTGTTCCACTGCTCAGACCCTGTGCATATGGATGCCAGATATCAGTTTCAGGGTTTGGTTTTTGAACCTGTTCAGACTACATGCACATTGATGTCTGTGCTGTATTGTGCTAAATTGTAGACTGTGGGATTCAAACCCCTGCTTAGAATATGTCCATATTTAAGTCTGTGCTTGATTGGGGCTGACAGACCTGTATATGGTAGCTGAAGACAAGGACTCAGCCAGATTTTATGTGTTGGAATACAGACAGTGACATCATGGTGAAGGTCAGAGTGCTGAGATTTGATTTAACCTGCATCCATAAACCCATTTTAACACTCAGCTAGTTGATTGCTCGTTCTCCAGGGGCGTATCCACTTTCAGCCAATCTGTCCATTTCCCGATGACATTGACCCCAAAGCCATGGCAGATATCATCAAGTTAAAACACTTGAGTAGGAAATTGCAATGCCAATGTCAAGCTAATCTGGCTTCAGGACGGAAGCATGAAAATAAATATTTCAGCATTTTTTCCAGCTGTGCCCAAATAAAGTAGTAATCTGAAGATCTCACAGTAAAGGCTTGCTCTGTGCACCACCATCATGCTCATTGTATCCCCAAATTTATACTCCCAAATCTGGCATATCCAATCACAAGTGAAGGCCTGTTTGATCCCTGTCAAATCTTGAGGGCAATTTCACCATTGTTCTCTGAAACCGACACATATTTTTCTTCCTGAGTCCACCAACAAAGCTAGAACAGGCACAGGCACAGGTCATCTTGTCAGATCACCCGATCGCCTGAATTAACCAGAAGAGTTACTATTGAGTCATGAGGTAAAGAATAGCCTGCTGTTGAAAATGTTGCCTTTGTAAGCATTTGCCATTATTCTGCAAGACTCCCTGTAAAGGCTTGCACCGGCCCAGTCTGGATTTGAGCCAGATTAAACCATAAGGTACGTTCATGAATCAAGTCAGATTCTTTTTTTTATTACTTACAGTATATAGCACAAGTCAAACACAATGAAACTCAATGTGCTTACATGCAGGCAGCTACATACGTACATACTGTAGATACACACATACATAGATAGATACATATATACCAATAGCTACGTATGTATCTACAACTGCAAATATCCAAGCAGACAGACACACAAATTTGAGTCCTGTTCAACTTGCAGATTGAGGTCTTAACAGGTTTGGGAACATAAAGAGGTTTTCATTTTCATGACTGGATATTGAGGAGGCAGACATAATTAGCACGGCGGTGGTAAGGTCCTCACTCGATTAGAATCTTAATTCTGATATTTTCTACTCACGCCATGAGGGTGCATGAGGGGCGAAGCATTATAATACCACCTGGGAATTCTCAAGCAGGGGACGCCGGGAAAGGCTTTAGTTTGTTCTCTCTCTTTCTCTGTCCCTCTCTCACACACAGTCTCTCACTTTGGTGCTCTCTATGGGGTAGAGCTCTTATGAAACACTTCAGCGCTGTTTCACGTAGAGTGGGATTATTGAGAGGAGGCTGTGTGAAGCCATTACTGTGACAGTCCTGGCAAATACTAGGCCTTTTCAGTCTGGATATTTTTGTTCTTGTTTTTTTCTTGTTGCAAATATTATCTGGAATGGTTAACCCCTTAAGTATCACCCCTTTTCTTGATACAAGCTTGAAAATGACATACTCAAAATAAAATGAAACACATTGAAAGTGGAAGCTTTTTTTTCTCACTGATTGGATTTTCTGTTTTTGACAGGATACAGATTAGTGTAGCTGTGGCTGGTGTGCTTAGAGACAAAATTGAGCTATGCCACAACACTCGACAAATCCTATTTCAAATTTAAGGACAATATCACCAGAAAATGAGCATTTTGCATCTATGTACAAGTACTTTTGTAGAAGTATACAATGGCAAAACAGACAACAATGATAATTCCTCCAGATAAATTCTAAGTAAACAATGGACAATCTATCAATGTTTCTCAGAGTTAGAACATTTTTAGAATGAGAAACTATTATGCATTTGGTCCACTCGACCCTTGAAAAGGACACTGACATTACCTTATTTCATGTAGTATGTGGATTTCCAAAATTCAGAGAAGGTGAGGTCCCCCCACATTTTTGTTTACCGCCCATATCTTGAACTGTTGTTGCTAAAGAAATGACATGTTAAAATAGGTTATGCAGATAGAACCACAAGCTTTATTGCTTTCAAATGGTATATCCTGTTACCATAGTGATTGAAAATTCCAAAGAAAGGGGAAATATTTTTTAAGGGGTTAAAGAGGACTTAAGGGGTTAAACTGCTTCCCCATTCACAGGCTGATGGTTAAACAAATCTGGTTGGAGTGGACATGAAAGAAATGATAGTTACTGTGAATATTTTTATTTTAATTACATTTATTTATTTTGCTGATTAAACATGATCAGCTATTAAAGTGGTTCAGTGTATTTTGTGATGTGATTTTGATCTTTCTAAAAAAACTGTCAAATGGGATACCTTATGTGTATCTCTTCTGATCTTTGTGAGACAACTGTTGAATGAGATACAATTTCAGATGTTGTGAAATGTACCTTTAAATTGTATTTGCTGCATGTGAATAGACCCAATATAACATAGAAATTCCAGGAGAAGCATTTATACAGGGATTTGTGGAGATAATAATCTTGTTATCTCATTTATATCAGGTAAATCTCTTGGAAAGGCTATGACAACTCCTGTGTGTATGTTAAGGGCATGATAATCAATTCACAACTCTAATCCAAGTTCCAATTCACAACTCTAATCTGGTTACCCCACAGGGGTCTCATAAACTGAGGCATTTTTTCTATTTACTGACAAAACGGTTTGGCTGTAGCTGAAATTAAATTGTGTAAATGATTACAAAAGTAACGCTACCTTACATTGGTAATTTAAGGCAAGAATAAACTGGTTCAAGTTTTGCTGAGAAAAGGCCCTCAGACTTTAAATGAAAAAATCTACTAAAACATAAAAAATAATGTTTTCTACATGCAGATGATTGTATACTGTACGTCAATACCCAGGTCACAATAGGTGAAATACCATGCTTGACAAGATTTAAACAAATTACTCCAGGTGATCCGTGTTGGAAAAGACTTCTGTTCGCACTGGGTCCAACAGGAATCTATTCTCCCTCTCGCCCCCACCCGCCTTTCTCCCCTTGCCCGTATCCAGGAAAGGCTGGTACTGTCCGTTTTACCTCGGTTTGTGGTGCTGGAAATGATTAATGACATGACGAACGTGGAAGACGAACACCTCCAGCACCAGTTCCATAAGATCTACATCCACCGCTATGAGAATGTCAGGTAAGGTTGTCTCATCACTAACATCATCACTTATATGATGTACGAGACTTATTCTCCAATGAAACATTGAACCTCATTATGCCTTCTTGTAGATAATTTGAACAAGTTTGGACATTTTTTGTTTGTGCTTGCCTTCAATCTTGAGCTAATGGAACATGTCGAATGATACTATGGCCTCGGATTGTATCACAGAAAAATGTATTGGATAATAAAAATTGCTGGATAATCTGCTAGTCCTATAAAAGTGTCAATATCTCAACAACAATTATGTACTAGTCCTATAAAAGTGCCAATGTGTGAACAACTATTTACTCCACACACGGTGGGTGTACATGTGCATATTTGTGTGTGTGTGTGTGTGTATCAAAATATATCTAAAGAAGTTATGAACATTTTTATGCAATAGTCATTTGAGCTAGTCATTATTCTCACTGTGAGTATTCAATATAAAATATTTGTGAGGACATTAAATGAATGGTCTTCCAACTGTCAAATTATTTGTTATACTAGGGTGAAATAAGGCTGAGAAGTTTTCAAGAGTGATTGTTTGAAAGGTCAGGCATATTATTGCAATTTGTAAGCATAGGAAATGAAGGAAAATGCCTTTAATCAGTCCATTCATAATGCTGAAAAGAGATGGAAAAATATTTTTTTCATGACATTAACAGATTCTGCATTGCATGAATATTTAATGTTTTGTTTGAGCTGGAAACTATTAGAAATTGAGTGCTTTATTGCCTGCAGGGAGCATTTCAATAGCAATGATTCCATCCTACAGATTATTGTTGCTGCATAAAGGTTAATTCCTGTAGTACGCATAAATGAGGGTTCCAGTGTGGCTTTCATGTATGTAATTTCCTGGCAAACATGCATACATGTAGCTAACAAACTCAAGGCAAGTTCACCTTGTGGTGGTACCATATCTGTACTCCACAACCCTATACTAAACTGGATTGTGGCATAAACAGATTGACAACAAATTTTAAACCTCTCATCTTATTTTTGTAGATGTGGAGTTGAATATGGAAATGTTCTTGTAGACCTTTTATGATGAGTGTTTTTGGTAGTCTCACACCTCTCTATCCATCCAAAAAATGTATTTTTCCTTCTTCATCAAGAAGAGTGTTGTCTGTTTAAAGTCTGACATGCTTCTGATGGATTATTCTTCTCTCATGTGCTGCCATGATTTGACATTCATGCCCTCCTCTTTGATATTACATTGAAAATCTTTTGATCAGTCAGTCAACCGGCTGCCAATATTTTTATCATGCTGTCTCTTATTTCAATGTGATCTGCATTTTCTTTTCTGTAGATTATTTTCCCTGTCTAAACCCTGACTTGGCAGCAACCAGTTACTCCTGCTGAATTTAGAGATGTTTATGGCCAGGCATGATAGGATTGAAATACTGATCTGCTAATGCAGAGTATTTCTTATTCCACACATGCCTGTAGGTGCCAACTTTGATAACGTGAATTCATTTTTATATTTAAATTGTTTTTTTATGTCTGCACTGTAGCTGAGATGATTTAGCAGAATGAAATATTAATGTTGAATTTCCATATTTTATTCAGCATTCTTTTTGCAGACGTGAAGGGTTTCACCAATCTCTCCACAACCTTGTCCGCACAAGAACTGGTGAGAATGCTCAACGAGCTGTTCGCCCGCTTTGACCGCCTTGCACATGTAAGTTGACCTGGAGTTGTACTTTGCTAAAACTTTGAAAAAGTACACCTGGATTTTAGAAAGTTTGATGATGATTTTTTTTTTGTATAATGGTGATCCCTTTATGGAACTTTGCAATTGCATAGAGAACTCATCATGACCAGAATCCTGTATAATTAAATACTATTTAGAATTTAATACATTTAATTAAGTAAAATAATATTCATTGTTGAAAAAATGTATGTCATTACTATGGCTGAATTCAATGATAGTAACATACCGTTTCTTTTTACCTTTTTATTTTTATTTAGGAATGCAATATGGCAAACCAGAAAGCTTAATGGTTTTGAAAGTTAAGAATTTCATAGTTGTTGGTGTACTGGGCTTTCAAATATATAATGAACTGTAAAAATCTGAATGCAGGATAACTTCATTACCTAAATGAATTCCCTGCAGGTATTTCATAATGACCTCCATTCTTCCATTCCCATGAATCTTAAACTGTCCAGTTCACAATAAACCAAGCCTTTATTTTAGTAACTGTCTAATGGACTGTGCACAGTTCATTATAAAGCTACAATGATAACTCAGCCAAAATAATAATAACGCTGACGAATAGCCATGACTGCTTTAAAGTGCATTTTTGAATATCGCGTAGAGAGGAAAATTCAACGTATCACTTTTTCCCTCTATTTTTAATTGAATGCAAGACATGAATCGAAAAATAAGGGTCCTAAATTCATCTTCTGTTAATCAATCATTATTGAAAAATAAA
The DNA here is from genome assembly GCF_963514075.1 of Conger conger. NCBI lineage: Eukaryota > Metazoa > Chordata > Actinopteri > Anguilliformes > Congridae > Conger > Conger conger. Next base: position 30,811,015 of record NC_083768.1, read on the forward strand.
TATCTTGGGCATCTGTGCAATTAATATTTGCCGTTCATAGTCCCTGAAATGAAGGGTTTGTTTGAAAGGAACGTCTGTTTGTGTTTCTACATCAAAGCTATTTTTGTTCTTTAATCTTTCTTGTGTAAAAGGCAGCACCAATAATAAGCAGTGGGGTGTGAACAGCACACCATTAAATCGTTGTAAATAACTGAGATGGCAATTAATACATGTAGTTTGATATCGTTTACTTGCTTTGCCCAATACATGTCCTTGGTTACTCTTCATAGGATATGTATTAGATGTAATATCTGTAGCATGTAATAACTGTAGCATGTCGCCAGTCAGGGCTAGATGATCATATTGTGTATACCACATACCATTAAGTAAGCATACACACTTTTGGCTATCAACTTACATCCTCTTAAAAAGAGCAACCAAGGTTAAAGAGTAGGCATCTACAGCAATGGTCCAGTGCAAATACATGGAGCCCTCTGCAGCTCTACTCAATGGGGAGTGAAACGGTATTTAAATAGAATCATATAAATATCTTGGACCATCTCGAAAACAGCGTGGTGTTAAGGCCGTGGCATTGGTCAGGACGACATCAGTCAGTAATAGCGTGAGGGCAGGCTCTCCGTTTGCGAGACTGATCCAGACACCCCACCTCCACAGGAGCACCACTGCTTGAGAATTAAGATCCTGGGCGACTGCTACTACTGCGTGTCCGGGTTGCCGGAGCCTCGGCAGGACCATGCGCACTGCTGTGTGGAGATGGGACTGAGCATGATCAAAACCATCAGGTACACGGGCCACCGTCGCACAGCCGTGACACACACGTCAACCCCGCGGCGGGCTGGAGCCGCTGGGGAACCTCTCCCTTTCCAGCGCATCTTCGGTTCTCATGACAGAAGCCTTCTGCGCGTCAGTGCCATGACAGAGTCTGCACACGCTACATATCAGGCAGAAACAGAAGACAATAATTACCACCACATTTGACTTAAAAAAGGATAATCCTCCTTGTCATTGATGTTAATGTATGCTACTGTAAGTCTTCAAGGAGTTGTACCGTATAGAGTCTGCATGTTTTTTCTGGTGCTTTCACTCGCTATATCCAGTGTACTGCTGTTAGTTTCCTCAAGAGGAAGGCTATATTAGTGATCAGTACAGCTGTGACTGACACCTGTGTACACATTGACCACAGAGGGGGGGATTGTATGCTGTGACGCCTCCAAACCAAGAGTAAATCTGACAATTAGAAAAGGTTCATCGGGCAAATGTGTGACTGTTCATCAGAGGCTTAACCACTAATCAATTTGTGCAATTCCCCATAGAAACCAGTGTGACGGTGCATGCATCTAAGGTTATGTCTGAAGGGGCAAGTATCACAGTGCAGAATTTTAAGGAGTTACGTTGTTGGAGGAGATGCTGTAGCTGCTTGACCCATGGTTCTTTGCTGCGATGGTTCACACCTTTGATAATTTACATTTTAATAGAGTGGGGAAATAACTGGTGGTCTTAGTATTTGGCTCAATTCTGAAAATATTACCAGAGCTAGATTAAGATTTTTTTAATACAAACAACATTCAACCCTTCAACATTCCGTTCACTAGCAATTTGACGGTAAATACCAGGAGTTAAGTGTTAGATTTAATTCCGTGGTTGGGTTAAGGACTAACATGGCAGGTGGTAGACCTACCAGTCTTAATAGCTTTAAAAGTTCACACAAAGTAATGTAATTCAATACAATGATGATATTGGATACAAACACAATCTTTAATCTATTCTACATTGTGAAGTTAGTTATGTGTTTGTTTTATATTTTGTCATTTTATTCTATTATAGCCAATGTTGATGCTTAATAAACAAAGATATTGGAGAAATCATTGATTGGCAATTTTTATACTGAGAACCGTATATTTTTCAGAGTGAGAACCGTATAAAATCGTTTCAAAATGTGGAATATTCGCGGTTCTACATCATGAACATTATGAAAACAGAATATATTATATTATGTCCCTTGATACAAATAGACATACTCTCTGCCCAATAAAGGAATACTGGCTATGCTGTTAACCCAGCATTGACTTTTGGAATGTGGCAAAACACACATCACCACACACGTAACCTTCATGAATGTACATTATCGGCCTGTGTCAGTTAGAATGATGCAAAAATAGCCCATTAGAGGCGACAAAGGCCAATAGCAGCCAGGACAATGCTTTCTGACTGGCCATTTAGTGGTTATATCCAAGGTCTCTGATATCCTGAAGTGGACAATGGCACCCATCTTAGAAACACGTGACATTTGAAATCTTGACAGAAGCCATAATGCTGTCGATCACGCCTCCACTGGACTATTATCTATGGCAGAAATTTGCACATTTTCGCATTTGATAGCTTGGCAGACTGAATTCTAAAAGCCCAGAGAATTACAAAAGACCTCAAACTCTTCTTTATGCAAATTATAATAGGAGGATTTTATTGACATTATGTCAAATGAATCAAGAAAAAGTGGAGTGTCACATTTTCATGTCACAAATACAGAGAGAATATGGAAAACCCAGTTATACTTTTACTTATAGTAGCAGCATATATTATTATTTATTGAATATAATTATATATTATTATGTACTGAATATAATTTACATTTTTAAAAAGAAAAATGAGATATAACTGTTTTCATAAATGCAATGTATAATGCAACATCCAGTAGGTGCATAACCATACCCACACACTCAAACGCACAAATGCATATACTGTGTATGTATAGTGCCGTGTTCAGTATGTACATGTATGTACTGTACTGTATGCACTGTATGTGTATATAATGCAATTATTATTAAAATGTCCTGCTTTGTGGAAGTCAGTAGTCCGTGTAACCAGCACAGGCTGAGGATGTGATGGGGATTAAATCCAGGCCTCAGTGCTTTTTCTGATCTGCTGTCGGGGCAGGTATGTGAGGTCTCGCACGAAGCACGACATCGACATGAGGATTGGGATCCATTCTGGCTCTGTGCTCTGTGGTGTGCTGGGGCTGAGGAAGTGGCAGTTTGACGTCTGGTCGTGGGACGTGGACATCGCCAATAAGCTGGAGTCAGGTGGAATTCCAGGGTGAGTGGCCAGGCAGGGAACTGTGCTTGTGACCTAAATATCACAGGTTCAATTCCCAGGCAGGAATTGTCATTTGTAATTGTACCCATTAGCTACTTAACCTGAATTGCTTCACTACCTTGCTGTATGAATGTAAACTACACTCAGTGAGCACTTTATTAGGTCTTTATTAGACTTATTTTTTAGACTTCTACTCCTGTAGCCTATCCACTTAGAGTTATGTGTTCAGAGATGCTCTTCTGCATACCAATGTGAGGTTATTTTTGCTTTACTGTCACCTTCCTGTCAGCTGTGACCAGTCTGGCCATTCTCCTCTGACGTCTCTCATTAACAAGGCGTTTCTGTCTGCAGGACTGCTGCTCACTGGATTCCACGGTCAAAGTCACTTTGATCACATTTTTTCCCAATTCTGATGGTGGATGTCAACATTAACTGAAGCTCCTGTTAATTTTCTGATAATGGCTTCTTTAACTGTCATTGGCACAACCCTGCAATGACAAACAATAAACAAACCCAACAAACCCAACAAATAGCAACAACAGCCACAAAGACAATCAAAAGCCTCAAATCCATGCTACACACTGAACACTCTCCTTTACCCAAGGAAATGATTGAACATACTACCATACCTGACTAATCAAAAGCCATTTATGCCCAATGTTATGGCACCCTCAAATTGGGGGACTATGTATAGAAAGTTTGCAGTTCTTGCATGGTGAAATGGAATAAGCTAAATGTATGCACTTTATATTGTGGATTGTGGATTGTTATTTCTAAAATTGCTGACTGCTGCACCAAAAATGTATTTGTACCAAGATTTATGGATCTCATAGTATAAGAAAAGAATAATTATTATTAATATATATATATATATGAATAAATGAAAGATGCATTTAAAAGATTCATGCTCTCCTTCAAATCCCATTTAGAATGCCTCCCTGACTTCAATTAATTAAAATAAATATATTGCATGTTGTGAATTACAATAGACTTAGATTTGTGTGGTAAAGTATATATCCATGATTAATCAAGATTTTCTTCTCTGGAAGGTTTTAAAATATCATTCAACATTATTGAAAAGTATGCATGACCTAAATTAAATTGTATTATGTGCAGTGATTACATAAGGTTCCCGATATGAAGTACCCTACGCTTGATTGGACTATTTGCATATTAAAATTGAAGGGCCTGATTAAAGTTAATCAAGCTTTTATCAGAATATTGACCCCAAAGGAAATCCAATGGATTTAATCAGTACCTCATTGTAATGAGTTGCCAATCCATCTGAGTTAATAGCACATTGTTAGAGTGCTTGGAAACAATTTAGATATTACAGATGAGGCTGGGTCGATCTCTAAACTTAACAAGGCAATTATTCTGCATTGCCCTTGAACTGACTACTGCCCAGCATGACAGGCACACAGTATCTCTTCATCTGCAGTGGTCTGCATTATGTAGGTCATAAGTTTGACTAAGCCATTTGACGTTCATTCTGGGGACACTGACTGGAAAAGTATTTAATGTTTTCCCGGAAATGGTGCCCTGCTTTAGAATGCAATGATGATTCAACCATTCCAGTAATAACCATTACCGCTTTATCAATTATATCAATTATTGTCAGAACAGTTTTTAGCTGAAGCAATATTTATTGTAGTTTGCAGGGTAATTCATGAAAGCATTCAATACACATTTAGACAGTGAAGGCTTCTGGTCTACATGAAATTAAATGAACTTAAAGCCTCCTGACAGATGGCTAAGAGTTCTGGGAGACCTCCAGCAGTCTGAGAGAATATATTCAGATCTAAAATTCAATGAAGGTCTCCCATTCATTGGATGGTAAGAGCTGGCTTTGTCATAAGCAATTAGCACTGCCATCATGTATGATTTATAAGCATGCTTTGCCCCAAATTGCCACTAGCTTTGCCAGAAATTCTCCCTCTAGCTTGCTGTGTGGTTTATTGGCTTCGCCTTCCAGAACAACCCACCGGAGGGTTCAGCACTTGTGAAGCGCGTGTAGGCTTCCTGGCAACAAAATAAGGTGCATTATTTTGCATTATTTTGCATTCTTTTGCCATCATATTTCGTTCTTCTTCGACCCCTAGGAGGATCCACATCTCCAAAGCGGCCCTCGACTGCCTCAATGGGGACTACGAGGTAGAGGAGGGTCACGGGAAGGAGCGCAACGACTTCCTGCGCCGGCACAATATTGAGACCTATCTGATCAAGCAGCCAGACGAGAGCCTGCTCTCCCTGCCTGAGGACATCATGAAGGAGTCTGTGAGCTCTGCCGACCGGCGTAGCAGCAGTGCCACCTTCACCGAGGGCTCCTGGAGCCCCGAGTTACCCTTCGACAACATTGTGGGCAAGCAGAACGTAAGCGCCACGTCTTCCCCCTTCCCGCTTCATCTGGGTGCATGTGCGAGTGATGCCAAGGGGTCCTTTCGCTTTTTTTGGCTGGAATTTTAGAATATGGTTTTAATGTTCATTTGTGTTATTTTATTGTTCGCCCTTGTTTCAGTTGATCATGTTTTTTTATGTTATATGGTTATTTCGTTTGACTAGTTTTTGATGATGCGCTTTTGTTAAAGGTTCTAGTTTTAGGACACTGTTTTATGCTATATGATTATATTATTATGTTAATTATGTAGCAGATGGCATGTTTGAGTGCATGACTACCCTGCATATTTTAGCCTTCCCGCTGCTTGCCCATCAAAGGCCCAGTTCACGCCCTCTTTTTTACAGTTAAGAGATCAAAACACAAAAATAACCAGAGGTCGCATTTCAAGTTCCCCTTGGCTTACGTCACATTAACCTCAAACCCCTTGAGAGAGAAATTAAATGGCAAAAGCATTACAACAGAAGGCACTGCCCTTTGATGGTGAACCTAAGGCCGTATGGTAATCGATCTGATTTTCTGCGGTCCTGCCCCAGGTGAACCGGCTCGGAAGCAAAATTGGCGCACAGATTTTTCTTCCAGCTTGGCACGAAAACATTTTAGCATTTCCACAGTTAGCCATGTTGCATCCCAGCAGATCCCTGAGTCTTATCTGGAGTTGCAACGTGCTTCAAATTTGTCAAGCGACTGGTTCCACAGCCCCTTTGAGTTGTTAAACATTAATAAGGTCACTAAACTCCTCCATTCTGGAGTCATTCATATTCATACAGCGGAATCCTGGGAGTCACTGCTGCAGTGTTCATTCCTGGCGACATGCCATTCAGTGATGGAGCTGTGCGGGATCCACTTATGTCTAGTGTGCTGGTGTGAACATGCTAAACAGCCTCTCTATGTAGCTAAATAAAAGATACTACCATGAAGTTGGGCTCTACTTACTCTGCCCAAGAAATATGCTGTTTTACCATGATATAATCTATGGAATGTATCCAGAGTAATGCAAATATTTGAGGTACATGGTCTCTTTGTTTAAAAGAGAAAAAAAACCTTTTTTTTATGTAAGACACAACATCTAGCTGAGGATACGTTGAGCATGAGCCAGAGATTAGTTGCGTGTAATAACTAATACCAAGTCTTCTACTTTCACATCACACCCCTTCTCCCATGTAAAAAACTGCACCCTCGTTGTCTTGAAGGGCTGTCAATAAAGTCCCAATTAATTTGAATTTGATTCCAATGAGCTCCCGACACATTCTGCAGGGGCCAAATTCAGCAGACTGTACCCTGCCAAAGCTGTTGTTAGCCGATGGTCAGTTTGGTGTATTTATGTAGTGGAGTCGAGACAGAAATGCAGGTGTGGGAAATTATTTTGCAGTATTACCAATTTTAGTTCCATGTCAAAAGTGGATGTAGGGTTTTTAGTCACTTGAAATGTAGTTAAATTGTGTGCAGTATTTGGGTCAATTACTTCAATTCACACTGTCCTTATACTGCAAGCATGAGTTTATTTAGCAAAGAGTTTGTCTTTGTGTTGTTCCCCAATGTACAAATTACTTTTAAGTTTTTGTTTGCTTGAAAGTTGGCTAATGTTAGCTATCTACCTTGTCAATGTAGCAGGGTTAGCTCAGCAAAGTTCACTAGTTAGCACGGTGAAGTGCAGTGAAAGTAAAGGCTCGTAGCAGGTTGCCGTGACAACACTCCCTGATGGCATAACCCTCCAATTCAAAGAACGTCGTTGCCCTTGGCTAGAGGCGAGTTTGTCTTTAGGTGACTGTTAACGCATTTGTTCAACAAATATTTGGACGAGTGAGAGGCTGGAATTCAAATCCCACCTCTCACCCGTTACACCAACATGGCTGCTGTCATAATCACCTGCTGGTTAACACTAGAAATCTCAGAGCTGACATCATAAAGCATCTGGACTTTAATATCAAAATTGCTCTAACACTATAAATGCAAATGTTTTGCATCCATATTGGGTCAACTGTGTAGGAATTATGTTTTATACAGTAAAAATTGTAGGGGACCAAAAGTAATCGGACAAATTAACAGAAACTGAAATAATCATATTCCATATTTAGTAGCAAATCCTTTGCAATCAATGACTGCCTGAAGTCTATGAGCCATCAACATCACCAGATGCTGGGTGTCTACCCTGGTGATGCTCTGCCAGGCAAGTACACTACTGCAGCACTCTTCAGCTCATTTTTGGCTATGTATCTGACTGATTTATTCTGATTTTCCTGCTTAATGATGGCCATGTTGTGAGACAACAACGACAGACTCAAAATGCAGATGTCTCTCCTAGAATCAACTCAAAAACCATAATATCAAAGCTATGAATCTGCACTTCATTGTCATTGTTTTACTTCCCAAGGCCCAAACTTGACACAAAATGTGTCATTGTCCAAGTACTTATGGACTGCACTGTAAATATATTTTATTGATATTGGCAATTATACACAACTGTGAATAACTATTGTTCATTTTGTTTTATTGTTAGGGATGTTAGTAGTTTTTTTCATTCAGGATTTGAGTTGTCTCATGCGAGATTTAGGTAATTAACCACATTTGACTGAGAATGCCTGTAGCTAGGGAGGTTAGCGAGGGAAGTTAAGGAGCATCATCAGCCTTTATTGTCTGTTGAAGAGCTAATTACATTGAATGTTTCACGATGTATGGTACTTCATTTAGAACTAATTTAGTTAATTAAGTAAGAGTGTGTGCAAGTGCATGCAAATAAATAGCCTTTTTTTTCGTGTGTTAGGAACAGCAACCGTAGTCTAGGGTGAGCACTCAAAAATCTGAGATTTTCAAAGTACTGTGACAGTTGGTCCAGCATAAAAATCACATTTTTGTATTCATAACAAGGGTAGTGGGTTTCATTTGGTAAGGAATGATTATTTTTTGGGTGTCACACGATCCTCTGTTCTGTGCCCCTGTACTTTCCCTTACGACTCTTTCTTTTCATGCTTTGGCTGACAACCGAGAACCCAACATTTACTGCATTTACTGCAACACTTACACACACACACACACACACCTGAAACTGTTGAGGTACATCATTCATATCTCTTGTAGAATTACAAGGCAGGCCATTGTAGTGAATGGTATTTCAAGAGATGACACCATTAAGTCACTGTGGAAATGAAAGATGACAGTGATATGAGTTTTTTTGCACTGAAGCAGAGGGAAATGTGAGTATTCTTTTGACAAAAACAGCATGCAGCACTGTGCCTCTGTGTATCAAATTCAACAATTTAAAAAGTTAGAAAGCCTAGTACGACTGGGTTTTTTCCCCCCCAAAAAAAATATTTCATTGTAATCTCATTTCAGCTTTTGTAAATGTAAATATAGAGATAACCCAGATAATTCATAATGGTTCATTTCTGTGCCGAGCCGAACAAGTAATTATTGTAAATAGGCAATCCCCTTAAGATACTATGCTTGCTGCCTTCAAATTATTTATGCTAAGATCAATTCATAGTAATATTGAAAACTATTCTGGTTAACAGGGAGCATCAAGGACAACCCACAAAACGGATTAAAAAACTGGCGAATATATACTATACTTGTTAAAATGTTGACATGTTGACTTTGATTACAAAATAAAATCCTGAATTTATATAAATCTTATTTAGCTAAAGGACTGATCGTTGTTTTCTTGCGTGTTTTAGCTAATTGCACAATTAAAAAAGGGCATCACTGCACTTTTGCTTGTAGCAGCTGTATAATAATTTTGCTCTTCACATTTTTCAAAAAAATGTCCAAGTCCTTTAGCTATCATTCTGGTCACGACTGGTTGTAAGCTTTTTATAGCTCTTCAAATAATCAGCAGAATAAGGACTTGGAGTATAAATAATCCCCCTAGCTAATGAAATCAACTTCAGCAAGTTTCCTTGACTCCAACAACATTTTACTTTTTCAAGATATCTTCTGATGAATGGAATAATCAATTTGACGATATTATATTGTCAGGCATAATTATTTTTGTCATGCATTATGATTGTTTTGAACTAGTGTGTTATTCTTTGTAAAAGATGTTGCAATTCTTCATTTAAAAAAAAGCCTCTTTACAGACTAGCGATGCATGAATCAATTAGTTAAACATAAATAGCATCATTAAGCATTGAGAGTAAACAGTAGATGACTGGAATCCTTCTCCTGTAGGCAAATTCTGTGCAACATTCTTACAATTCAAAAGAATCTTATACGCCAAATGCCTTTAAGACTTTCATAAAAAAAAAAATACATGTCTTCTCGTGCAATAAATATATTTCTTGATTCATGCATCCTTGTGACCATTCGATGCTTCAGGCAAAAGCACATAGACTAATAAGCATCTCAATCAGAACTAAATACATAAATTATTTTAGAAACACAGCCTGAGGAAGTGATATGGCTTCATGGTGAGACTCACTCTGCCGATCCTCTGCTGTAGCCAGAGAAATCCTTTTTTGCCTGTGAAGGAGTGCTCTGCACAAGATAAAGCCAGATCTTATCCATAGCTCCTGGGCTCTTTTGTGCGGACATTGTGTGAGCTTGTGCAACAGCGCCACACAATCGAGCCAAGCCAAGCGTGTCCTTCTCTTCCTTCAACTGTCGGAAGTGTTTTCACCATGAAACAAAGACGTTCTCAATTATGTACTTCTTTTTGTTTCGTTCTGGTTCTTTGTGCCGGTGCTGACTGGATCACGGGGGGGGGGGGGGAAATGACAGCTGTTGTTCTGTCTTCCGGAGAGGCATTTGTATTATTGTATTATTTAGCATTATTGAGAGAGGCATTTTTATTATTTGGTTTATCTTTTTTTCTTCCTGTACGCATGACAGTAAGGATGCACGTGTCAGCTGTTCTGAGGCAGTGTGGCAGATGCAAGGTGACATGTATTGTGGGATGCTAAGCCGTGCTGTGTAGGACTGTACTGAGGGAGATAAGAATGTGCCGGAATAATATCAGGACGGGGTACTTCTCTGGGCTGGGAGAGGGGACCACAAATAAACCTGATGGGGACACTGGCCACTATGGCAGACTCCCTGGATCCACATTATTGGATCTCTTACCCTCAGCTACCTCAGACCTTCTGCAAATTATATTATTACTTTGGGTTTCAGCTATCTAAATATTTGTGCCAATACAGCCTTGGCCTTCCGTATCATTGTTACACCCTACAATAGGCAAATAATCTTTGCTGAGCAAACTGTTTAAGGGTTTTCAATGTTTTATATCCTGAAATGAAAATAAATATCAGGTGGCAGAGAGTGCATTGGCATATTTGCATAGGGTCAAAGCTAGAGTTCCCTGGGGTGCCTGAATTGAAATATATATATAATATTTAGTTTGTGAGGAGGCCATGCATGGAAAATAAGACTGAGAGAAGCACTGATATACTGAGATGGCATTCATCATCATGTTGAGTGTAAAGCTAACACTGTAAAATGTTATTAATAGCATGTGATAAATGCCATATGAATATATTAGCTATACGAAGCTATGAAATGTGAAGGGGCAAAGTTAGTGCGCTGCAATTCGAACTGTGCATTGTAACCTTTGGTGGATTTTCCTTTGTCTACCTTCTTAATATCACATTTATTATATAATGTATATGAATGTAAACACGTGATTTTAAATAATGTATCACTTGCCGTAACCCTACCCATGGCACAATTGTGTGCAGAATACTCTTGAAATGTTAAAGAGTACCATCTGCTGTGTTTGATGGTGCATCAAAATAATGCATGTGTGTGTGTATGTTACAGAGCATGCACAGAATGCCAAATTAAGAATGAAACCATGGACCTGTCACTGCGAAAGAAGTCAGTTTGGTCACTGGAAGAAGCCTTATGGTCCTGATAATGTGTAAACTGAAAAGGATAGCTTTTCGTTTGAAATATTTTCATAAACAACATTTGTATTTGTCTTTTATGAAAGAAGAGGATGGGGAGAAGTGTGTAAAGTAGGTCTTGGTGAAGTCAATTCCTACTGTTTCAAAAACAAAAACAACTCCAGCTCTATTTTTTAATGCTCCGATTCAAGTATCAAAACATACAGCACTAATGAGCATTTCTGAAACTAGAAACCCAACTTTTTAATGGTGTAAAACTGCATGTCATGCCCCAAGGATAAAAATAATAATATGCATGTGCAATAATTCAATAATGTGTTGAATAAGTTAGAATTAAAAAACAAGGTTCAGGTCTATCTGAAAAACAACTCTGCCATGATAGGTGAGTGTGCATGCATGGCTTAACTCTAAAGGTCGTAATGACTTAGAACAAGATATTTTTTTCATTTCACACAACTTACTGTGTACATGTCAACTGACTTACCTACAGTATCATGTACACAGTATGCCATGTACATCACCAACTCTAGTATTCATATGTATTCCACATGCATCACCAGTTCTGCAAGCAGTTATGTTTGAATTACTGTAACCACACTATGCTGCATATTTCCAAACTAGTTATTTTGCTACATGGTTATTTACATTAGGAAAAATATGAGAAGAAAAGGAAGTATCACCCCAGGCAGACCAAAATTAAGTCTTGTTTTCTCAAAAGATTGTTACTGTGCAGTTTTTCAATTTCAATTATAACCTAAATCCAGAGAAGCTGTCTGAGAAAATGTCTGTTCCAGTAGTTACGTTTGATATCAACTGAACACAGATTGACGACAGGGTAAAAAAGCCTAAATTTAAGCATAACGGCAATGGAGGGATTTTTAATAAGTTTTTGGATTACCTTTCTCAGACTGGCTGGGGAAATAACAACCTAATTTATTTATGTATTTATTTATATATTTAGCCAGGTATGAGTCATTCTTTATTTATTTGCTGTTGTGTGTCACAACAAACTGGAACTGGCATTTTGGATTTCTAAACAGAAATTATGTTTAGCCATCAGTCATTATATGGATTTTCTGTCACCAAATATAGTGATGTTGGTCCTTCAGCATCACCTGGCAGGTATTTTAAATGATTGTCATCATCAAGTTAAGGCAGCTAGTAATAATGGCCTAAATGTTATGTCTGTGTCACAATTTCTTCTGACTCTGCGACAAGAAATGAACTAAACATGTATGCAAACCTAATCTATTTAAGGTAAAGCATACGTTTTATAGTAAAATTGTTTTATGAAGAAAAGAATGTTTGAAATATTGAATCCAGATACATATTTCTCACCAATCCAGATCGAAGGCTCTCATAATAAATAGTCCAGCAGTGATAGACTTGCATGCTAGCTTTTTTCATTTGAGGCCAACAGATATTGCAAGATGTCAAATAAATTTTGCATTGTATACTGTAAATCTAAGAGCAGCTTGCATTTTAATCTCATGTTTTCCCACAAAATGAAATGAACAAACAGTATTTATCTGTCGATGGTTTATTTGTCCACATGCTGATTTGTATATTTGCCTTTTTTAGTGTTTTCATTATTTTACCACTTGATTTATTTGTTTATTTGCTTATTTATAGAGTAATGTATTTGGCATAGTTTTTTTTTGTTTTGCTCCAGCATTGTTTCAAAGACCCTTGAGTGAATGGGTGTGATATGCATGAAATGCTATGAGCCATTCTCTGATCTAGAAACATTGCATTATGTTTTGTTTTCTTTTTGTTTCTGTTTTTTATTTTTAACCGAAAAGGGGGACAAGCAGGTTTACATTATTTGCATGTGCTTTCCCCCTAGACTCTGGCTGCCCTTACGAGAAATTCAATAAATCTGCTTCCAAACCATCTCGCTCAAGCTTTGCATGTCCAGTCTGGCCCTGAGGAAATTAACAAGCGCATAGAGAGTGCCATCGACTTACGGAGTGGCGATAAATTGAGGCGTGAGCATATCAAGCCTTTCTCACTGATGTTTAAAGACTCCAGCCTGGAAGAAAAGGTAGCTGGGTCTTAGACAGGTTCTTTTTCTCTAAGATACAAGTTTAAAAAGAAAAAAAAAGATTCGTCTACCATACTTTTATCATGAGTAAGCTAAAGGTTCTACACACATAAATGCGTAACTCTCAAAAATGGGGCCGTTCGATGATGGGCCAAAGGCATATTTAATATTATTTTTAGGCATGTTTGACTCTGATTATCTCTTGTCATTATTGAGTCATTGCTGCTGTCAATGCCACATTCTTTAAAACACATTGTGCTACAGTTAGCTTAACTAAAGGTAAATGCTTTCTTAAAAAAACGAAGCCCACAAATAGTGATTTACTGGACTATGACATACAATTCCAACAATGAAAATTTGGTTAGTATGCAAAATGTACATGTTTGGCATAGTGAGCCAAATACCGTAAATGCAAAAGAACGTACTGACAAGACAACCACACAGCAACACTCTCAGCATTAAATCAGCTCTTTTTCACTGAAAATGTTGTTGTGTTGACTTGACTTGGGTAGTCGTATCAATGCAAATTATTCTTATAATGAAACTGATGTTAGCTCAGCTCAGCATCCCACAATTTGTATATTGACATTTTATACTGCCTAAATTAGTACTGCCTGTCATTTTCAATATTTTATTATGGAATTCAGTTCGTTTTGGGTGATAGCTAAATGACGAACACTTGCAGTTCAGATGTAATCACAGAAACTGAAACAGAGATGATATTTAAAATTCTATCATGCAGCCTATATTCTGAAATGCCTTGACTAATGACATGTAAAAGTGTGTAATTACTGAGGCAGTATGATTATGCACAGTTTAGTATCTACACCACAGTCTTGTTTCAGTTTCCCTAGCAAGATATGTGTTATTTCAAAAACCTCACAAAACAAAGACGTTCTTTGGCAAAGTTGATTGGCTTCGGTGATGGGTGAAACAACCCCTTTAGTTTACTCATGACCAAACGTGTGCCGTGGACTTGTTGTCCTTAAAAGTCTGACATTTTCAACCTTTTTTTACGGTTTATTTGACCCTTTTTGTAAAAACCCTCTGTTACTGCACCTTTGGCGTTTGAGTTGAAACAACCTTCTTCTGTTGCCTTCCCTTTGTTTGACCATTTCAAACCTACATTCCATTCCCCGTTTTGATTTGGTTTTGCTTAATGTTCAGTTAATCGATGTTGAAGTTCCTTCTTTTGGCATAGCCGTTACAGACATATAAAGCATCCTCTTGCTAATTTCCCAGCGCCCGTTTATAACAGAGAAAAGAGGCAGAGAGCAGGGTCAAGAGCTGGCTGTTTTTCTTCAAAAACAACCCTTTCATTTTGCAAGGTTTTATCCATTGTTTTCTTCTTAGCAGGGGCTTGGCTTTATTATTTTATTTATTTATATTTTTACAACTTATTGAACTGCTTGGTAGTTTCCACAGATGAATTAAATAAGTAGCACAACAACCAAAGAGCAAAAATTGGACTGATCTCTTCATTTAAAGTTAAGGACAGTAAGTTGTAAAGTAATTAATAGAGTCAAAAGTATAGGTTGTGGTCAAATGCTGTCTCAGTATTAAACTGTGCTCTCTGCCCTTTTGCCTATAGAAGTGGCATGCCCATGGCAAAGCATTGTGGGATGTGGACGGCTTGCTGCTGCCTTGGTGTTTACTTCTCTACTGTGCGTCTGTTTGAATTCTTTCTCCCCCCCTCCCACCCCTCCCCACAGTACTCCCAAATGCGGGATGAGGTCTTCAAGTCCAACTTGGTCTGTGCATTCATAGTTCTTATATTCATCACGACCATCCAGAGCTTGCTGCCCTCCGCCAGGTAACTACAAAAGTAGCCAAATCGGACTCTGTTATTTTACTTGGGTGAATCACGGTGTATTGATTTAGATCACATGGGGGCTCTTTGCATCAGGGAGAACTCCAAAGAGAAAATCAAATTGCATGCAACTTGCCTCTCATCTACGAATTAGAAGTGAGTTTGTGAAAAGGTGATGAGATTGTGTCTCCCTAGGCGCAGCACTACTCATTTTCATTCCATGCTCTCGTTTTCAGAACATCAAACAGTTTTGGAGTTAATCAATAGTCATTGACTTAGAATTAAATGCAAGTGCTCTTGTCTCAAACATGATTTTCAGCTAAGGTAACTCGCCAAATTCTGCTTTTGATTAAATGTGTACTTATCCATATCCATATCTCTTAGCCACAAAGGTGGTTCTTAAGTGATAAAAATTTGCCGTGCATTCTCATTTCTGTCTTGGAGCATTTTCTGAGTTGCAGAATGAGCTCAGTCTCACCAGGGTTTATTAAAGAGCTCTCACTGTAGGCTAATACTCTGAAAGAGCATTAGGAAACCAAAATTCTACAGACAGTATATATTTCAGATATCAGCTATATAATTTATAAAGGCCCATGTCATGTCATTTTTGTATATTTTATCGGTTGTAGAAAGATGTAACTGGTCAAAATAAATAGAACAAAGAACAGTTGCCTTTGATAAAATAAATAAATGAAACCAATGGATAGAAATAATTTTCACTGTAGCTAACCGTGTGCATGTGCGTGTGCCTGTGTCTGCAGGATGGTAACCATGGTGATCCAGTTCTCCATACTGATCATGCTACACTCAGCCCTGGTCCTGGTCACCACCGCTGAGGACTACAAGTGTTTGCCCCTGGTCCTGCGCAAGGCCTGCTGCTGGATCAATGAGACCTACGTGGCCAGGAATGTCATCATCTTCGTCTCCATCCTCATCAACTTCCTCGCTGCCATGATCAACATCGTAAGTACGGCTGATGTCCTTTTGCTGCAGGGTGAAAAGTTGAGCAGTGAAAAAATATGGTTCCGAAGGAGGTAACTGCAGCTTTGCCCTTTCACTGACCGTCTCCATTGTAAATATAGATGAAATGCTTGAATCGATTGGTCACAGGTCAAAACCTGTATAAATGAAATGAATTAATGAATATTTAATATTATGTAAAAAAAGAATTTAGTTATGGTTTGATTAATTGAGATCTTTGTTAATTAATATTATTAGAACGGCGATTTAAGAGAGATTCCAGGATATTGTCATATCTTATTGATTCATAGTCATTTTATTTTCCATCAATTCTACTTTAATTGCAGGCTGCACTTTTACACTGAAGATAACAGTGGTTTATATTCTTACACAGTGCACCCACGCTCGCACACACACACACACACACACACACACACACACACACACACACACACACACACAATCCCAAAGAGTATGCAGGTACTGTACATATTTGAATTTGGGCAGTGCTTTCCAATGGACAGTCATTTATTGTTTTTCTCATCTGTGAGAGCAACCACATTCCAATTCCAATTAAATGGTAAATGGTTGGCATTTATATAGCGCCTTTATCCAAAGCGCTGTACAATTGATGTTTCTCATTCACCCATTCATACACACACTCACACTCACACTCACATGCACACTCACACACCGACGGCAATTGGCTGCCATGCAAGGCGCCGACCAGCTCGTCAGGAGCATTTGGGGGTTAGGTGTCTTGCTCAGGGACACTTCGACACAGCCCGGGCGGGGGATTGAACCGGCAACCCTCCGTCTGCCATATAACTGCTCTTACTGCCTGAGCCATGTCGCCCCATTACACTCGTTTATAGCTAAACAGAACATAACAGTTGAGCAATCTCACAGCAGAAATCTGTACAGCACCACTGATAACCTTCACCAAAGACCATAGAAAAACAGAGCACTGCAGGAGAAATGCATTATCTCATGTGAACAATGTGTGCTTTCACAGTCCTGTTGTAATAAGTCTGCTCTCTAATGACTTTTGGGAAATAATCTGAAAGAAAGATATATTGACAAGACCGTGGAGTACAACAAGAACACTGCAGGGTCCTTAGGGACAAAACAGCCAGGGAGTCAAATTGATTTGGATGCGACTGTTTCTTTTCTAAATTTGTGAAAGGAAAAATATGAGCCATTGTGTTTCATACACAGTAATACACAGAATATTCAAAAAAGCATGAATGGAAAATGAGACTGATTGTTCGAGGCTTTAAAGGATTGTATTATTAATGCTGTGTGAGAACAATTTGTTCACATGAACTTTCATTGTCCCCATTATTTCCGGAAGATTAACAGCCTGCTGTTTCATTGAGCTATTCCTTCTTAGATTGAAAATTTTGAAAATATACAAAATCAATAGCACAGAACCGAAATTAAACCACTTCCATTATTTTATATGCCATTAAAAATGACACAGCACAAAGGCTGATTAACCACAAGCCACAAAGTGCTTGTGAATGTTGGTGTATATAATTTTATTGCATTATGTATGTTATGGTAATACTTTTCCTTATCTGCTGGGTCTGATCAGCTGTGGTGCGATTTTGACAAGTCTACAACCATCAGGAACCAGACGTACAACTCATCTTCCTCAATACCTGACATCTGTTTCTACCCTGAGGTATACATTCTTACAATCCAACTTTTTGAGTGAAAGTGTCATTACCCATGGATGATATATGTATGTTGTAGGTATGTTGTTTTTATCCCATTATTTTTGAGTTGAAAAACAATCTAAAAAGATAGGCAAATATCCTCCTTCATAGCAAGCAACAATATACCAAGTTAATAACAATAATTAATGTCACTGCGGGTGTCTGAGTTTGATTGAAGAGGGACTGCACTTTATGTAATTATGTATTATCTCATTACTCTTTTCCAGAATTGAATATTAACAGAACAGAGTTTACGTTCTAATCTCACAGACATGTAATTATTGTACAGAAGCACTTTTCTGATTCATGTGTTAAGTGATTACCTTTGCATCAGACAGCGCGAATGTCAACCCGTCACTGCAGATGTAGCGTGCCTCTGTACACACTACACGTTTGATGTTTTTAAAAATACATATTTTCTCGGTCATAGTACTTTGTCTTCACCGGCGTATTGGCCATGGTGACCTGCGCTGTGTTCCTGCGCCTGAACTCGGTTCTGAAACTGGCAATTCTGCTCATCATGATCGCCATTTACTCCCTGCTCACTGAGGCATTCTACACATCGCTTTTTGTGCGCTACGACACCTTCCACCACAACGGAGAGTGAGTATGACTGACCGACTCCGTCCTCCAACTACCTTGTTTTCATTTGCCTACAGTATCAGAGTCACAGCATTTTTCAATTATTTTATAGTTGGTATGTTCTCTGGCAGATTTAGATGGTCTCACCAAACATACCAGAAAAAACAAGGTGAAAATCTATCAATTTAATGAAGTCTATAGAATGCAAATGTTTAACATTACAGTACATTAACTGACCCATTTCTGTAACATCAAATTTATGTGAGTGGCTGAAACTCAGATTATGATTATTTGGTCATCAGGCATTATAAATACATGTTTCTGTCAAAGGTCAATACTGGTGTGACTATTCCATGCTGAAATATTTGACTTCCTGGTGTTCACCAAAGCAGTGACAAGAGTTTGGCTTTGAATTGTATTCAACCTGCATACACCCTTGTGAGAGCGTATGGAGGGACTGCAATTGCAAAAGAAGAAAAAGAACTGCAATTGTTTAAATAGCCTATACAATGGGCCAGCTTGTGCAAGCTCATGCAGGAGTACTCCTTGTAAATTCCAATAGGCTATCCACAAAAGCACTCTTGCCTTGTGAAAATCCATTGACAGCCTTTCCAAAACCATCATTAAAATGAAATGACCAAATGCATTCCAAAGTAATAGCAGGATCTACCAAGTTCTTCAGGATGGAATAAAGCCTGCAAATATATGTTTTTTAACTCATTTAAATATGGTTATCATCTCCAACAAGAAACAAGCCCAGGGACAAGGAAAGAACTGTTGACATTTTATTATGATAGGTTATCCCCAAAATGTGTAACAATGTCCCAATAGAACATTGATGGCATGCACTACAAAGCAACATAAAATTGTTGTATTATATACACACCAAGCACTTTATTAAGAACATTTTTACTTTATTACACCTACATATTCATGCAATTATCTAATCAGCCAATTGTGTGGCAGCAGTGCAATGCATACAGTCATGTAGATATGGGTCAGGAGCTTCAGTTAATGTTCACATCAACCACCACAATGGGGAAAAAATGTGATCTAAGTGACTTTGACCGTGGAATGATTGTTGGTGGCATTCAGGGTGGTTTGAGTATCTCAGAAACTGCTGATCTTCCTGATCAGCACTTTCACAGGAAAGTGACAGTAACGCAAATAACCACACATTACAACAGTGGTGTGGTATCTCTGAAAATAAAATGCATCATAACTCTAAGTGGATAGGCTGCAGCAGTAGAAGTCTAAAAAATAAGTCTAATAAATACCTAATAAATTGCTCACTGAGTGTATGTTACATTATATATGAACTTATATACAATTGTATGTGATGTGTTGGGGGGCGGCAGGGTTACAGTATGTAACATATTTGTCACCCAAAAACAATATAGTTGGATTCAAGCCCATGTGCTTTCTATTCCTTGATAAAATTAGTACATAAGCCCAGTTTATATGTTCAAGTAACTATTGTGCCTGGACTTGTTTCAGCAAAAATTTCCTGGGGACCAAGGAGACTTCTCTTCTTTTGATGGCAATGTTTCTACTAGCTGTGTTTTACCATGGGCAGCAGGTAAGACATGGACTCAGAAGTCAAATTAATGTATTGGTAAAGCTGTATACTATCATAGATGTACATGCCACCACGCTGGGGGTTTGGTTTTGTTGGTCCTTGATGTTGCCAAATAGGACTATCACATTATGGAGTTTCTGTTCCCAGATTACAATCAAATGGTGTCAAGGAAGTGAAGTTTAAGGTGAAATATCGTTAATTTTTTTAACAGCTATTTTAACAATCAACACCCTTGTTTAACGTTCGATACTCGACACAAGTGCATCAACTGTTAATACCCTTAATTGATCTAACTTGTAAAATAAATTAATTCAATTGAATGTGTTAATTATTACCAAAAGATTCTCAAATAAATTGCTGAATTTGTTGATAAGCAGAGCTACCTGTTGTATCAACGGTTATCAAAAAGTACAACTCACAATGAATAAAGTTAAGAGCTTTATTAAGTTATGCAGTAATCAACATCTAAATCTAAAGATGAGGGTCAAGTACCTTGAACACACACACATCTTATCTGCAGACTATGAGCTGGCCCATTGAAGTTCCCCATGGCCAAATGGTGATTGAGGAATTAGTTCCCTGACAATGGCTATTTCAGTTTATGCTTGTGTCAGAATAAAGTGAAGTAAAATAAAATTAGTACTACATACAGAACTAGTCAGCCATCTCTTCACCCATATAGTGTAACCACTCATTCAGAATTACTCAGAACAGGTCAGGCTATATGTGCATGAGTTTATCTATTATTTTTTTAATTCATCTACCAATCAAACAATGGGATGGTATTGCTTGCAATGAATTGGATTAGACCTCCATTACTCAGATTCAGCTTCACTGCAGAGCTATAATGCCATTCACAATTTACCATCAAGTAAATGATCAATTTTTAAATGACCATCAGCACAAGCATGCCACTATTAATTACATTCGTGCTGATGGGAACAGGGAGGAAATTGAATAGACTATTGCTGTGCCTTCAGTTATGGGTCAGTACAGTACATTATGTTTAATGTTTTGAAAATGCCATCAATCTATAAGCTTTTCAACAGAGTGCTTTTCCATCAAGCAGACGCCAATTTCACCCATTTAAATGAATTAATTGGAGTGAGTTTCCCGATTGCGACGTGTCTTGAAAGTGCACGTCATACTTCACAAACAATTTGAAGACAGCTCAACACAGAAAATGTCGCTAGTTTTTGCCAAAAGATGACGTGAAAATTATTACGTGCGAGTCTTTCGAACATATTTTCTTCACTAGAAACTGCATAAGAAGGAGACAAGTGAGGAAGTACTTTAGCATGATTATCTCTCATTAATCAACTGGGCTTTACCTGGCGTTGCCATTTAGAGGTTTTTTTTTGCGATGTTTCATACATCCTGCTAGAATCTGTTCTGACAATAAACCGATTTAGGCGACTGACATAGTTTGAATATGCTTTTGAATTAACAAAAATTTTACTTGCAGAAGTAGTAGAACATAAGATCACTTTCCCAAAACTGCTAATGTCTAAAAAACGAATGTTTGTGGTGGGCTAGTGGAAATAGTTTTCGTTTTTTAGGAACACAGAGGCCCATTTTGTCAGAATATTCAGTCAACTGCCGTCGAATTAGTGAGAGACCAGGCTCTTGGGTTTTAGGTTCTATTATAAACATAATATTTTCTCTGCATGTATACAGTTATTTTGAATATTCACAGTCAAACATAAACTGTAGTTTGTTGTTCATAGTATGGCATTATCCACATGTTTATATACATATATCACTGAATACAGTTGTACACATTGATACACCCTACCTCACGTCCTTCATGCCATGATGGTCAAATGCCAATTTATCAACACGAACCAACCTTCATGACACCTGATCAGCTGGTGGTTTTCACATATCATCTTATAAGCTGCTTCAGAACTGTAATTGTTTGGTTTGACAAAGTTTCATAGTCTATTATCCGTTTGTGTATGTATCAACAGGTGTACGTATCAATAATATGATACTTTCTTTGCTGCAACCTCTCATACAGTTTCATGTTGACTGGTCACACTGAACATCATTGTGAATAAACTGGAATGAACTGGAATTGCACCAGTTCAAAATCAGTATCCTGGGAGGGAAAATTAAGTGAATTGAATAATTTTTAATGCTGTTTATTGTAGTTGATGTCAGCATGCTGAGTAATTTCCAATATTTTTTCTCAAACGAATTACTTGTTATGCACTTAAATTCAGATTGAAGTATAATTTACCATACCAACCAAATACAGTATATGCTTTCTCCGAATAGATTTCACAGATATTCTGTTTCCTGTCACTCTCCAACTTTTCATAAACCAGTAATGCTTACTTTGGCCACGCAACGGGGAAACAAATTGTCTTGTGCATCAGACCTAAACTTGTGTCAGCAACTATATCTTTTGCCTAAATTCCAGATTTTTTATTATGAAGATTTGCAATTATTTTTACTTTCCTTTTTTTTGCGAACTGGAACAGTAATTTGAATAAACAGGCAAATTGAACTTGACTGTTTGCATACAGTAAAGGGAAGCTGCTGATAAGAATGACTTATCAATTACTACAATAATTGTTCCCAGAGTAGTGGTCCTTGTGTGTTCCCAGTGCTTATTATCTGGCTTCACCACATAAGGTGAGGATGAGTTCCCACCTTAGGGGTGGTAGACAGGACCAATCGTAGCACTCAGCTCACCATTTGATAGTATCTGCGCCATGGGTCTGCTGCTTCAAACATCTGCAGGGAGAAACTCGTGAACCATGCAGAATGTATCTGCTCAGCTGGCCTGCAATTAAGCTGTCTTCGGATGCCATGGATACAACTCAAGTATGTGGCCCAGGGGGCTAATTACTGCTTGGCACAAGCCAGGCAAAGTAACTATTTCTTGTCTGTAGGCCTAAAAAGACATGGCAAAAGCCCTGATGTTTTTTGGACAGAGCTGTATTGGGCTAATATGTTTTTCTCTCTCACCAATCATATATGAGAGATGAATATGTCTGAAACCAAATGCTGCTGTTTTCCTTGATGCATCTTTTGGTGGTGTCCCAATTTTCTGGAATTAATAGCAGCACCTGGGCTATAATTCTAAGTCATATTCCAACTGGTGTAATATTACGCCATTATTAATAAAAAAATAATGAGAGTTTAGCAGTCTGTTCTATTCTCCAAATCACAGAATGTAGCTGAGAAATTCATTAGCATTGAATTACAACAACAAATTACCCTGTTTTTCAGTTCAAATTTCAATTCATCAAAATATCTCTGCAAAGTGGGTAACTGAGTAATGATGCTTTGTGATGAGCACAGTTAGCTACAGTGCAGTAAGAAAAACAATTTTTACTGAAGTAAAGTCAGGACAAAGTTGTCAAGGAACTTGAATTCAGTGAGAACTGCAAATGAGATTGTCAGTTAAGTCAATTGACATACCGGGCCTCAGGAAAGGAATCCAATGGAATTCAATTATTTATGAAAAAGAATGTTCTTAATTATTATCTTCCCAAACTGGCAGCTTAGTTTTTTTTGTGTGTGTGTGTTTTACACATGCAGTGAATATCACAATCCTTCACAAATAAGCTAGGCATAAAAAGGTGTGCGTGTTTGACTGTGTGGATGCATGTACAGTGGGAGCAATAATTATTTGATCCCTTGCTGATTTTGTAGGTTTGCCCACTTACAAAGAATGGAACTGTGTAGAATTTTAATCATAGGTACATTTTAACATTGAGAGACAGAATATCACAAAATAATCCACAATAACAACATCATATAAATTTAATATCATATTTTCACATGAAATAAGTATTTGATCCATAGAACTTGGGGTTGTACTCAGCATTTCTCTTCCTCCAAACACGGCGAGTCGAGTTGATGCCAAATAGCTCTATTTTGGTCTCATCTGACCACATCACCTTCTTCCAAGCCTTCTCTGGATCATCCAGGTGTTCTTTGGCAAACTTCAGATGGGCCTGTACATGTGCCTTCTTCAGCAGAGGAACCTTGCAAGCGCAGCAGGATTTTAATCCTTCACGGTGTAGTGTGTTACTGATGGTTCTCTTCATGACTGTGGTCCCAACTGCCTTCAGGTCATTAACAAGCTCCTCCTGTGTAGTACTGGGCTGATCCCTAACCTTTCTCATGATCATTGATATCCCAGAAGGCGAGATCTTGCGTGGAGCCCCAGACCGAGGGAGATTGGCGGTGACTTTGTGGTTCTTCCATTTCCACTTCTCACCAAGCTGCTTGCTTATTTTCTTGTAGCCCATCCCAGCCTTGTGCAGGTCTACAATTTTGTCCCTGATGTCCTTAGACAGCTCCTTTGTCTTGCCCATGGTGGAAACGTTGGAATCTGATTGATTGTGTGGACAGGTGTCTTTTATACAGCTACATAACGATGTAACAAGTTGACACAGGTGTTTTGGGTAATGAGTTGAGATTAGGAGTGCTTCTTAATGGAAAACAAACTGGTCTGTGGGAGCCAGAATTATTGCTGATTGGTAAGGGATCAAATTTACTTATTTCATGCAAAAATACGATAATAATTTTATAAAATTTATATGATGTTGTTATTGTGGATTATTTTGTGATAATCTCTCAATGTTAAAATGTACCTATGATTAAAATTCTACACAGTTCCATTCTTTGTAAGTGGGCAAACCTACAAAATCAGCAAGGGATCAAATAATTATTGCTCCCACTGTACCTGAAATGGATAGACATTTCCATTCACTTACAGTACAGTTCTGTATTGTATTTCTACCATGCAGACTTACCTTGAATTATGGAAATTATTTTGGAAATCATGCTGTTACACAAGCTCTTCTAGTGAATAAATAAAGATAATGGCAGATCAACAAATTATGTTGTATAGATCAGTTTAGGCCATGTTACTGAAACAGTCAAACATTACCATCAAAGTCAGCATAATCACTATTCAAGGACTAGTTTTACAAGCCTCCTAAGTATGACATAGAGGTATGCTTTTTGTAAACATTGTCTCCCCATCAGGAGTAGTAATTTTCAGCAGTAGGCCTGAATTAGAAAAAAAAATGCTGTCCATTCTTAATTGTTTGATTATGAAAATTACATTTGTGCCATAGGTTTCTGCATTCCCTTTTTGATAATTGTATTAGTCGGAGATGAGCTGAATGTTATTTGAATTGATTTTTTCTTATTTATTATTATTTAATTGAGTTATTCATCTAAAATAATCTGGTTTATTTGAGGCCCACTGTAATCTTTTTATTCTATCTTACAAAATAGAAAACTTTCAAATATTATTTTAACATACTGTGAAATGTAATTCCTCATTTATGTTATTTCCCATTCAATTCAATTTTTCAGTCATGCAAAGAAGTGCTAAAATAGCCTACACAACACGCTTTGTAATGATGTGCAGTACAGTATCATCAATCTTTTTAAATTGTTATGACATTTTTCATTACTTGCATATACGTACATAATGTATATTGTATATCAAAACATCGCTCATACTTTAGTGCATGGCTGGAAGTAAACAAAGAAGGACGTGCAGTATCATAGCTGTTAGCATGACACCAAAATGGCATCCTGCCAGCTTCTTTTCCACTTTATAGAGCCCGGCCGCTCATTTGTCTGTCTTCTCTCTGCACTCAGCTGGAGTACACGGCACGGCTGGACTTCCTGTGGCGCGTGCAGGCCAAGGAGGAGATCAACGAGATGAAAGAGCTGAGGGAACACAACGAGAACATGCTGCGGAACATCCTCCCCAGCCACGTCGCCCGACACTTCCTGGAGAAAGACCGCGACAACGAGGTGATGGGAGAGTCCCGCTGACCGGCTTTTTTGATCATTTTCCCTCTATTACCCAAGGGAGAAAATACTTCTCACCGCACCACACTTTCACATTAAGCCACAGATATGCATTTTTCTCGCTTCTTCAATTTTGTACGATATTTTCCGTTACATTTGTAGCTGAAACTTGGAGATACTGCATTTTAGTTAGGTTGAACACAGTTACTCCTGTTACATCCTGTTACATCCTGTTACAAATGATGTTCATACAACAGTGATACACTACATGGAACATCCAGTATATTCAGATCATGACACATACAATGCTGTCTCTAGGCCATGACTCACTGTGCTACATGTCAGTTCAGCATGAATGTTACCAATGGGTATGACAGGTGTTTCATCATACTTATTAAAACATTGGGATATGTAGATTATCATGATGGAGGCCCATACAATTTCACAGATTTTGACATGTGTGCACAAAACAACACACTTCTGCTTTCACAAGGACACTGCAACTACACTTAAATGATCAACTACATTGTGGGAGTTTTGATTCACAATTCTGAAGTCTCAGACAAAACGTAGAAGAATCTTTTGTGGTGAGCCAAAATCAGTCGTTTTGGATCTCTCAGTGTGACATAATCACAGACGGCCAATTTAGTGAATCTTAGCCTCTGACGGAAGACTGGCAGTGTCAGATATGTGACAGCTGCTACGATCACAGACATTGGATGTCTAATAAACAATCAATAGGAGGATCGTAATACATTACATGACGTGTGAACAATACACGTAGCACTCTAACCACAATAAACACATTGTTTTAAACATTGTTTCATTCAGTCTGTTTCAAGTGTCACCTTCAATACTAAAATATTACTTGTATGTGGATAAAGTAGCCTAGGCTAATTAAGTGCACCGTTAAAATGGTATGGCTTTTACTTCCGATCTCAAACCGTTTTCGCAGCCCGAATAAATAGTCGCAGTTGAGATACCTGAGATACCATTGAGATAACAATGAAGATAATATCCAAAAGCAAAGCAAGTTTAAAAAAAATTTCTGGGCAAAAAACGCCACAATTAGTCTACAGCTCTCTTGCTCCACCATCCTTAAATTCTGCAATGTGGATGTCAGATGGCCTAGCCACTGTAATCGTAGGATGGGATCTCTTCTCTTATTATAGAATTATTGGATCTTAACATAAAGTGTGACAGCAATGAATGACGGGATATTGTCAGGGGTATACTGTGTGATATGTAACAATTGTAAAAGACGACCGATATCACAGTGTACAGCCAACATTAAATGATCAACCTAGTCATTAAGCAAATTCTCATACCAAGAGCAATTTGCAGTAAGTGCAACTAAGTTATCACAACTAAGTTATCACAATCACATTATATCACAATCACAAAAACATTCAGTCTGTAGTCTATCAGAATCACAAAAAAACTTGCCAGTGTCACAAAAACGTTCACAATCTCAAAACACATTACAAACAGCCCTCCGATCTTCTATGCTGGAGGCATTGAATAATGTCAGACTGTTCTGTTCTCTGTAAATCCAATCCAGTGCGGTTGTATTTGTACTGCAAGAAGATTGCTTCACCGTGCCTTCACAGCTCCTACACTGAACCACATAATTGGTTTTGGGAAACTACAGCGGTAAATAAATAGTGGGATGGAAACGATGTTCTCGTCAAAGGTTTTCACAGTGTTAATCCTTTCCATCGACTGGAAAGCTTTACGAGTTTAGGCTCCTTGCCTTGTGCATTTGTGTTTGCTTTTTCCACTAGGTAATTGCACATTGGCAATTTGCTTGTGTGAAAGGATCGATTTTCAGTTTGCCCACTCAACAGAGTGAAATGCTCTGCTATTGTTGCCAAACTTGCAAAGCGAGCTTCCCTGATGTGTCAGCTGCAACATCAACCAGCTCTATGGTAATATCTGCTGCTATATTCCTGTGTCGATGCATTGGCCAAATGATAAACGTTTTGGGCTTTTAATTGGTTTGGTTAATTAGCTTCAGTTTATCAGCCACAAAGACTGGATTCAATCAAAATTTGTATTTAACAGTGACAGTGACTAACAATTTAAAGCTGAATAAAAATCTTGTGGAAAACAGCTTTCATGAGCAATCGGTAAAAGTAACTTGCCAAACTGAGTTTGTGTAATGATTGTATTTTTCTTGTCACAAAATGAATAGCTCCATGGCTGGGGATGTTGCAGCAGGGCGATATGATTGGCCTTGGTCTGCTTGATATAGGGTGGGCATACGTGGCCAGGTTTCCTCTGGTTTCTCCCAACAATGCAGCAGGAGCTGACAGGGTGCTAGTTGACATCAATAGGGCCACCAGTTTGTCTTCCCTTGTTGTCTCGCATTGTACTTCATCTCTCCAATATAATATAGCTGCCAGCTATACTGTAGGTTGCAATAGCCTCTTTGTCAAGCCCTATCTTAAACAATTATCTCATTTGCACCACTTCAATAATCTAAGTTGATAAATTAATCACCACAAATGAAGCACAGATAATGATCCACAACAATGTTTACAAGCGACACACATTAAATCCAGTTGTTTGATAACGTGGACATGCTGCAGTAATGCACAGCGGCATGATAAGTTTTGTAAGAAGCAGTGGGAAATGCCCACATTATAAATGATTCAAAATGAAAACGGTTACTGTATATAACATTTAATTTGCAGAAAAAAGTTAAGATAATAAATACATTCAAGATTCAACTAATTAAAGTAAAACTGATTGAATTAGACAAATGGAATATGCTTGCTCCTTCAAAAGGTTGATCATCTTACCTAAGTCAGGCTTTACTAAAAAATACCAGTCCTCTACTACCTGTAAGTATGTAGAGGAAAGTTGACGAGTGGAGAAAAGGAGAGAATGAGAGGGAGTGAAGAAAGTCGGGACTGCTTATCCCTCATAATTTTCCCAGCAAAAAGCCAAAGCTACAAAGCTTGTAAGTTTCAAGCAGAAGTAGCTGGATTGTAGGCTACAGTAGCTGACATTGCTGTTTGTATTGAGACACTATCTGTAACCAGCAGCATTGGATCAAAGAAAACATGTATACAAATATAACAATTTATTGTAATCCCAGAATCCCAATGTGTCTTGTCGTCTCATCTCGTATATTGTATATTGTTGCAATACTGTAACATCCTATATTATTTTTTCAGTTCATTGGATCTCACATAAGCTAATTCACAAACATTTCTGTAGATAAGTGGAACAGATATGTCCCTTCATAATATGTGAGCTAGGCCTATTGTTCCCCAATGTTCTGTGTTCACACTGCAAACAATCATTTCCCACTGTAACATCTGAAATCTAAATTATTGGTAAGAAATATGCCGATGTAATTTGGAAACAGATGGTTGAATAAATTAATTAATGCATGCTCAGGCACTGAAATAATGGTAGCTGCCATGCGTTTTAGAGTCATGTTGGATATTAGCCCCAAAAAAGTGACATTTTGTAGTAGTAGTAATAGTAGTACTAGT
Source organism: Conger conger (assembly GCF_963514075.1). NCBI lineage: Eukaryota > Metazoa > Chordata > Actinopteri > Anguilliformes > Congridae > Conger > Conger conger. The sequence continues at coordinate 30,840,338 of NC_083768.1, forward strand.
AGTAGTAGTAGTAGTAGTAGTAGTAGTAGTAGTAGTAGTAGTAGTAATGGTCCTGTATTACATTGTGACTCATAGAGCACCACAGACTTCATTTTCATACTGTTCCCTCAAAATTGCATACAGACAAAATCAGAGAACATATATATATATTTATACTTCAATTAACATGCTTATACTTTTACAAACAGACATATCACCCAATTAAAATTTAATATTTCTTTACTGTTGGTATTACATAATTAGATGGCAATATCACATGTAAATAGGCTTGCCGTTAATAATGCAAAAACTCATGGTCCAAAACAGCTTGAGTATTTCATTTCACATGTACAGAGACATTTATTAATTTTAGTCAGGACAGATAATTGGGTAATTATTCAATGATATAACGTAGCTATTCTTGAACACCACCTTCCTACATGATCTAGCTATTTATTAGGACCTGAGCAATGAAAGATGCCGACGTTTGATTTTAATTTAAAATTTGAACACTAATGGCTTCGGCTGAGGTGAAAACAAGCTTTTTGTGTATGCGACTCACATGACATAACACTGCCACCTACTGGAATTATAGTGACTAGGAGGATAAACTCTCACCAGAACAGCACAAACCTCGACGATGACCCTGGAGAACGGTGTGGGTACTGCTGGAGGTGGTTTAAGCGGCTGCTCACCGGCTGTCTCTAATCGGCTGCTGTCTCGCTTCTCACAGGAGCTCTACTCCCAATCCTACGACACTGTGGGAGTGATGTTCGCCTCCATCCCCGGATTCGCCGACTTCTACTCCCAAACGGAGATGAACAACCAGGGCGTGGAATGCCTGCGTCTCCTGAATGAGATCATCGCTGACTTTGATGAGGTAATCCTGTGGGAAATGACTCAGTTTCCCCTCACCTTTTTATATCATGCCACTTTGTCGTCTGCCTCGTTCTGCGATGTGTCATTGTTTGAACAGAGGATAATTCTGAAGCTTCCTGTAAAACTCAGCCTAGTTAATATCCTCGCTGCCTTTGGCCTTTGATAAGTCTGGTATTCTTTACTTATTTGCTTTTGTTTTTGCAGCTGCTTGGTGAAGACCGGTTTCAGGACATTGAGAAGATAAAAACTATAGGCAGTACATACATGGCAGTGTCAGGGCTGTCACCCGAGAAACAGGTACAAGCAATACTGAAGATAGTTTCAATTAAAAATTATTTCTTGGTTGAAATATGAAATCGTTTGACCACATTCAATTAATCAATCTAAGGTTAACAATGTGTAGCCCTTGTGCTAGAGCACATGTAGAGCTCTATAAAGGTATTATTATATTATCCATATCGATTATATTATGCATTTATAGAAGAATGTAGATAGGATTAAGCTTTGAATGGTTGAATGGAATAGAATGCCGTGGAATATGGTCTCTCCACCGTCCTAAGTGTGAAAAAGTCAAAGGGCAGATCCAGTATGTTTGTTTGCTGATAGACTTTAACTAGCCCCATAAAACATGGCTGTAGTGGTCATTTGCTTGTTTGGTTCATACAGTAAATTCTAAAAATTAAAAAGGCTCATAGTTCTTATCGATGTTATTCTCAAAAATGCATTTCAGCCAAGAGATATATGTTAAATAATAAATGTATCACTCTTTGGTTTGCAGAGAACAGCCTGTAAGGTCCTCTTTAAGACCATTGCTAGTGTCACATGATGTTATTCTTCCAATCAAAAATAAGCTTCTTCTCCATATTTGTCAATCCAGCAATGTGAGGACAAGTGGGGCCACTTGTGTGCCCTGGCTGACTTCGCCATCGCCCTGAATGAGAGCATCCAGGAGATCAACAAGCATTCCTTCAACAACTTTGAGCTGCGTATCGGTAAGCTTTTCTGCCGTCATATCCATCTGCAATTTTAAATTGCAGGTGGGAACAACAGTATTATATTTTATTATTTATATTTAATTATGTGTCATATTTTAAGTTACTATATTATATTTTTATTTTCCATTTTAATTTAAACTCTATTTAAATTCCTTTATTACAGAGTTAGTACCAATTATGACCAAATGCTGCTGATTGGAGACTACAGTAATATGCTGTGATGAGCTCATGCAAGTATGAGCAGAATGCCTGTTTCTGTGAATAGTACAGTAAACCAGTGCCTCACAGTGCCATTGCATAGTCAAACTGCATAAACTCAGTGTTGTGCATTCAAGGATCAGTCTCTCTGATATGTGCATTGTCCATAACTTCAATAATGTAAGCTTAAATCCTCTCTCTTTGACTGATATTTTGTCTGAATATGTAAGGCCCAGTTACTGAAATCATAATCATTGAGGACTGAGAACTGCTGGTATTCAACCATTCCATTGGTAGATTGAGAGTCAGATGTGAAGGCAGTCTGACCAATCAGTAGCACTAATTGTTCAATTAATTACATCGGAGAAAAGAAAACCAGGGCTGGATTTGAATTTGAGGGCCAGAGTGTCCATGATATAAGTCTTCATGGGACCAGTGTCTCAGTGTCTCTCCAGACTCCAGCACTTGTCACTTTTCCAAAAAGCTAGTGATTTAACTGCACCATGTTTCTTAGACATTATTTAATCATCCTGATTGGTCTTACAAAGGCAAAAGCCATAATAATGCTGAGTAAATTAACTTTATTTGTTGATAGTTGAGGACAAAGCACATGAGCTTGAATGGAGGCCTTAGTCTAGCGGTAGACTGGAGTTTTGATGCTTTTTGTGTTTTATTTTGTTGTGTTAAATTAACTTGGAAATTAATAGCTTAATAATTTCAAAACTGCATTCCTGTTGGACCCATAGATACTAACTGAATATTTTACTGAGAATTGCTTTCATTTAGAATGTGAAATGCAATTTGTACGGTGACACAGCATCAGTTGATTTGGTAATAATTTGCTGTAAATAGTTACGGTGCTTTTAACTGAAATTGATTAGCTCAATGTAGCGTGCTGTGGTACATGTTCCGCGTGATAAGCCTCCCCCCCCGCCTGACTCTCCAGGTATCGCGCACGGTTCCGTCGTCGCCGGGGTGATCGGCGCCAAGAAGCCGCAGTACGACATCTGGGGCAAGACGGTGAACCTGGCGAGCCGCATGGACAGCACGGGCGTCAGCGGCAAGATCCAAGTGCCTGAGGAGACGTACCTCATCCTGAAGGAGCGCGGCTTCGCCTTCGAGTACCGCGGCGAGATCTACGTCAAGGGCATCAGCGAGCAGGAGGGCAAGATCCGCACGCACTTCCTGCTGGGTCGGGTGCAGCCCAACCCGCTGACCCTGCAGCCTCGGAGGCTGACGGGCCAGTACTCGCTGGCTGCCGTGGTGCTGGGCCTGGTGCAGTCGCTCAACCGGCAGAAGCAGAAGCAGATCCTCAACGAGAACAACAACTCGGGCATCATGAAGGGACACTACAACCGCAGGACGCTGCTGGCCGCCGCGGGGCCCGAGGCGTCCGCCCACGCGCACGCCCACGCGCACGGCCACGCCCACGGCCACCCCGAGGCCGCCGACAAGGCGGAGCTGCCCTGAGGCCCCGCCCTCCGTTTTCCGTCCGTTTTTGTTTTTTTTCTCGTCCATCCGATGTCAGCGTTACATTTTTTGTATTTCTTTTATATATGAAAACAATAAAATGGGTTTAATTTTTTTATAAACGGGGCCTGCGTGTTGTGTGCTGGTGACAGCGCGTGTCTAGTCTGTCTTTTCAGCCGTTACCGTGGTATGACATGTTAAAGTGTTTAAGTGCCACTGAGTTTGAACCAGAGCATCACGCCCGTTAGCATTAAAAGGTTTCAACATGCTGGGCACATGTAGAGGTTTCAGGAGAGCAATGACATCTAAATCAATGAAACATTAGGGATGTATGAGCCAAAATAGGGCTATACAAAACTAACAGTTCTCCGGACATCTCTGTGTAAGGTCTTACAAATAACAGGAGAAAAGTGACAGCCATAGGTGAGGAGTGTTAAAGGGCATAATGTCCTAGAGAAGACGGACAGAAGATGTGAATTAATTTATGATTTAATGGTGGCATTGATGAGTGCAAAGATTCCCCTCGGAGAAGTGGATCACTGATATTACAGCAAACATGGTCTAAAAACAATTTGTTCAAGCGAAATAAGGTATACAGAACTGAGAGATTAATGAATGTTTTTCTCTATCAATACAAAATGCAAAACCGGATGAGATCATCTATTGTAGAGATAGAGATTATACCCAGGGCTGTTTCACTGCAGGAGTTTATGGCACTTTTGCAAGAAAAACAGCTCTTGGCAAGATTCTGACGCACATCGACTGGCTTGAGGGTCAGAAAGGCGGGATTCACGTACCCCACAATAAACTTGAGCAGGTGATGAACACATGAGAAACTTTGACAAAACAATGTCATGGTGGAAAAACGAATGGAGAGACAGGAAAAGTGAAGATATTTCAGTATTCTTTGTTAGCATTAGAACTGATCACTAAGCTGGCACAGGATGGATGCCAGAGGACAGAGATGTGCTGTTTCTCTTTCTCATGGGCCTGATTACGAGGAAACTGAAGGATTAAATGAGCCGATTGCTGCAATTAGTTTAATGATAATTTGACACATGGCTTGACACAGAGGCTCATCCGACCCTGTGGGGGTAGAGGCCTGAAATGCATTGCCTATAACTCCCCAATCTGTTTTTCTTTCTGCTTATAAACACCATCTATGCCTAGTGCCCATGTTAACTACTGTCAGAGCAGGGCCAAGGTAAGTTATAATACAGACTCATTATACAGATGATAGTAAATACTGTATATTCTAGGCAATGCACAAAAATTATTGCAATGCTTCACTGGGTCTAGTTTTATTTTATTGAATTATTTATATTTTCTAGATCCATTTGTAAGAATTTCAAGTGGGCTAATAATGCAGAAGAAATATATAAGAGGTAAGATCATTACATTTGCTGTCGGTTCTCGCATTAGTTGGATAGCTTCCTGTCACTATAGACTTGTGTGAGATTCCTTGAGTTGCACACTGATCTGAAGCAATATGTTTGGGCCTGGTGACTGGAACTGATCTTCGCTACGCGTACGGACTCACAGGCCACCGCCACGATCACCAGCAGTTGGCTGCTGGCCCCAACCTCACTTGTCGGTTACAGCATATTATGGGAAAGATGACAATGATACTGCACATCACAGACACCTGCTGCGAGACGATAAACTTGACAACTGTCACATTGAGGATATTACTACCTAACTCTGAAGGTAATGGAAAAATGTACTCATATGCAAGGCTTCGCAATATAAATGTGAATTAATATGTCCAATCTAATCTAGAATCTAGCATGTACACCGAAGGTTTGCCTGGAAACATATGATGAGAAAAGATGCTAAACCCACCCTGTGCCACTTCACAATCTTGGCAGCAAGATGGCAGCACTGAGCTTCCTTAATTCCAGCCCTGTCATATGTGGAAAGGATAGTTCTCCCAATATCAGACGACATGAGGCCAAAAGTCAAAGCATGGGATGGTGGCCCTGAGAGGACATCTCAGGAAAATGGAAAATGTCTGTCAGTCCATGTAAATGTCCGTCAATCAATGGAGAATGTCCGTCAGCCCATGTAAAATGTCCGTCAATCAATGGAAAATGTTACATCACATTACATTAATGGTATTTGGCAGATGCTCTTATCCAGAGTGATATACAGTTGATTAGGCTAAGCAGGAGACAATCCTCCCAGTTAAGGGCCTTGCTCAAGGGCCCAACAGCTGTGCGGATCTTATTGTGGCTACACAGGGGATCGAACCACCGACCTTGCGGGTCCTAGTCATGTACCTTAACCACTACGCTACAGGCTGCCCTGTCAGTTCAAGTAAAATGTCCGTCAGTCTATGGGAAAATGGAATGTAAAACATCCATCATTCTGTGGAAACCATCCTCAGTGTATGGAAAACGCCCTTCTCTCTAAGGAAAACATCTGTCAGTCCTTGGAAAAAGATATAAAATATCCCTCAGTCAAAGGAAAACCTCCTTCAGTCTCACATGCAGGCATGAACTTTTTTCTCATGTGTACTTTGTTAGTGGTAGTATGCTATGTGTCCCTGCATGGCCTGCTTTATTTACACGGGTCAATTCCTGGTTCCAGTGCACAGTAATGACACACGGTCCTGGTTCCAGTGCACAGTAATGACACACGGTCCTGGTTCCAGTGCACAGTAATGACACACGGTCCTGGTTCCAGTGCACAGTAATGACACACGGCTGATGTAGCAATAGCTCATCCAGCACAGGGTCCCCATCACTGCACTGGGCCATTGGGATTTATTTCAGCAGAGAGAAGATCGCCCCACACTGACCCAACAACACATCTTCCAGTAAGCAACTTTGTTTTCCCAGGAGGACGCCCATCTAAGCACTACATATCCAAGCCCACACTTACTTGGCTTCAGCCATTTGGCATGAGCAGGGTGCATGGAGATTTGGCCGCTGGAAAGTACAATTAATAATAGTGTAATTAGGCTACCAGTTTACCAGGTTGGCTGTGAGCAAGTATTTGTTTATGGGAAGAGTACATTCTGTACTAACTCAAAAAATGAATTTTATTTTTATTTTCTGGGTACAATGGAGGGAATAACAATGCAGTATATCAGCACTTATCAGTCCATCAGTTACATTTGAGATGCATTTATATTTGGTTTCATATAAATAACAGATTTGAATTAATTTATATCCTTGAAGTTAATCACAATGTGCCTTTTCTCTACTTTTTCTTTCGAGCCTATATTTTTCTTTTTGCATAAAGATTTTAAAATGTTTCATTAATACTCCTGAATACTCTGATTGCAACTGAAATGCAATTGATGTATTATTTTTGCTTCATCTATATATTCATATTTATTAAATACAATGAACACACCACACAGCAATGCTCACCCAAGTATTGTATACTCTGGCGTGTATTACTTTTTGAAATGGCATTTTTTTCATGCCCATTGAAACATCACCTTACAAAATACACTTCTTATAAAACAGTGAATTGCACTTATTTTGTATTTTTATGTGTTTTTCATTAACATGTTTAATGTTCGGAATGTCTGTAATGAACAAAAGGAGTTTGTTATTAAACATGTTGCCATGTTCAGTATGAAATAGAAATCAGCCCATTGAACTTATAGACCAGGGGTGTCCTGGAAGGTAGTTGCAAATGCAGGTCTTGTCTTGTAGTTTACACACACTGAAACTAATATATACTATGGCCCTGGCACACAGGGTGAAGACACAGCTCCTTACCAGCAGATGGTGCCCAAGATACAGATTTGTACTATAAGGGATTTTTAAGACAGACACAACATTTACTTATTTACAATGTGCATTAATATACATGCACATTAAAACATTGTTATACATATTATTATGTTATTGTAGGATTGATAGGATTAGTTGGAGAACCTTAAAATGTAAGGTAAAACAGCAATTATTCGACGGGATCCAACTGTCATACCACTGAAAATGTAACACCGTATTTGAAAAAAATGCATTATTTTTCCACAAGATGGCAGAAGAAACTACCTTGAGACCACTTTTAACTTATTTTATTGTTTCAATATTTCAATGTTGTGCAAATGTATTGCTCATCACAACAGAATGGTATATCCATACACAATAATACTTCTTGACCAAACATGCTTAACAGAAGCCTTTCCTGGAAAGCCAACAACATTTGAGCTGTGCTCATGACAAGGTAACACGGCAAGTCACAATCCATAAAATGTGAAGATGTGAAAATATGAAAGTGGTGCATGTCAAATAAAATACTGATACATAATGACAACTGTGGCCCATTTACAAATGGCATTGATAAATTGAGGTGCGATAATCCATGGCCACGATTTGTGAATGTGCGAAGAACGATAAAGACTCCAGAAACCGTGCTGATGGCAAATGGAGAGCAGAGAACGAGCGCCATCACCTCTGACCCCAGACCCATGGAGTTACCCAAACATAAAACACAAACCCATTAAATGCTGACAGGATTGTGGGCCTGACCCTGCTCAATGACTTAAAGTAACAAAGAACAATGTTGGGCGAATAGCAGGTCGATCAGCCTGAATACCCTGTGGCCTGATAAGCTGATATCATGAATGCCTGGTGATTGAGCCTCCCGGAGGAAAGCACCTCATGTAGACTGCTATGCTGGGTTTGGAAGCTTCTGTTGGAAAGCAAATGGGAGGTTGATATGGTTATTATTTGTTCATTATGGTCATGTGGTCAGATGGAGTTCATAATCAGCCATTACATGATGAACCTGGAAGACCGCAGTGATTAAGGATCACATTGCAGCTGAGATGGCGGGTGATTTGGAGTTGAGCACTTCAGAGTTGGGTATTTGGCATCCATGGGGCTGAATGCCTAAATGATGCCTCTTCTCCCCTCTCCCAGCTCTGAGGGTGCATGGTCTGACTGACAGAACAATGGCTGTTTTTGAAAGTTCAGCCAGAGGCCTACAATAATTTTAAATGCCACCAACTTTAGAAGTTTTTTTTTACATTTCAGAGCAGCTAGTAGGGAGGTTCCATTAGTGAGCAAGGCACTGAGAGAGAGAGAGAGAGAGAGAGAGAGAGTGAGGGAGAGAAAGAGAGAGAAAGAGATATTCCACTCGTGAGCAAGGAACTAAGCGAGAGAGAAGGGGAGGTTTAGTAGCCATACTAATTTGAATAACAGCAAGTTCTTTTCTATCTTCTTTCATATTTTCCATATGTGCAGCAGAAGCACATTGCCTGGGAACAAGGCACAGGTTTCAATTAGGAATTCCAGGAGTTCTCAGAGGACGTGGGATGAGCAGGAAGTCGTCAGGACTGGATTATCTCTCAGTCCGCGCTTCGCAGCACTCTCCTCCCCCAACCGTCTTCCTCCTCGCCTCACGCGATGGGTTTCCATGGCAACCCCTCCCGCCCGCGCTCTCCGCCATCCACCGGAGGGTCCGCGCCGCCCTGCAGACAGGCGCCCGGCGCCGCCCCTCAGCTTTCTTCTGTAACAGGAAATCTATTCCGAGGTGGACGACCGAGACGCGGGATAAACGCCATCGTGACACGCGTGTGCCTGGAGAACCGCTGCGGTTCCGTGTCGATTTTCCCACACACACAATGACGTGCGAAAGCGCTGAACGTTAACCGTCAGAGAGACCGGGAGATGGGCGTCTTCTGTCACGCCTGACTCTTTATATGCTCAGGTCTTTCGGAAAGATATTCGACTGAATTACTGATACAATACATTTATATGTTCTTAGTAGAAAATTGTTGTAATCCGCTGGTAATCCGTTTCAGTTTTTTTTTTTTCACCAGAAAGGAGATCAGGGTGTCAAAATTGAAATAGGTATTCCAATATCATATAAACTACAGCCAAATTTACAGTGATTGTTATAAGCTTGAGTGAAATCTCGGAATCTTTGACATCCTGCTTAATAACACATTTATTAATGTTCAACTAACCATCAATAATGGAATTTAAACATGTATAATGTCATTATTTCTGCATTGTTAAAAATGAACCAATAAACAATGTCCTCAACAAATGCAAGCTTACCATTGTTGGTAATCCTTCTTAATCCAAAAGACAATACATCTATGATCAATTTGCAAATATGAGCCCACCTTATTTCCTTCTTCAGGGGACCTCCTTATTTAGCAGTGCAGATTTTCCACTGGATGTGATTTTCGGTTTGCCTGAAAGTATGATTTTAATATCAGCGGACATTAATCTGTCTGTTGCTGTTGCGGCCTGTGGTCCAAACATTATGTTCGTAAAGACACTGGAGGATTTCTACTGAGGTCTATGGGGATACCTGCAGCATGCAGAATTGACACCAAATGACTCATTTTGCATCATATAGTGACACCAAGGGCTTCTGCTGAAACGTTCATATTGAGCAAGTTTGCTAGGACTCCATGTTGGGTAGTGAGGTTTGCTTAGTATAAAGGAATGCTTTCAAAGTTTCTCTTCACATGCACGATGTAATGGAATAGGGCAAGACTGATCCCTGGTGTATCTAAACCCACAGGAGAAATACTCGAACTGTCACTGTATGCTTTCTTGTTGCCTTCCATTACAGTACTCATGCACTACTGCTACAGGAGTAATGGTGATGGTAAGGGTATTCTGTTCATCTGGCCAGATGACCAGTTCTGCCACAGGTTGTCTTATGAAACCTGCACACTTACAGTATTATAGAATGCTATTTGAAAGGTTTGATGACAGGAGAATATGCATGCTCGAGTGTTTACATTTAAATCTGATACTGGCAGAATCAGATCTATACTACATGCAGATGTGTTCTATTCCACATCCCATTTCCAGACCACAACAATTATCAAATGCAACACAATGTGGTTTTGACATTAAATCAAATCTAATCCTGTATAAAAAAAAACAGTGTAACCAAGTTTGTATTTGTTAGCTAGAGAGAGGTCTATGGTCCACAAGTCAGTACTATTTGCTCTTACAGTAAGTAGTTCAATGAGCACAAATCAACTAATCATCCAACCGTTTAATTTCTCTTTGTTTATTTTCCCCATATATTTATTAATTTTTTTTAAACACTGATAAGATGTGATTATGTGATATGATATGAAAATATGTGTGGAAATCACAATATGGCACAGCAGTCAAAATATGTATCGTACACAGTAGGTCAAGGGCAGCATCGCCTGCTGTTTCTGATTGTCCCTGGGGCAGAGAGTAGCGATGGAGATGTTTATTCCAGCCTGCCACTCGTGCTGTAAGAACATGGAGGAGGTTTATACGACGTCACACAACAGCCGCCTCTTTGTATGTCACCACATTGCGTTGGCCAATCAGGTTTATCTATATGTCTCCCTCCACCCGAAAAGCAAAACACTTCCTTGCTGGCAGCTCTCTGTGGTCAATTGCATCGTGGATAAAAGGCTGTTGCCATGGCTATGTGACTGACGCTCCAAGGTGGGACTACCAGGTGGGTGGGACGGGTAGCTGTGTAGAGATACATTCCTTGTGCCACTGATTGGCTGCAGCACTTCAGCCCCAGCCAATCCTGAAATCTCTTCATATTACGGATGGGTTTAGGACAGCCTTCCTTTAGTGGTATTTAAAGGAACCAGTTGCAACCCTGGTGATTGTTTATTCGCTTATGGCCTGGCTTAGTTCTGTGTGGGGATGTGTGTGTGTGAACATAGAGGAAAGTAAGTTTGAGTGTATTGCTTTGACAATTACATGTGCTCTGCATGTTGCGTTTTTGTCTTATATACAGTTTTCTTTCTTCCAATCCTTACAGATATTAGCGGGGGAAGAAGTCACAAGCTGGGCCATCATTCAGTGAAGGACATACAAATATAAATGCACCGATGTTTTCACACACCCACAAACACACACACACACACACACACACACACACACACGTAATATGTACAATACAATATATAATGCAATACAAAATATAAAAATCCCAATTCCCTGTAATTCCATGTCTTAAATGCATGAGTTTAGGTTTTTTAAATTGTATTTAATTCTGGAGTTCTTCAGCATACTATTCCCTGACATACACTCTTTTCTCGTCCAGTAAAAAATGAAAGAACAGATCTTAAAAGACTTATTAACAGGAAGAGCGCCAGGCCTTTGGCATAATGTCATGTCTGCTAAAAACATTCCAGCTGAAGCAGGCTAGCTGTTGAGATATTCCTCAAGGTGATTCCGGTGCAAGGCACAAGGCACATTTTCTGCATCTGAACATTTTCAAAAACATTGAATGCTGCCATTCTTGTGACTGACGGCCGCTAAACAAATGTCAATGACTTGGTCAATGGGGAGATCATATAGCACAGACAATATCGGAGTACACATCATGGCATTACTGATATATTTACAGTACAGGACATGCACACATGGGTATCATGGGAAATGAAAACAAATATGTCATTATTGATCTGTTATTGAGTTTCAATTGCGTGTCCCTAGCGAAGGCAAAGCAAAAATATATATCACAAACCCCTTGAAACACATGGATGGGGTTCTTGTGATGAGTACCGTGCGCTCAGTTTAACCCCTAACAAGCACTCCTGAACATTTCAGCCACCGCAAACAAGGCTGCACGCCATTAGGAAAGCCTGCGTTGCACTCCACTGTGCACACGAGGCATTTGTGTGTTTCTCCTTACACTGAACATCAAAGCTGAAGCTCGTCATAAGAACAGTGGTCTCTCCATTCTCAGAGCTTCCATGTAGGGGCGTTCGCGTGCATCTCAAACAGGCACCTGCACACATATTATGCGCTTTGACAGTCTATAACAATTTTAACCCCTGATGACGTTCGTCCTTTTGGCATCTTCCAGTCGGCTCGCAGCTAGTGGCAGGACATCGTGTTCGACTACGTCTGTAATGATTTACTGCCATTAATGATAATGGCTTCTACATTATCTGAGCCTCAGATATGGTCTGTCATTAATGCGCGATCCTAATTAACGTATTCATGTGCCACGCTACGTAGTTACAGATTTCTAACAGATAAGGTCTTGTAGCTGCTGGCATCCGCAGCGTTCACTCTTCCCCGGAGACCAGTGTCCTACATTTTACTGCCGTGCAGCAGTTATATAAGCTCCGCTGAAGCTTCTGTGGCCTCATGTTGCTTAGCAACAAGCCTTGAAGCCTCAACAGGTCTCTATGGGATTGCTTCATGAATGACTACCTGGAAATGGCTGGGTAGATTGATGATGCAAATCTGTAGGAAAAAAAAAGGGGAACCACACAACACAAAATGTTGACTGTTAATTCATTATTCATGAATATAGTACTTCACTTCCCTCCACAATGAGACAGAAGACCTTACCTGACCAAAATCCAATTGTGCACTGTCCTGAAATATATGAAGTACTACATGAATACTTACTTTCAGCTTAAGAAATGTCACCTACCCTAAGCATAGCAAGAGTTTTCTTGATGTTTCCTGTCTCAGTTAGGTGGTTTGGAAAAAGTTATGAATACTGCAGCAATAGTTTTTGTTCAGCCATTTTGGATATGATTTTAACGGTACAGCGAGCATAAATCCTATGCAGTGCAGTTCAAGTTCCCTGTGTTTTGGGTTATTGCTCAGCCATTTATGAAGAAGCACTACAGAGCTTATTCTGTCTTTCCGTTGTCTTGGAGTCACAACCAGGTCTCCAGATACTGTTTAAATATTGATTGCCCTTTCATGAATGATTAATCAACATTTTACTAGTCACTATCCATGGACCAAATTCTTTCATAATGCATATTCCTGAAATATGTACAATATGTTACCCATAATTCTCATTTGTAGTATGATTCCAGCAGTTTTGTTGATTTTTTAAAGTTGTATTTCTTACTAGTATACTATTGCTATTTTTAAATGCCATTTAACAATCACAGATATTAGATTGTGCCTCACACAGAGTTCTCATTCAATAGACTCAATAGATTCTACATTTATTTTTGTTTGTACTATTACTGTGGAACCCAGACCAAGACACAATACAAGTTGGGTGGATATCTAGCCACATTGGTTCACGTAACAAATTGCCTGTGAGAACAAATTAGTCTCACTAACTGAGGTTAGTCTAACACAGCACAATAACTCATTCAGGCCACTGGGAATGCCGTGTACTGGCGCGCTACCATTAAATATAATTGGTGCTTACCTCTGTCCAGGACACAACAATAAATCTGAACATTTTGACAATGTTTCTGGAGGTTTGCAGTATTTCCCTGTTTACGCCAGTGTTAGCGTGCTCGGCAAATTGTAAACATGCAATAAAGTAGGGCCTTACTTTTGCTCTTATCGAGAAAAGCTTGCCCCATACCACAAAGCATCATTCTCAGACATGATAGGACTTCTGCCATGTTAATGGAGAGAAGGAGTCTACTTGTGAACCAATTGTTTTGTTCCAGTGACCTAGTATGTGCTATGGTAGATAAATATACCATCAAGACTTTTTGTGGGTTAATGAAATGAGTATCTACAATATGTACTGCTTTTCAATATGGTTTATAAAGGTAGCATTTTTTTTAATACATCTCAGTCTAGCTTACGTCCCATCCTGCAGCCTTGCATTTATATATTTTCCTCCACCAGAGGGTGACATCTCATTAACACTGCACATATAGTCAATGCCATTTGCTTTTAAATCATAAACAATATGAAATTTGCTACCATAAAGCTAAACCCTCATTCCTTGTCCATGCAGTAAGCCCAAGTTTGCTCGTAGATATGAAACAAGCGGGAGTCCGCCCACAGTTCGAGTTTTACAGCTGATGCTAACCACATCGCCCCCACCGGCTTCACACACACTGCGTCACACAAGGCAATGGTTCCGTAAATAATCTCAACCAGGGACGGGGCCTTGTGGACAAGAGGGGCGTGTGCCGTATCAGGAGGAGAGAAAGGGTGTACATTAAAGGCCACCAACGTGCCGTTAAAATTTGCAGCAACAGCGAGATTACAGCCCTTTATTGCCATCCCTGTGCAAATCAGCCCCGTCCAGCCTGGAGTCCCTAAGGGCCATGCTCACAGGGACTTGGCTGATGCACCATAACGTGCACACTGGACTTCCCCTCAGGGATCTGAAGCAGTGGAGCAGAAGACATGGGTGATATTCCTGTAACTCCCTTCAAAGATCTCTGCTGTTGAATCAAGGACACATTCAAGCCTATCTTTTTCATCGCTCCACAAAGTTTGACACAACAATTGACATCAATACGTGGTTATTGCCAATACTAATTAATTTTGTTAAAGGTAAACCATTGCTCAGCATGTCTTCAGGAAAATCTCTGGGATAAGATCGATATGTGGTTTGCATTTTGATGATTTCACACCCAGAAATATAATACTCTGAATGAATGAGGTAACCCAGATGTGATTTCTTAATTTGCATGATGATCAGCCCATCAAGGGGGGGAACGTAAACCAGAATTCGAAATCAGGAGGGATTGTCTTTCTAATGGCAAATTATCAGCACATGCTGTTTTCTTTGGTGTTTTCTTTTCACATCACTGTCATTAAATTGAAAAGGCCAATACATTTTTCTGAGTATATTCAGGGTTGATGGTCAGCTAGATATCCAAAAATAAAGCACATCCCAAGCCAAAACATTCAAAACTACAGGATCCACACATTCACAAAGTATGCTCCATACACAGCAAGAAACGTCGAGAAACAGAAGCAAATCAAGCATGTTGTACATTTGTATAACATCAGCAGACACACATGCTCTTTGTGTTGTTATTTTTTAGCGCAGTCTATTTTTTGTATTTTTTTCCTAATCGACTGAAATCAAATCACCATCAGGGAATAAATGGCATCGTCTCTACTTTTTAACTAACCCTTGCGTATGCACTTTTGTAATTCACTCTGAATGCCAGTGTCTGCCAAATGCCTGAATGAGAATGTAATTCAATGAATCAATGATCAACATCATATCCCACATTCCCCTCACCATGTCTCCAGTCTAAAACCCAAAAGCATTTATCTACAGACCATCACACCAGACTCCTCTGTGAATCTGCAGAAAACCTCTAAGCCAGCCAAGTGTTCAGGAATTGCTCAGTCAGCAAGATAATATTGAAATCCAAACACAAGAGTCCAATTTTCCCTCCCACCCTGACCCAGAATATAATATGATTGCTTATATAACTCGTATGTACTGAATCAGAGTATAAGGGCCTCATTTGTGGACTGGGATATTCATTCCATTGAACAGTAACATCGATTTGTGACCATAAGACATGGGCTCTGACAACATTTTTTTCTGGGCATTAGTATGCCAGTTAATGAATAATTATGTGCTGTCAGTCCTGTTTAGTCCCGTTTTCAGTCAAAATGACAACCATCATCTCCACGGTTTGTGCGTTATAAGAAGATAATCAATACCATTTGTTTTTGTAGCATGTCTGAAAGCATTGTTTTGATTGGTTGGACATTCGGCCTTAAGTGAGTTTGATTGCACTGAGCTAAAGAGCATTTCAAGTCACTTTCTTACAAATAATAGTTTGCTTCGTGGATGTCATTTGCATGCATGTCTAATTGGTACTTACCACGTTACTAAATGGTCTGGAAAAAAGGAAAGCAGAATTAGAAAATAAAGCCCAGTGCTTTGTTTGAATGTCATGAATGTGAAAAGTAAATGGTCCTCACGAGATTTATTCCTGCAGTAAGTGCTTGGTGTATGGCCAACTAAAATCCTTCACTATTTCTCCTTGCAGAGCAACTGTAGGTGATTTAGGTGCTGCTTTCTGAATGAAAGTTGAATGACATTTCAAATCAATACTCATCATAAAACTGTCTGAAAAAAAAAATGTTTTTCCCCGCGATATGTCATATGCACCCTCGTCAAAAATTCTGACAGGCCGGTTCTGTGGCACGTCCTAAAAAAAGCATTGTGCTTCACAGTCGAGATGGGCCTACAATGGTCTGCTTTGGAATTTCAACTTTGTCAATGCTAGCACATAAAGGCATATTACTGGCCACAGCATCAGCCAGGGATTGAGGGGACGTGATGGGATTGTCTCAATCCGTAAGACCCACACCACTGGTTCATCTGCCTCTGGACCTGCACTAGAACTACAAAGTTTACTCCGCCAATGTAATGACATCTCATTATTCCTCAGCAAGTACAAATGAACAAAAGTTACAGTTGGCTGCACAGTCACTGGTAGCATGTAGCACAGTATTGATTGGGGAGAACATTTCAGGGATAAAAATAGGTTAAAGAAGGTTGTTTTTAACAGTGTGTTTACAATATGGTCTGCATCAGGACATCATGATGTAAACGTAATCCAGAGGAACCACTGTTTATGCTGGTTTTCATTCAAAACGTTACAATTTTCTGAATTGCACCAATTGTTCTTAATTAGACATGCTAAATTTCCATTGAAGGATAATTTACCTTCTTAAGAACACATTACTCCTGTATGTCAGAAATAGCTGGATATGGCCGCATTTCAGGATTAATAACACTTCAGATCAACTCATCTTTTTTTCTGCAACTTAATTTTTGTTATTTTTCAAAATGATTTATGAATAATTTATGAAATTATAGACTGACAGGTCAGATTGTGTGTAACCATTGAAAATATGAATATCTTGTCCCTTAAATTAAACCATTAAATCAGTCTTGAATGATGTGTTAAATTATGTTTGCGAAAAACGAAATGGAACAACTGGAAATGGGAAACAGGCCATACAAAATTATTGGCTTTCTGAAATTTAATTACAGAATTATTTTGGAACAGCAAGCTGGTCTTGCAAATTGGTAACAGATTGGTGAAACTGGCACATTCCACAACGTATTTACAGCATACCACCTTATTCATTTTAAAAGTATGTTTACTAATGAACTGCTTGAGGAACAGAGGTAAGTTATAATAATGAATAATGATCCGATTCCACATGTGAATTTAACCCCCTGTTCCTCAGTGACAGAATAAGATGCATTCACCTCTCCTCCGCACTGCTGCCCAAAAGATCGATGACCTCATTCAAATTACATCCCACTGCCTGCCTTTCAGGAAACAGCCTTCAAGGTTGTATTCTCTTTGTACTATAGAGTGCTTGATTACCTCCTCCATGATGCATTTATCTGAGAATTATAAAATTGCACAGCAACTATTAGGTCATCACTATGGGTTACAGGGGTTTTCATTAGTTTAAAGTGGGAACCAAAACTATTCATATATTGGACATACTGTACATACAAACACCTGTAGCATTACTGGTCTTTAACTCATGTCTTCATGTTCGATTTGTGCCCAAGGTGTACCAAAATTCAAATATTCAGAGATTCTTGTATTGTGCCTTCCCCCCACATCATGACTATATTTACAGGATGAAAAATGAAGTCAAATAAAAATAGGAATTCTGGGCACATTTAGAGGAGAGAAAGGAACTTTGTTGCTAGGCAACTGTATCAAGACGAAAGGGAAGGGTAGGACAAAAGCAAGACACAATTCCTTTCTCCTCGACTTTTAATTTCAATTTCAGAATGATTGGCCTCACAAAATCCACGCAATGTGCTTCAAGAAACTAACGGTTATTTATGAAAATACATTGTTTATCCTTTTTGGTGCAAATAAAGGGATAATTGAAACCTTTGAAATAGATTAAACTTCCTTTCATTTTAAATGTGACTTAGATTCCTTTTTTCCAGACCACAGAATGTCTGTGGCAATAATGTTTTGTTATTTCCGTGACCAAGACAGATTGCAGGTGTATCATAATAATATTAAGCCACTAAATCTCAGGAATATATACCTCAGGTATATTAACCCTTACAGTCCCAAGTGTGGCATATGGCACTCAAGCTTAACTACTGTAAAATCCCAAGAGTGCCTTATGGCACTCTCAAACGTATACCTTTTCAAAAGTACTGCTATGCTATTGTTTTGAGCCAATATTAAAACCCTACTAGATGTTCAACTTTCTTAATTTTCTCAACCAAAGCAAAAACCCCTTGGGATCTGGGTGCTTCATATTGGACTTGGGATGGAAAGGGTTAATAGAGTCATGAGAACAATATGCCAGCTGAAGTGATTTGCTCTGGAGGGATTCCACTCAGCTTTTCTCTTCAGTGCCACCAAAAAATTCTTAACTTCTGTCATAAGAGACATCAGACATACATTTGATGCTTGCCATTTCAATCGAGTTGTCCGATTGTGGGGGGTGGCAGCTTTGCAGTTGATTGAAAAACAACTGTAGTGCTAAGGGCTAAGAGCTGGTTTCTGGTGAAATGCATTAAAAATAGAAAATCTCACAGGATTGCTGCCAGTTCTTTTTTTCAAGTTTTTTTTCTCAACCCAGTTGAACTGAGTGATTCCAAAGCTCTTTGGTTCAGTTAGCTGTAACAATAAACAGTGTCATTGTGTCATGCCTGGATGTGTCTAATCTAAGCATAGAGGTTGTGCTTACAGAAGGAATGTGACCAAATACTGTATAAAATATGACAACTTGTGTCCAACTGAAATGCTTAATTTATAAGTCACCAGCTCAGTTGATGTTAAGTGGCTTACTGTGCTTGCTACTGCACCTCAGTGAACAGTAATGTTATGGTACAAAATGGCTGATCTGCATCACCCAAGAGGGTCCTATACATTGCTGATGATTGGACTCTCACACTCACACACTACCAAAACTGAATGCTTTGCCCCTTGATGTATTTGGTTGGAAAATTATTAGTAGTTTCCCCTTCATTTCATGAAGGCTCCCTGCAGTATGTTGCATACAAAGCAATAAATTAATCCGAGGGAATGTTTTTGTTTGGTCTCAACACTTGAATTATGAATGACTGCCACGCCCAAGCAGCCACTGTCCCTGTGTCCAATTGTATTCCAAGAGGTACCTTAAATGCCCTTTGTGTGATTTATTGCTTGATGTGAGCCAAATATAAACTGATAATTCAGGCCTTGTTCAAGTCCTTGAATATCTTATTTGACGGCAGAGGGTTTCAGCAGCAAACAGAACATG
Source organism: Conger conger (assembly GCF_963514075.1). Classification (NCBI taxonomy): domain Eukaryota; kingdom Metazoa; phylum Chordata; class Actinopteri; order Anguilliformes; family Congridae; genus Conger; species Conger conger. Next base: position 30,859,800 of record NC_083768.1, read on the forward strand.
ATTGTATAAACAGTTTTTTATTTTATTATAACCTTTTTTACAGCTTCTTTGTCTCATCATTATCAGTCTTGAAGCATATGGCAGAGGTATCGTGATCTCAGGCAAAGCTAGCTTTGGGCAAGGGGTCAAAGGTGAGGATTCTTTTAGTTTCTGGGAATGGAGATGATACCCCAGACAACAGCTTGTTCTGATGAAGTCTGTCTGCAGCAGGAAGCCATTGATGAACACTTGGACAGAGCAGCTGGACAGTCATAGCCCATGTCACGCTGGTTATGATGTGGTCGTGTTGGGCTCATTGCTCATGTGGAAAGATTCTGCTGACCTGCTCAAAATATTTATACCGCTTCCCACAACCGCCTTCCCAGGATGACCTCACACCGGGGTGGAAAACGCTCAAAAGCACCGGATTTAGCATCCTTCCCTATGTGGCATGTTGAATTTTAAACACATCAAGGTGAGTTCACTCAACCGCAATGCGGCAATTATTTTGATATTAAGAAATACATTTTCTGTTGATTTTGCAAACGGCTGAGAAATGTCTAAATATACTGTAGAGGCTTATTTGTAATTGATGTTGCCGGCCAATATTGTATAAATAACAGATGCCTGAAATAATTTTTGTGTGCGTGTGTGTGCGTGAGTGTGTGCTCGTGCAAGGGTGCATGCATCCATGTCAGCGTAGACATGCATGTACTGTATGTGTGTTAAGCAGGCCTCCTCTCTACCCTCTCATCACTGACAGTGCAGATTGCTATATGGAAGAATTTCCACACAACAGAGTGACAACAGCGAGTCAGGACCCTAAGGTGAGATAGCATGAGGAGCACTAAAAGCATGCACACACACACACACACACACACACTCACACAAACACATGCACACACAGCTAAGGGAATGTAGTGAAGGGAATGTGACAAGTATGCCGATGTAATCCCGTGCAAAGAGCTTAAACAATATTTCAACATCATGGTAAATTGATCAGTTTTGATGCTAACAGTGGCAGACATTGGGTGGATGATGATGTGAAGGCCTTAGGCTTAGCAGCAGCGGGCACTCTGGGGATATCGGTTTACTGTATATCTGCTCTTTATCCAGCATACAGTGCAGAATGTAGTGTAATTTTACAGAGACACTCAATTGTAGAAGAGTAATATTTTACATGGGAATTCATCGGCAAGGAAAGTAAAGAGCTTGGATGCAGCTGGAGGAATATCTCGATAGCAATAGCTAGAATAAATCAGTCGAACATTTGATATGAATGATTCTATTGGAATAGTACAGCCTGGCTCTAAGTCGTCTCTGTCATTATTTTACATATTTACAACTCAAAATACATTTGTAAAACACTGATAATAACACATAAGAGAGCCTTAACAATAAGGATGAGTGACTGAACGCTATGAATACAGGCCTTGTGGATTTGTCACCTCCTGTGCACAACAACAGCACTGTTTACTCTGCTGAAAATGTTCCATTGGCTCAGGCAGTAAAGCAGCCAGCCCGCTGTTGCATGGTTAATGGGGGAAGGGCCCGGTTGCTTAGGAACACGGGGCAATGTTTTTTGAGCCTGTCGCTTTCGTTCGCTGTGTTTACAGCATATCCCAAGAGGTTCGAGAGGATCCAGTCTCTCGTCTTGATTAGCCTGCAGGCAATATAGCTATGAGACATGGGCCAGGCAACTGCTGTTCATTCTAACAGAATTACCTTATTCTCTCTAATTCAGTGCAATCCAGCAGTCTCTGTTGCTGCAGATGACTCCTGACTGACTGAGCTGGACCACTAGGGTGGTGCTCCTTGGGAGTCCCGAAGTCTTATGATCAAAGATATTTTTTTGTCTCCCCCTTTCTTGTGTGTGGCAAAGGTGGTGTTTTTTTAACCCTGGCCATCCTCGTTGTTCAAACATTTAAAATGATATTCATCAGTTTGTGTTGGCACGTGGTGTTTTGCCTTATCATGCACAATAATATCAAGCACAATAATAAAATCATACTTAATTTGAGTGAGTTTGAACTAACTTTGCTGTTAGGTCCCACTGTACATTTAGTACCTCTTTACACTTTTGTAAATGCATAATAAATATGTTCCTGTTTATTAAATATGACTCCGCTTATGATCCTATTAATAACCACACAGCAAGTCAGTTAGCTAGTATATGTATTCCTAGCTGGAATTCAAAACTTATCAGGAAGCAAATACATTACACAAAATTAATTTGAATGTTGTAATGAGCAAATGAATAAATTCTTGCATACAAAAGAGAAAGATGTGAGAATTGAATATTTAAAACAATTATTTACAAATATGCCAGCAGCTACACTAACTTGTGCCCTGATGCTGTCGATTTGCAGTCATATTAATGAATGGAGATAATGTTTATTGACACTGCAAGCTATCTATCCAAAATAGATGAGCATACCCATGGACAGAATATAATTAAAGAGCCGAGATGCAGCAATAAAACGCAGTCACAAGTAGTGGAGCATTATATTACAATAAAAAGATTTTATAGGCATCATCAACAATGTTCTATTGAATTGTACCATTCAGAATTCAATGGTGTCTGGGTGTTCTTGGCCTAGTTTTCCTGACTGGGGAGCTCTGTAACCTCTGCAGGGCATAAGGATAAAATTATACAATTTCCAAAATTTGATCAATAAAAAACTATAACCCTCTCACCATTGCACACATTGCAGTTCCATTGTGTTTATGAGCTACAGACCTGCACATCATTGAGGAGTTATTCCACAGCAACAATCTGCATCTTTTTCTGTCTTTTTCTCTGTCTGTCTCTCCTCCTAAAAAAAACCTCATTTTGTACATCACTTGTTCCAATTACCAGAAATGCATGTTGAAATTATTTTTCTCTGAATTAACTATTCATTACAATCAATTATAGACATGTCCCAGTGTAAACGATGTACTATGCAGCAATTGAAAGCTTTTAATCATAATTAGATGTTTGTTCAAAGGATATAATTAAGTTGTATTATATTAATATATGCAATGTTGTTAGTAGTTTATGCATAATTCATAATAGGTTAATGTTAATATTTGGAAAGTATGTATTGTTAATTTTTACCATGTTATATAATCAAGAATAAAGGAGGTGGGGACACAAATTAGGACTGTTGTGTATATTTATTTATTTTTTATATTTATCAGGGACAGTGCACAATAATCAGCATTTTCAGTTTCCATATCAATGTCAATGCGCGAGAGATAGCTAATGAGCTAATGTATTTCAAAAGAATTTATACGTTCTGTCCAATAAACATGTCCGATTTGTCAGACCTTGCTGCCTGTCCAGACACTTGAACAGTGTTTTAATAGGATGAGCCACCCAGCAGCCAATATGAGATCCTTGATCTATTCATTTGAAAATCAACAGGTGGAATTAGTTATCACTGATTTAATTTCCTATGCCACAGTCCACACACAGTGAAGGTGGGTCAACCATCACATTGATTCTGACTGATCAACAGGCCTCCAGTATGATGACCCTGAAGTAGGTATTCTTCAGTCTAATGAAAACGTCCAATAGTCAATGGCAAACCTCCAACAGTCTGTGGGAAACCTCCTTAACATCCGTCAGTCTGTGGAAAACATCCTTCAGTCTATGGAAAACCTCCATTGGTGGAACTGGAACCAAGTGTAGACTTCGAACAAATAAAAAAAGATCTTTATTAACCAGGTCAGACAGTCCAGGTTCAGAAGCCAGCAAACAGGAACAACATGGGATAAGCAGTTTGTTGTGAAGGGGCAGAAAGGGGAATGGAGAGCAGAGAGCAGGCGAGACAAAGGGTTGTAACCAAGAGATCAGTCCGAGAGGGAAGTTGGTGGACATTTTCCTTAGACGGGCGGGTATTTTGTATAGACTGATGGATGTTTTCCTTAAACTGAATGAGGTTTTTCATAGACTGATGAGCATTAAGCATGTTTTCCATAGACTGACAGAAGTTTTCCATGGACTGAAGCATGTTTTCCATAGACTGATGGAAGTTTTCCATGGACTGAAGCAGGTTTTCCATAGACTGATGGATGTATATTTTAGACTGAATTAGGTTTTCCTGAGATTTGAGGGCCACCATAGGCCAGTTGTCAGTCCTGGTACCCCCATGAGTTTTTTCCTCAGCCATTCACACACACATACGCAGGTAACTTGCAGTCATTGTTAATGGCAGGTGATACATAGTAATCAAGGTTATGAAACATCTTTTTTTGACATCTTTGGCTGTCTTCATCTTCAGTCAAAGGCTCTGTGGCTGAATGATTGGAATCTGTTAAGGAAACTACTGTGTTGATTTAAAGAGTTTGAAATAAAGAGATTAGATTTTGAATATCAATGGCCTGTGTAAGAACTTTAAAACATAGAAGTGCCTACGTGAATATATTTATAATTCATTACATTGCATCTTCTTGAAATGAAGAATTCTGGACTCTGCCTCCACATTCTGCCTATAATTTGGTTGCCAAGCAATCTGTTCATAAGGGGTTGAAGGGATGGATGCCAGATATTACAAATGTTTTCCTGATCTCTCTGTGTCATAATGACCAAAATCTGTGACCTTTTGTAATGAAATGGATTCGTTCTCACTATATTATTCAGACTTTTAAATGGGGAGGTGGTCTGAAGTAGTGGTTATGGAATTAACCTCATAACAAGAAGGTTATAGGTTAAAATTGTGAACAGGACACTGCTTTTATGCCCCTGAGCTAGCTACTTAAGTTCTGCACAAATGAGCGATTTTTATATATTTTATATTGTATGTAATGTGAGCTTTGGTGGTCATCAAGGACAAGAATATCTGCTAGGAGAATAAACATTGCATTGTAGTATTTTATGTTATTTTTCATTGTATGATTTGCGCATGTTTCATAACAGTTTGTAATGTGTCTGTGAAGTATTTTTATTCCGATACCAATTCAACATTACTGAATGAATGTCAAGATTGAAAAAAATGTTTTTTTTTGCTTCCTATATGGGAACCCCTGCTAGCCCATATGATGCTTAAAGGCGCTCATTCATTCCAAATGTTTCCTATGCTTCTAATCTTTACAAAATAGTTATCATATGTATGGCTGGGTGTACTTCATATATATTTGCGTATTTTTTGCCATTTCTTATTTTCCCCAATTTTACTGCTTTCTTGTGATTCTGTTTTATATGGCAACTGTCCACCTAACCTAACATAGCTTACAGTGAATTTTATGAATTTTAACCATATACAAATGCCAGGAGAAACAAATTGTGATAATGATTCTGGAATGCACTGGGATCAAGACTCCTGTCCTTGTCAGTTGTTGTAATGAAATGTTTGATGGCCACTGTCAACAGTGTTGATGCCGGGCACTCCATCCCCCATTATGGCAACATTGTCAGTGACCACACGTGCTCCATCAATGACTCAAACCTCACAATGTACAACAAGATGTACAAAAATGTACAAAAATAAAAACGGACACACGGTACTCCAATTGTATTATTTTAGTAATGCAACATGAGTAACATGAGCATACCTTTTCTTGATGGACCAAAGCAATGAAATACATCTGCCTACTGAAGCATTTTAGTTGTATTTGTCCTCCTGAATTTTTTTAAACTTCAAGCACGTGTTACTATTGCGACAAGTTATTTAAACAATTTACCTCTTCATTTACCATCAATTCATTTTACAAATCAGTACTTGTTTGCCGCTTGTTTTCAGTATTCTGTGATTTCAACAACTTTGCCATGACTACTCCATGACTTTAGCCAAGTCTTATTCATAAGTTAAAAATCAACCAAGGCTTTAATCCATTCTTCTTTATCATCGAAATCAATTTACATCAAGAATTTCCCCAACAACTCATATACGCATAGACAATGCCTCTGCACTGAACTATGCAAGGTTTTTTCCCCTCTATTTATTGAGGGAGTCACACAGGGACCTAGGTGACTTGTACATGTTGTGATTGCACAAGCTTAAAGAATAACAAACATGTACATTTCTCAATTACCAGGGACCTCATTTACAGAATGTAAAAGTGTGAGTATGAATGATTTATCTGCCATATGCACATTTTATCTATGAATCACAAATGACTATGAAATAGGACACACAAGTTTAATTATGCTGCAAGGTCTGGACCTTGCTTAGAAGCACTTTATATCAAGTTCTTTAACTAGCAACACCGGGATGGATTTCATCGCACATAAAATTTATGATCAAGTATGTGCATACAACCATTTTACAAATGAGGCCCCAGGCCTTGAAATGACCCACTGGGACCAGACATTCCTTATTCTGTTATTTTGGACGTTTTTCCAAGAATGCGGTGAATACAAACTAAGTGCTGTTCACTGAAGGTCTGATGAGGTATACAGAATATCAGGAACAAACCAGTTTTGGGTTTGGAAAGAAATATATAATAAAAGTCTCATGTGGATATTTAGCAAAAATGCGTACCTCCCTACGTAGATTTCTGCTTGCCTGTTGCTTTTAATGGAGGCTGCCAGCTAATTCATTCAGTGGCTATGATCCAAATTGCTTCCTGAAAATATAACTGTCTGTACATGCATCCATTTTACTGTATTTGTTTTCAATAATATTCATGTTTTTTGGGGGTTTTTTTTCATCTGACTCCAAAAATCTCCCTCCTCCTAAAATCAACTTGGAAACCCAAAAATATGTGGAAATGATGAATGGTGTGTCAACCTAGCTGCAGATCGAGCTTAATTTTGCGTTTGGAATAATGAGGCTATTCCGTTGCAAATGAGGTGAAAAACACAGAATTGCCAAATTGATTCACCCAAGCTGCTGAGGCAAATAAGCCCAGAAGTTGATATACCCTGGAAACATATTTCCAGGGCATATCACTTTTGTAAAGGAGCATTAGCTTCCTCTTTATTCTATAAATTCTGCTCATAATTTTAGGGTAGGCCAAGCATGCCTTCAGAGACTTCACAGGGCTTTCTATTCTACCAAACTGCAGTCCTAAATGTCTTTTCATGCTGCTCTAGGAAAGAGAACACAGGTTGTAGAATAGCACTGACAGAAATAAATCATCCCTCTCTCAAAGCATTTTGACAGTGCTCACAGGACATGGGGCAGACACTGGCAGAAGAGAAAGGGGGAAAAGTGACATCACTTTGTTTTCATCAAAGATGTTTGTTTTCATCGATTCTGAGCCTTCTGTCTGAGCTACACTAAATATATTTTTTGTTGTTGCGGGTACAAGGGCTTTTGCATCCCATGATGCCGTTCGGTTCATATTTTAGGAGTGTCTGTGGAGTGTGTATTAGGTGGTCCTCATTGAAGTTATGTTATGTTTCCAAGAAATAAAATGCTGTATGAAAGAAAAATATTGACCTATATAAGTGGTAGCTCCCAAGAGAAAGATGTATAACCCCCAACAAAAAATGCAGCTGTGCTGCTCTTGAATTATAGTTCTTAATTTATACAGCAAGCTTCCCTATGTGCTACTGGCACTCCAAACACAAACTGCATGTCACACTGTGTGTGTAAATTTAGGTTGTAAAATGAATTGCCGTATGAAAAAACAACACTTGCATGGACTGTTTAGAAGATTGAATTAACAGCATGAAATGGGAGTGATGGTGTTGACATTAATGAATGTGATGAGAAGTCTACATTGAGGACATATTAGAGAACTGAAGCCTGCGGGACAACACTTCCCTTCCCTTCCACATAGACTTATAATTCCTGACATTTAACCTGTCTAACCTTCAGATAAATGTACAATTCTCCACACAAAATATTTTCCTGTTTTTGTTATTAGACTTTCCAGACCCAAACCAATCATTGTGCTTGAACACGGAAGAACAGAAACCCATCAGCCACAAAGTCGAAGAGTGCTGGGGGGTGTACTACCAAGCGAGATTACCGAGTTAGCAAGCTAGCCCAAGTGTTAACCCTGGGTTTTCTGTACTGCGAAGCGGAGTTATTTTTAATTGGGGTATATCGCCAGGGCAACGTATGCTGCGTAACCCGGTCATGGAAGGATATGAAACCTGAAACATATAAAAGCACCACCAAAGGAATAGGTGTCTCTCCAGGATGTTCCTGTAAAACTCAGTGGTGTTATCGCTAAGCGGAGACTGAAGATTAACTGACTTTCTTCATGGTTACACTACGCAAAAGATATAGGCTAGATTGACTCGATGGCAAGAATGCAGTAGCCGACATAAAGCAAGCGTCTTAAAACCTGCATGTTGATACCTACGTCATAGTACATGTAAGTAAGTAAGCCTGATAGCGGTTGTTTGGTTTTGTAAAGCCAGGTTACGCAAAGAACCCTGGGTATGTTAAGCTCCCTTCATAGTACACGCCCTGGTCTACCTCAGGCTCCAAAGCCATCATCAGTTTTCAGTCTGGTGCACTGGTCCGTTTTCTCTTGTACAAAGCTCTCCACATATGCTAAGTTATAGCGACAGTATATCCAAAGGCTTTAAGTTTCTAAGTAAGGTGTTTACATTTAGCATTTAGATGCTGGCTAGATATCTAGTATGTAGGTCAGGCTTTCTTGCTACCCGGAGATTGTAATATTTTTCCAAAAACGTTTTATTTGGTGGCTCAGAATGATACATTTCTCCTTAATATCATGCTCAACTATAGCACAGTAATTAAGCATGTGGAGAAGTTATTGTCAGCATCAATCCAAGCTCATACTGCGCTGGAGGAATGCAAAAAGAAGTTCCTGTTCCAACTAAAAATGAGTCATATTCTGCTACCTGTTTCATTAATTTGAAATTATTGGAGACATCGCTTGGCACTTCTACATCGGCAGTAATTAAATATGAGCCTCAAACCAAATATTTTCATAGCTATGGAGGAAATTGTTCGATAATAAACAAGACACAGAACTGATACATAATGGCTTAAAGACGGCTCTTTGAGAGACACTTTTAATGGCAGTGATGAGATGGAGAGAACATTGAAATCAGAGCTGGCCTGTGTTAGAGTAGCACTCACTTTAATGCAAGACACATCTCAACACCCCCGGGAGATTAGGCCGCTTCCACATCAGTGCCTATTTTATGGAGTATTTATAGATTTACACACGCAGTACAGCAGCACGTTCATATGTACTGTACACATCTCTCTTTCATTTTCTCCCTCTCTCATTCACTTTCTTTTTCTGCCTCATGTTCACATACATACAGTTCCCTTTGTCATATACGCTCTTATTCCAGAAAATGTTAATTTATACCGCTTTAACCATCTCTCTTCATTACTACTCATCATAAGTTACGCATAGGACTGATCTGATGCGAGCTTATGCATAGTGCTAGTGCATAGGACTGATCACTGTCTTTCTCTCCCCTTCCTTGCACCAGCTTTAATTAAAGCCTAATGTGTCGTGTTGAAAATTGGCCTCTAAACACACTTCCGGAAGAAGCTTCCGGAAAACCATTGTTAAGCAGCAGCGTCTTGGGGTCTCGGGGTTCTCACAAAAGCATCCAGCCCGTCTCCGCGGGGCTTTAAAAGCCGGCAGCCGAACCGTGCGGCCACGGCAGCGGGAATGTGGTTGCCGTGGCAACGCGGCGGGCCAATGAAATGCACGCGCTCCCCGGAGACCGGGCTGCCGACGTGCATGGGAGCTGAAGCAGGTGGCCGAATCCGAGCGCGCGAGACAGCTCTGAGGAGCAAATTACAACAATTCCACTCAAATCGATCTATTTTCATCCAAACAGCCCAATTTTCACCTTAGCATTAGCGGCCCCGAGGGGAGGAAGCAGAAATAAAAATAAATAAATAAATAGATGGAGAGAGGAGAAGGGAGGGACATTTTTACTGCCGGTAATAGCGGCAAACAGCTGCAGCTAATCACAGTGTGCCACAAACCCTAGTGGTTTTAACAATCACTGGCCGAAAACCTTTTGAATACATTTACAAACAGCACTGAATGTGTGCAGAGAAAAAAAATGAGGCTTTAAGAAGCAACTAATTGCTAATGGCTTTCAAAAGCTCAGGTAGGTTTTCTGTTGTGTAATCATTCATAATTTAAAACCAAGATGTGTACCAGGCTCTGGGGTTAAAGTAAAGATGCGTTTTTTTTAATTATGGCACATCAAGGACTGAGGTAAATGCAAGGTGAGCTGAGGAATATTTCCAAAATGTCAGCCATGCCCTCAGGCCAGACAGCAAATGGCTTGCCCGGCTGTAAAGGATATTGGGGAAGAAGGCCCACTGGCTCTCTACGACGTGGAGCCTCTCAGATGAGCACCTTCATGTTCTTTCATGAGTCCCTCAATTGGTTTTCTGCCCTCAGAGGCTAATGGAGCACACATAGAGTATGTCACAGTAATGTTTGCCTCATGCAAGAACATTCAGTCGTAATCTTATCATAAATATCTCTAACTTTTTCCATGCGAAGTGTGCCACGTCGGATTTATCAAACGCACCAAACTTCAAACCACTGTCCGAAAAGAAGATGGGCGTTATAATACAGTGTATACTGTACCGTAGGTTCTATCGGATATATGGCTAATGCATTAACAAAAACAAGGGAAGACTGTACCTGATTGGTTACACTGCATTTCCTTTTGTTTTTGGAAAGACATACTAATAAGGCGGACCTTTGATAAACTTTATTTTTTAATAAAACAGTCAAGTAAAATATGTTTCTGAAAATACATGAGGTGAGAAATAGGCAATGGAGTTGCTGAATATCGATTAATATTTAATCTGCAGAGGCTAGTTGAAAATTTTTATTTGAGTTCTGTGTGCTGGGTGAGCTGCACTGACATGCTCTTGTTTATATTCATACCACTCACTTGTTCCAAAGAAAAATACGAGAAAATAGGTGAAAATCACTTGTTTTAAGAGATTTAATCGACTTAAGAACAAATCTGTTCGTACAAGTGGTTCTTGCCTTTTGCCCATTGTGTATCACAATTATACATATGTACAGGCACATTGCAGTCAATCTTTTGTACATAAAATAATTCATGTGAATCATGTGACAGTTGTTTCAATAATTCTATATAGATATTTGTAAATATCAGTATTCAAAAATTAAGCTATACGTTACATTTGTTTTTACATGTATCCAGTCTCTTCTAACATTTTGACAGTATGTACAAACCACCAACAACCTTCCAAAGTCAAAGTCACTCCCCTTCCAAGGTCAAAGTCACTTAGATCACATTTCTCCCCCATTTGGCAATTGACATCATCTGAAAAACAGCTGAACCTCTTGACCATGTCTGCATGCTTTTATGCATTTAGTTGCTTCCACATGATTTGCTGATTAAATATTTACATGAATAAGCTGGTGTACAGGTTTACCTAATAAAGTGCATGTAAAGCATATTAGATTGAATCGAGTCTAAAACTGGTATTGTACAGATGTTTTAAGAAAAAAAACATAAATATGTATACTGTCTCAGATCGCTGTTTAATTTAAATGAATTCTTAGGAGCTTGACGTTACCATTTCAAACCGAACAGCAAATTCTGATTATGCAGTTATTAAAATGAGCTATTTTGATACCTCAGGCTAAATATTAATTAAATCTATGAATATGTATATTGCCTCCAGTGGATTAAACACTTATTGAGAATCTATTTCTTCGGTCCGCAACTGCTTAATCATTTCCCCTTATTTTTATTTTTATTTTTCATTTTAAAACCTAAATCTCTCTTACATAATTATTAAGTTAGAGTGCGTTTAGAAAACTTGATAAAAAAATCTACATATACAGAACTAATATTTATCGATTTTCTGATGATGTCCAGCTGCCTGGCACTTTTTCTTTAACTTTGTATACAAAAAAATAATAATGTCAAGGCCCCTGAAGAGGGGGGGTGGTGGCGGGCTTAAAATTATTTTTCGATAAAGCAGCAACAACACAGAACTGTCATATTTACTATTTCCACATATGACAGCTCTAACCTTGCAGTCAAAATCCAGTCATACTAACTGTAGGATCAGTTTAGCAATTCATTAACCCAGTGATCTATGAGTGTTTGACTTTTCCTCAGGCCTCTTCATTTTTTTAACTAGCTCCAAGTTCAGTTTAGACAGAGAAGCGTGGGAACTGGTCAGATTTCTGTGCAGTCAGGGCCAGGTCATCCCAGGATGATTTTGTGGAACTTACTCTCTGGACGAGAGTGTGCTGTTCTCTCTCTCTCCCTGCGTACAGAGCTTTTCCAGAGGTTTTCCCTGAGGGTAAAGAGCGCATTTCTGTGTATGTCTGTGTCCGCGTGTTTGTGTGTGTGTGTGCATCTGTGTGTGTGTGTGTGTGTGTGTGCTTGTACACTAACCGAGCACTTTATTAGGAATTTATTAGACTATTTTTTACTTCTACTGCTGTAGCCTATCCACTTATGACATGTTGCGTGTTCAGAGATGCTCTTCTGCATACCACTGTTGTAATGTGTGGATATTTGCGTTACTGTCACCTTCCTGTCAGCTTTGACCAGTCTGCCACCAACAATCATTCCATAGTCAAAGTCACTTAGATTACATTTTTCCCCATTCTGATGGTTGATGTGAACATTAACTGAAGCTCCTGACCCGTATCTACATGATTGAATGCATTGAACTGCTGCCACACACGTAACATAATCACATGAATAAGTAGGTTTTATAAAGTAAAAATGCTCCTAATAAAGTGTTGGGTGAGTGCATGTGTGTCTATGTGTGCAAGTGTACAACACTGAATGAAGTGGGTGGATTTAGCAATGTGGAATTACAATACAACTTCATCAATGTATTTAATAGAGAACATGCAATTTACTCTGTCATGTCATGATGTTGCCCCTCTGTCCTCTGTTGGATGCAATACCATTTCATGCAAAGAACAACAGTAAACAAAATAATCACAGCAATCTGGCTTAGTGCCAGACACTCATATTCATTATTCTGGAATGATCAGGAGATGGGTTAAACTGTTCGTCGATCTGTGTCTGTCTGTCTGCTGGGCATTCATAGGACATGCTATTGGTTGTTTCCTCCTGCTTCTGGCTCTTATTCAGCTCTGAAACACAAACATAATTATCATGCTGAAAGAGGGAAAGGCATTCATCCTGGCGTTCATGCTCTCTATGAAGCAGGCTCCAGTGGGAAGACGAATAATTAAATCTGATATCCAGCGAGAATTCTAAGTGAAGCCTTTTATTTTCATGGGTAGAGTCAGGTATGAATTTTGCACTTTTAGCCACACGATATGAGCGACATCATTGTTGGCAGTAGCAGCACATATCTGTGAGCACATAATTTAAGTGACAGTCACACTGTCCTCCAAGGAAAAGCTCAGGTCTCAGTGTCAGGGCCAATTAACTCAGCGCGACAGGAACATCAACGCTGTCCGAGAACACGGAGGCCAAGGCCTACGTGCTTCTCTCAGCTGCCGGCAAGCTGATGATCCGCTTTGCAAAATCTAGACAGTTAGACAAAGGAAACAGAGAGGCCAGGGCTCTGCAAGCCCTTTTTTTAAATACTGTAAGAGTCTAGGGCTTCTGAGGACTGGGTACTCTGTCAAAGTCCAGTGCTTCTCCACTAAAAATGTCACGTCCTTCGATGCATGGTGCAATGTTTTCTTTTCACCAGTCAGCTCCAGCACCTTGAGAGCCAATAAAGGAATGTTTTTAATTCCCTCACACAGTAGCTGCAGCAGATGTGCAGAGTGCTCAACGGGCTTTATAAGTGAAACCATAATTAAGACTGTGCTGGCTTTTTAAGAGAATGCACTACAGGAGAAAGAATAAAGTCATCTTGGAGGCATTCATTTAAAAAGCCTTTATTACTAACTTGAAAATCAATATTTGAAAATGTAAAATCAAAGGAAAGGTTTCCAATTTCCCTAATAATAATATCTAATAATAATATCTTAGATAAGTTTGTTATTAAGTCCTCCTCGGCAATTATAACAGCTTGTAAACGTTTCCTGTAGCCTTTCAATTTGCAGTCTTTCAATTCTTGCTTTTGGAATTTTTCTCCATTCTTCTTGCCAGAACACCTCTAGCTCAGAAATATTAATTTTGTGTTAAGGTCGTTCTTTCTGCCTACTCTGCCATGTAGGTCTTTGTAGTTTTGTATAGTTGCCCTGTGAACAGCTAGACCTGTGTCTGCTACTCTTTTTTGCAGATCTTTTGCAGTGATGGTTGGGTTCTTCTAAGCATTTCTTACTAGGTCTTAGGCAATTCTATCTGAAATCTTTCTTGGTCTTCCAAACATTGCCTTGACTTCAACTGTTTATCTTCCATTTCCTAATAATGTTTCTGACAGTGGAAATAGGTAGTTTGAATCATTGAGAGAGTTTTTGTAGCCTCCTCCTTCTTGGTGGAAATGAACCATCTTCATTCTGAAATCTTTGGACAATTATTCAATACTGAGTATAATTCCAGGTCTGAATAATTATTATTATTTATTATTTATTACTCTGACTCATTGAGCGGACTCATTGAATGAGTAAATCACCTGGGTCTGGGCCTTAGCAATCATTGTTTTAAAAAGTAATAACAATCAAAGAATAATCCAAAAGGGGTCCCAAACATTTGCACAGGGCCATTTTCCATTTTTTATCATTTATAAACAGTAAAAAATTGCTTTAAAAATTTGCAGAAAGATCTCATGTTTAACCATTAGAGTTTAGGTTTGCTTTCCAACTAATTTAAACCAGGGGTGCCCACATTTTTGTACCCAACTGTAGCTATTTGAATAGTGCCTACTTATATATCAAAGTAATTAAAATGTTTTTTCACACCTGTGTATTTTTTATATGAAGTAAAACTCAACATGGTTTGCGTGAACTGTACAAAACTGAACTTGTTCTGAATGTTCCAGGAAGCTCTCACTAGCAGTAGACAAACAATGCACCTTGGGAAAAATAAATCCAGCATCGTCTACTCCATAAGCCGTTTGACCATTGCTTAAAAGAGACATCAAAAACAATCGGCTGTGAATTCTATACAGCTCACTGCAATAACAAAAATAATTGGGACTGAGCATTCTTTAAATGGGAGGATGATCCATGGTTTCAAACCACATACACGCAAATGAGCAGGAGCTTCTTAGCTTATCGAAATTGAAAAGGGACTTTTATGAGAGCTGTGACCCACTTTGGCCAAACTACTGTACACTTTCTTCACAGGTGCCGTGGAATAATATACAAGTTTTGTTAAAAGTGACACGGACCTGGTCCACGTTATTTTCCCTGTTATTTTCTCATAATTATCCGAATGCAAAATGGCTATTCCATCTGTAACACTTTCGATTATGAAACAGTTATTAATGCTTAATAAACCGTTGGCGCATTATCTGCATTATCTTTCCTTTGACATTAATATCGGTAGATGCGATATTTAGGCAAGGGTTTCTATATTGAGAAAACACTCCTATCTGAAATTGAATAATGTTGACCCACCATCAATGTTATGTAGTTATTGATGAAGTATAAGGTATTTATAACTGCATCATACACTCACTCGCCTAAACAAGATTTTATTTCCAATGCTGAGGAGTAAAGGAAAACCCCTGAATTCTGCAGCTGGCAGATCTATGGAACACCCCTTCCATCTCCTCGCTTGTTCGTGGATGACAGTCCCAAGATACACAGTCACACTTTGCCGCACCTTCCATTGCGCAGTAATACCACAGCAAAATCCAATCTGCGTCCAATTACCTCCCATGAAACCCATGGGTTAAACTCACTGGTGTGTCATCTGGCAGAATGTGAAGCAATCAATATTTCCTCTGGGGCCTGTTTGGTTTATAGCCTCCATTCGACGTGATGTTCTACTTAATGGATTCTAAAGACTTCTAACAGGGTATGAATGTGTTTGGGTGCACAGTTCACTCCTTATAAAGAGGCCGCGTCTCTGCAATTTAATTTGACTTGACGCTCTGCCCATGAAGATCAAGCAGAGGTCAACAGCGTGTTTGTGTAACCGCTCACAGTAGCATGTTCTTGATGGAGCTGATTTTCATTATTCAGATGGAGATTGTATGTGAGACAATGCACGGTGATGACCATTGGCAGGGAGCATCCTTTTTTCAGATATATTGGTGGGTTAAATGCAAGAAAGACCTGCATTCTGGTCAATTGAGTTACACCGCAAAACATGACAGGACCCACAGGTGAGGAGGAAGTGATGTCATGCAGATTTATAAAATCTTTTATGAAAGGTAATTTATAGGAAAGGAAGCAGAGGAGCAATATTCAGTTAGAGAACTAGAATTTTTACAGAACTAGAATTTGTATGTTATACTTTTCATCGGCATACACTTACTATTAAAAGTCTCTTCTGTTCTAATTGTTACATACAGTAAGTCATGACTAACTGTATGTGAAGACTCTTACATAATTCCTGATACATAGAAAATGATTCACCTTATATAAACATATTTTGAAATGTATATTTCAGTAAGATAAATGACTACATGACAATCAATGATTAGAGTCATTGCTAAAAAAAGAGTAAATGCTATGTACCTTCATGTGAATGTCATCTAGATGTCATCTGTGTTACATAATCATACTGTGGGATATGGTATTAAGTAAACGGTAGGCGTTATAGTTTGTTACAAACTATCATGTGTTCAGAATGAGCAGACTTTTTGGGGAAAATGTGCCATGCAGTTCTTCATTATACAGAATATGATCTTCCTTAGAAGGATAGGCTACTTGACTGATTGCCATTAAGGGCATGATTAAAGGTTTTACTACAAAACAAGCAAATGCCTTTTATGAGTTAACAGTACATATGTAACAGAAATCTCTGTACATTTGCGGATATTGCTTCCTCTAGTTCTAGAGAGAAGGGAGAACCTCCCAACAATAATTAGGCACAGAGATCTCATGGGTACAGTTTTCTCCTCAGCATTGTGGGATTACTGCCCTAACCGCTATATATAGAGAGAGCAGAGGTGTACAGTACCAGTCAAAATGTAGCCTTTTTTTGGCTTTTTTTATTAATGTTTTTTTTCCCACTGTAATCACACAATTCATATGTGGTCAAAGTGCAGATTCTCAGCTTTTATTAAAGGATATTTTTATACATATTGGTTTCGCCATTAGTAATTACAGTACTTTTCATACAAATCCCCGCATTTAAATGTTTCAGAGAGATTATAGAGAAAATGAAACATTAATAGCAAAAAGCTGGTCTGTCCAAACTTAGATCATTGTCTTGCTGTGGGATGAAGCACCTTCCAATGATTTTGGAGACATACCGTATATAGTATATCAGCTTCCTTAGGACTAAAAGCATACACTTGGTCAATTATGAGAAGGAAGGCATAGCTCCCAACAGTTTTAGAGAGGTTGTAGGATGAAGTAAGGATTGACAGAGTTTGCAGATAGTGACTGCCATCCTTTCTTTCAGGGGAAGTGCTAAGGAAGACCATGCTTGCCACAGGTACATCTCAGAATTCAGGGTGATCAGTCATGGGGGATGAGTGCAGAGAGGCACATATACTCTCCAAAGCCAGCCACTGCTTCTTCTCTGTCTGCTGTCCCCCTGGAGAGCTGCAGGGTGATTGCAGCTCTTGAGATGGGGTGAAAAGCTGGTCAACTGCCTCTGCCCTACCCCCTGATGAATGTTTGGGCTCATGGGCCAGGTATCCAAAAGCTCTCAGCTACAGTGTGTACCAGAAGGGTCAGGATTCCAAAACCATGGGGAGCATCACAGCCTTACTGGCCAGTCTTTTAGCCACATGCACCATCACGAAAACCAAAACATGCTTTCATCTAATTACTCCCCGGGTAAGTGTTGGTTTATCATCTCATTAACTATTCAACTATCTGTTTCAAAAAAGATTCCTAAATATCAATAAATGGCAAGGAGTATTGCTGCAAATGCAGTTCATGACATTGACCAAATGCAAACACAATTGTTTTTCACATGTCCATGTAAATACCATGAGAAAAACATCTATTGATCAAACAATGTTCAGTCATTATTTTTAGCTCTTTTTTAGAAATGTAAAATGTTTTATTTTTAGAGCATTTTTTATTTTTAGCGCATCAAATAATAGAAGAAAAGTTCAAGGTTCAACTGTTTGTTTTATCCTGGGAAAACATGAAACATTTCTCTGAATCTTACACGAGCTTCCATTGATGCATATTAATATAAATACTGTTACTAAAACACCTACAATAGTCCTAAGACACTACAATAAGGAGTACAATAAGCATAATAGTGATCTAAGTGCACTCTGAACATACTGTACACCTTCAGTCACACTTATTATTCCTGACTCATGCTTTGTAAATCATTTGTAATGATTTGTCTAATTGTGCAGTGGAATAGTGCAGTGCAACAGTGCTGCATTAAACAAGTTATTAAATGACAGGATGCTACATTTGTATTAATCCTGCATTTGTATGAATTAACAAATTAATGATTAATTAAGCAAAAAAAAAAAAACAGCATTCCAGTCATTTTTTTCTGGGTCAGTGGTATATGCGCACTGAATAGTGAGGTCATGGTGCAGGAAAGGTTCAAATCATTTTCAAAGTAATTTCCTCTTCTCCTCTGCCAGGGCTTGGATACAGAGGCACATTGTGGGGTATGTACACATAGCCAAGGGTGTACATACACACAGCTGGTGTGCTAATAAGAATGATTTGTTCTTTTACAGCTCAAAATTCATACAATCAAGATTCCAAAGACATTCACAATAAAGAAACCAACTGTCGATAATCAATTCAAAAGCCTAAAATATTCGTCAAATAAGGCTGTGCTACCAGCAAGTGACTGTGCTGCTGATTCTTTTGATAAGAGATGAAGCTCAAGTATAAAAATATTAATAATCTCAAACAATTGTATACCATGTCTAGTTCTTTAGAAATCTATCCTGCAGTTTACACAATTATAAAAATATATATAGTGTATAAAAAATATTGAGAGATGCTGCCTGTGCCTCGAAGGTCATATATAGTGATATTCGAGGCTCAGAGAATGATCTCATTTTGCCATTTAAGAAACACAAGCCTGAGGTCAGAAACAAAAATGCAAATAGAGTGGAAAAAAGTAACACCTCGGTGAAAAATGTTTTCATTATTTCATGAAATGACCGCAAACATGGGTGAGCAATCCAAAGGCACTGTGACACGCAAGAGCAGTAAATGGAATTACCCAACCACCCCTAGAGACGATTTTATGCTCTTTCTGCCGGTCTGAAACGCCCCTTCCCCCCCTCCCCCACCACGCACGCACTCCACCATCCACCAGAGACTTCAGCTGTGTAGTTGGTGGGTGGAGCTTAGGAGCCCCAGCACTGGAGCCTGTTGCTAGGGGAGATGCTTGACTGTGGCCAACACCGGGCGAATGATGCGATGATGTAGGATCTCAGCTGACAATGTCATTGGTGGATGCTGTGCCGTGGATCTCTTTTCCCCCCATGCAACTGCTTGTGTGCTATTTCTGGGTGTGTGAAGCAAATATAAGCAAATGCCAAACGCTTGTTTTGTTATTAATGGTTGCGGCTATGTTGCTGGTTGTCCCTCCTCTGGCATCCATTTTGTTTCCACAATAATTGGCATTCAGATCTGGTGGTACAAAACCTGAAAATAGATTTCAAAATTAATCTTAAAGTTGATATTCTTCTCTTGATGTGTATATTCATGTGATATGTTACAGTATCAAATCATTTTTGAAGCATTTTTTAAAATCATTTTCAAACAGAACAAGTAAGCATATAAATTTGCTTAGCAGAGAGTGAAATGAATGTTTCAATGTGGAAACAAAAGAATAATTGAATCAAACTAAATATTATTCTAGTCTTTGGCACAAGTATTCTTTCCAAAAATGCCTGTTCTGCAAATATTGAAATTAGGTCAATTGAATTATGCTTGGCCACCTCCGGTTATAAAATCCTGTAATTGCGTGAAGCTCATTTGGGCTGTTTACAGCAGTGTACTGCGGAAACAAGCATTGAGTTTAAATATGGAGGAAGACAGTTGAACACCTGCATTATTGACTTTTAAACAATTTAATTCTCCAGACCAATTACAACAATCATTCAGATGCATATACTGTAGCTGACTAATTTCATAAGACTTGAATTTCCTTTGATAAATTGTCTGTTTTTACAAGATTGGCATAGTCAAATTGATCAAATTTTTTATCAGGATCCTTTTTTCCATTTACTATCAGAGTTTACTTCTAGAGTAAGGATTTCCATTATTACAAATTCTTGCGTTACATGTACGTGTGAGCTCATCGGGGAGATAATCCTTAAGCAGATGTCACCATGGCAAGCTACCAAGAACTATGAAAGCAGAAGTCACGGAGTTAGCCTGGCTTTCATTCACACGTCGTGAAACACAAAGTGATTTAAGTTCCAGATTGTAAGAAGTAATTGTTCTGGTCTTATATGTGAAACCAAGCTAACAATTTATTCCTGGATTTGACATTTTTGAGCATCGTAGCGCACCCACCTATTATATTTCTTAAATGTGTACGCTTTCTTAACAGATTATGATGTATTTTTAATGTTTAATATATATCATTGTATTAATTGCGTCTATTGTAAGTCTACCTCCCAGATCCACAGGTGCCTCATCAGCAAATGTAACCGTAGTCATTAATGGCTGGCTACACTCAGGTCAGTATCTGCTCATTTGAAAGGGACAATATTGAGAGCGAATCACTTCATCTGGAACTAGCCATTGTTTATGTTTAGCCCAGAAGCAGACAAACACAGACAGGGGGAAATGCATACACGTGCACGCACATATGACTTATGATTCAGTTCTTTTGGGATATACTGTATATTATGTGATGCATGTGTAATTTGTAATAATGGGAATACACATACTGTACATTACACAGTCACACACAAAAGGACACACATGCATGCACACACTAAGTTGCAAACGCATGCACAGGGACACATGCACTTGCATGCAAACACGCATATGCTCATGCTCATGTGCACAGGTGTGGCAGCAAAAATAGGCCCCGACATAAATGCACACGCACATGCACAGGTACACATGACACACTTACTGTACATATGTATATGTGTACACATACAGTATATACGTTTTACGTTTAAACATACGTTTTATTTTCAAGCATGTAAAGCAGTGTGCTTTAATAATGATTCAATAGAATCAACCATAGTCTTACATTTTTTAATAAAATTAACATTTCCACAAAAAACAGGTTCCACAATTATTGGCACCCCAGATTTAATACCTGGCAAAGATGACAGCTATGGCTGTTTTCCTACAATTGTGATAAGGTTAGACAACACATTTGGAGAGAAGTTTAACCATTCCTCCATGCAGAACTATTCAGAATCATTGATATCCTTGGGATCATGTTCAGACTACAGGTATTTAATGGTCTGGAGGTGGCCATTGCAGAACATGGTTGTTGTTTTTACTAAACCATTTCTGTGTGGATTTTGATGTATGTTTGTAGTCATTTACCTATGACCAAGTCTCAGCTTCCAAGCAGAGGCAACCAGATTTTTTGCCAAAATTCCCCAGTACTTTGTTGAATTAATTGTGTCATTGATCTTAAATAGTTCCCCTGGACCACTGGCAGCAAAACATCTCCAAAACCTCAATGACCCTCCACCATATTTGACAGTAGGTATGATGTACTTCTCCTTGTATGCATTCCAGTTTGTCACTAAACATGTTGATGGTGTATATGGCCAAAATGTTCAATGTTGGTCTCATCTGACCATTGCCCTCCAGTCATCTTCCAGTCATAATTCCAATGAAGTTTGACAAACTCAAGATGCTTGGTTTTGGTCATTGTGCACAGTAAGTCTTCATGCCACCCAAAGAGTTTGCTACTATGGAGGTGCCAATTATTTAAAAAAATTTTACTTTGTGCTCTGCTATTCTTAAACTGCAATCCTTGGGTTACTTATGGCCTCCTTACCATCTTCCTAACCATCTGTCTGGATAATATGCACTTGTTCACTCTTCCTGGCAAATTTACAACCATTCCATATGTTTTACGTCTTTTCATTATTGCTCTTGCAGTACTAAGTGGTATGTTTAACCATTAATGTATTGTGTTTAGCCATTACCCGACTTGTGATGGTCAATTACCATCTTCTGAATGTGCATGCTTGTTACGCCATTTTTATTCTAAACAGGGAGTGATAGAATGACACAATATAGACTGAGATTAACTAAATTAAGTAAAACTGTATTGCATATTTCGCATTGTTTAATTTGATTTACAATAATTGTTAGGGGTACCAATACTTTTGGCACCTGTAGTATTAAGATAAAAAATAGATTACTAAATAAAAAATATGCAAGCAAGTATTGAAACAAAACTATTATTCCCATATGTTTGAACATAAAATATAGATCATTATCCATGTTGTTTATTATATACAGCCTTTTTATCCATTTTCTATTAAGGGTGCCAATGATTCTGGAGCCCACTGTACATGTATACACACACACATACAGTACAAGCACATGTATGACAGACACATACACATGCTCAGGATGCCAGGAAATGTATTATATAAGAGGAAGTGGTGTGTGTATAACTGGGAAGCCTTCATAGAAACAGAATCCTCTTCAACCTGTGAGATGAAATAATTGTTGTGCTTATATGATACTCGCTAAACAAGCCAACTTATTTGAATAGGATAAAGGGGATTTGATGTTTTTTTATTTTTTTTATTTGTGTGTGTGCCTGTGTGTGTTTGCCTGCCTGTCTGTCTGGGTGGATGTGTTTATCTGACCATATAGTATGTGACAGGAAATACACATAATATTTCTTCTTTGCAAGTATAACTGCAATAAATAAACAATGCATAAATGTTTTAACATGCAGTATCATATCCATTATGAATGGATTATGAATCCCAGAAACATGAGCTGAATGCGTTTTCCATGCCAAACTAAGTGCGTGAACTCCCATCTGAAAGGGACACGAGGGACTCTTTGGACATTTTGTCGCAGAACAAGACTATCGGGGAATAAATGAAAGCACGGCAGACTCAAAAATTCCTGTTGAGTGACATGTCAGAGTTTTTATTTCTCCCCAATACGTGGCACTGCATTTCAATGAGGTTGTGTGGTCATTAAGATTCCTGCGTGCGTCTGTGGTCTGCATGGGTTTGCTGTGAGTCTGGCGTGGGCACCGCTCGGCATGGTTCCCAGGCACGTACCCTGCCTCGCGCTGCCCGCAGCAGTGCTCCGCCATGACGGCTTATCATACCAGCTTACCGTCACACAGTTGTTAAAGCTACACTATCTCACAACAGTCCGACCGGGGCTGAGAAAAGAACGGTCCACAATCAAGAAACTGTTGATCAAAAGAATTCTCTCTCCCTCTCGCTCTCCTTTAATAACAGTGTAGGTGAAGCTTAATCTTCTAATCCCAGCAAAAATTAAGAGGCTTGTGCCAAGCTCCTTTTGCAAGGGTGACACAAAGCACGCACTTAAGAAATGTACCATGTTCACAATGTAAGTGTATATTTTATTGTTAGCTGTTCAAATAGCTTTCATTGTGGAAAACATATTTGGACTGTTTTTCTTTTTGCCCTCCTACTCATTATTGTATAAAAATAATTTCAACATGTCATATAGCTTAAATAGTTAAATAGACAAATGTGAAAACATTACTTTAGTTAATTCTTAAGTAAAGTGAACAAAATTTATTTTCAACAGTTCCAATTGTATTTTGAGCATGTCATATTTCTTTAATTGTGTTTAACTAATGGGGACTGTATGGTCAATATTATGACCATTCGTCATGACATCATTGCATGTGTGTTTATGTCACTGTGTCCCTGATGGAGGGAGTAGGCAATATTCCAACCATTATCATGACCACATTTTATTTTAAGACTAGTCCACCCACAAAGGCGCATGGTCATTTGCTATTTTAACACCGTAGGCGCTGGACAGGATGGGAAAAAGACAACTAAATCAGTCTGAAACTAGTTACTTACTAGAGACTAGGCACTACCTTTTCTCATCCTCATCTTATTCTTCTGGCTGGGGTGTCTATGGCAGTCCAGCCCCTAGAACCCTATAGTAAAATGTTTTGAAATTGGGCACAATCATTGGGGACAGTCCAATGATTCTTTTCACCAAGATTCATGTCTCAATCTCGAGCAATTTAGTGCCGCCAACAGGTTAAAAAATTAGGCACCATTGGATTCCTTGGATTTAGCCGATTTGTGCGTTCATCCATTATAGTCAATCAAAAATATCCATGAAGTCAGCAAACAGGAAGTGAGGTCATAATTCAGCAATGCTCTGATATAGCAAAATCAAACTTGGTACATGGACTCAGGATCCCTTGTTGAGGAAGCACCAAAAGATTTCCATCATTTGATAAAAAAATGTTCAAAGGCCACAAAGTTTGCACAATTTGCCCTTCACCAAATTTGGCGCAGATGATCTTCGGACAAAGCATCACAAAAGTTATCAGATGGATTTAAGATTTTCAAAAACATTCATCCATTGCCGCCCAATCAAAGGTAAACGACCTAAACAGGAAGCTCATATCCCAGTTACAACCAATCTTTGATCAAGTGACAAAACTTGCAATCTGTGCTTATAGCCACACTTTTAACATGATCTGATCAAGTTGACATGGCGACCCTGCTCTGCTGTCTTAGTTTATACTATCATGCATCCAGTACTGGCTAAAACACATTTGCAGTAGGCACCTGACCTATAGGTGGCAACATTTTTTTAGATCTGAATAATTGAATTTTCTCTCTGAAGTAGCAAGCCTTAAAATGTGAAAGCTTTGCAGAGTAATATAATTTCCGTGCTCACAGCCCAAACAGATGATCCAATTTACTGCTTCAAAGTCAATATTTTATCACATAAAGGGTCTTGCAATGACATTACGCTGCTGGTTATTTGAGGCAACTGTAGACCTATATTTTGCTGGGGTTCTTGGAAGAGTGCCATGTACTAGCATTCAGTGACTGAATCTATCTTCTGCAAAACGTGCCATTCATCCTAATCCTTCCATTCTGTTCTTAGTAGATTTTTCAGATTGTAAATTTAGCACATATTTATTGATGCTGTTGTGGGGCAAAGCATGACTTTTGAGCTTTGTGGGTTAAAGCATGACATTTGAAAAGGATTAAAATAAATAAAAACAATGCACACCAATAATGCATTTATAAACACAGCATACAGTAATAATAATGGCTTCATTCATTTTCAGAATGCTCTAAAGTCTGATTAACATAAGGCATTATGGTATTGCAGTGATGTTTAATGTAGCATACCATCTCTACAGGCATATTACATGCAGCATTCATAAACTTATAATTCTTAACAAAATCCATTGAGATACATGTGGCAAAGAATGCATTGCAATGCCTACAGCATATATATTTCTTTCATAATACATTTATAATGGAAATTAACTTTTTGTAATAATAACAGACAGTGAAATAGTAGTAAGTAGCATTTACAGGGATGGCAACTGTGCACAGGGGCACCTTTATGGCTGCATGACCAGGGGACCTCAGATTGACCGAGCGCCTGAAGGCTGTCTGCTCCAGCTACACTGGCAGTATACTCCTCCAACACAGTTCTGTGTGGCTCAGCTCATGATGGCTGGCAGTGGCAGCACAAACTGCAGGTCTTTATCTGTATTGTCTTGAATTGAAGGAGGATGTTGCAGCAATTATAAATGGACATGTTACATTTTTGGCAAAAGATAAATTGGGGCTAAAAGTTAAAAAGTTAAAAAAATAATAATGCACCAGATTCTAATATCAAATCTCAAGAAATGTCATAATTATAAACTAAAGCTAATCATTTTTCAGAATCTATGGCCTATCCAAACCTGTAGCATGATTGGCTACATGCAGCCAAATTTTTAAAAGATTGCATTCATATTTTGTACTCTACACATATAGTACAGTGTGTGGTCTTCTCCATATACACAGAAAACATTACACAAAATGCAGAAGCGGGACTTTTTTAAGAGATAAGAGACTAAAGCCTACAAAAGTTGGTTTCAATGGATATATCTTTTCTCACACTTTGAGGGTACTAACTTCACCTTTCCAGAATTTTCAGACACCTGTACTTTTGCCCACAAATCAATATTTCATTACAGCCAAACGAGAAGCACACTTGACAGTTACTTCCCTCTATCGATGTCTGACTGTTATAGAGATGTGATTGTATGTTGGGTCGCAAATATGAAGCAGATGCCAGTTTGACTCATGACAAAGTTAATCCTTAACTGAAGATGACTATTATTGCTACCACATGAGCTGTGCATATAATGTAAGCCGGTTTTCTAGAAAAAAAATGCAATCTTTTTTTTTTCTGGGAATGTTCCGTTTTTGCAGGAAGATTGAGCTTGCATTTGGTCAACATGTGGGTGTGTATGCTATCTTTATTTAAACCTCAGTTCATTTCAATCATCAAAACAAGTCGACAAATTATATTTTTATTACAATTTTCAATTATGAACAAAAAATGTATAGCATGTACTGTAGCTACACTCACTGAGCGCTTTATTTGTAACACCTGTGCATCTACTTATTTGTGCGACTATCTAATCAGCCAATTGTGTGGCAAAAGTGCAGTGCATATAATCATGGAGATGTGGGTCAGGGGCTTCAGTTAATCTTCACATCAACCATCAGAATGGGGAAGAAATGTGATCTAAGTGACTTTGACCATTAAATGTTTGTTGCTGCCAGACAGGGTGGTTTAAGTATCTCAGAAACTGCTGATTTCTTGGGATTTTCACTTACAACAGTCTCCAGAGGACGCAGAGAATGGTGCGAAAAACAAAAAACATCCAGTGAGCAGCAGTTCTGCGGGCAGAAATGAGAGAGGTCAGAGGAGAGGAGCCAGACTGGTCAAAGCTGACAGGAAGGTGATAGTAACGCAAATAACCACACATTACAGCAGTGGTATGCAGAAGAGTATCTCTGAACACACAAGGCATAAACCTCTAAGTGCATAGGCTACAGCAGCAGAAGACTTATTAAGTCTTTATGCAATCATATGTCTGCACAGATGTCAGATGCCAGTTGTCTGCACAATAATAGTTTTAGTTTTATTTTTAGTTTAGTTTTATCAAAAAGGGAATATTTGATTTGATTGTAGTCAGTTTGAAACAGTTTTGGTATTTATAATTATAATATCTGGTCACAAATATTTTGCTAAAGCACTGAAAACATAAATATGATGCTTACACACAGTGCAAGACATATTGGGCCAGTTTCACAGACACAGATTAAACATAATTTAATTGAGTCTAGAGTGCAGTGTTTATCTTATATAATTCCTTTGTTAGACATCCTTAGGAGTACTGTGTCCACCACCACACAATAACATGTTGGAGTTCTTTAAGAAGCACAAAGATGGGCACCAAACTGAATCCAGGTATGGCATTTAAAAGTTGGGAAGAACAACATGCAAATAGAGACTAGTGCAGGATTTTATTATTTTATGAATTTAAAATGGTTAAAATAATTTATTTGAAATGGATGAATAAATTGTTCTGCCTGCAGAGTAAGGGGGCAAACTTTGCACCAATATACAGCACCAATTGCTGACTAGAAACAGAAGCCTTTTTTGTGTAAGCAAGCTTGTATATACATTCCAGTGCGGAATCACAAAATGTGAATTGTGTCATCTATGACTATATATAATACAAAGACAACGCAGTACTAAAATGAGCTATTGAAAATGAGAGGAGAGGTGCATTTCTCAGAGGAGATCATTGCTACAGTAGCCTCAGGGTACCGGTCACATCATCAGGAGTAATTAATCTGTGGTAAATCACACACCCTGCTCCTGGTGAGACAGTATAGAGACAGTCCTGAGTATGCATTAGCCATCAGCATATGGTTTCAATATTTGTTTGTTTGTTTGTTTGTTTGTTTTGGCTGTTATTCGCAGGTGTTCTGACACTCAGCTCACGTTAATAGAAGATGAAAAGGACAAAATAATAGTAAGTTGTAATCATTGTGTCCTCCAGTATCTGTAGTTCATTTTCAAGTTAGCATTAGCCGAGTATCACAATAATTGTGGAATTGAGTAATATGTATGCACACTCAACCTTGTATAGGCCAACAGAATGGCATGCAGGGGCAGATCAAGGTACAGTCTCTCTGTAACTATTGAGAGGGGCTGGAGTTGAGCGTACCTGCATAATTTTGAGAAAGTATTAAATAGCTCATGCTGATATGTGAGCTTAGCCCATGCCCACATGTTGCATGATATAATGAAACAGGATGTAATTGACACTGAAAATCAGTAAGAAAATAATTTGTGTGCACCTGCTGTTTTTCTATTTCTGTTGGTTTGGTTGGTTCTAGGTGAAAAATCATCTATTCCACTCACTGTGTCTGAAAACTTTCTTTAATACATATGCACTGAAAGCTGGCTGGCATTCTGCAGCCTTCGCCAACTTGGAAATCAAAATGCTGTCTGCAGGCTATGATGGATGCTCTCAGCAAATGAAATGCTTCATTAGCTAACGGAAGAGAGGGGCTGATTTTCAGTACTGGGAACAAGCTGCACTAATTAATATGCTTTTCCTCCCTGACACAAAACAAGAAACTCCACAGTTGCTAGAAATGTGAAAGTTTTTTTCAGCATGCAATATAGTTGTAATTCTTTATGAAGCAATAGTGACTGTCATAAAAAATTATGTTGAAATAGCGTTTGTGTAAAAGTATTCCACAGAAATGTCCATCTTAACTATGGTAAAGAATAGCAAGCCATGTAGAAATATGGATTTAATATAATTATGAAACAGTTATTTTGAAACAAACCTTTGTGATGTTTCTAGATACTGTAAACCCAAATTTGTGTTGGGACTGTCAGTGTATTCCAGGGAGCAGAGACAGGGAAGCTTTACTGTGAACTGCATGAAAGATAATTAAATCCACAGTCACACAAGGCTTAGATATTGCTTATCCAGGGTAACTAAACAGGCTTTCCATTTCTGTATAATCCACTTATATGGGTAGATAATTCATAGAATCGTCATGACCATATTACTGTACTTATGAGATGTAGTGTATTGAGTGATACCTCATTACACAGTACTTCTGCATTTTCACACGTTCACACAATTCCTGTGAAACTGTACTTCATAACACTCAACTGTATAAACTCAATGAGCCATTCCTGATTGATACAATTTGTATCATTAATGAAAATGTATTGTTTGTATGGCCTTGTGAATTGCATGTTTCCCCTCATAGTTCTTGTGATAATGAGGGGGTTATCCTACTTACTGAATGCCAATACTGCAGCACCCCAAAATGACAACTTATACTATTTTATGCTATTAAAAATTGCTCACCTTATATGTAAATCTTGTAAACTATTAATAAAACAGTAAAATCGGGAAATCTTAAAGAGAATAATTTAATCTCTTTCAACAAATTAAAACATTTTTAATTAGATGATTTGCTAATTGTTTTTTCATGAATCTTGCTTTCTGTGGTTAAATTAACCAAACCATTGGATGTTGGAATGGGTCATTCCAGAATATTTGATTAAACATAATATTTAGGTCCCAGCAGATGTTTGCAAGGTTGAACATGTGCAGGGGTGAGGTCAGACAAATTGTAATATTTGTAATTATAGGAGCTTAAAAATACATTTGAAATCAGTTCAGCTTACAAACGGTCCATTATGAATTAAAAGCAGTTGTTTAATTCAGTGCAATTTATTAGTTTAGACTTTTACATTTTTAACGTAACTTAAATGTTGGGACACTGGAGCGATATCACAGCTCCTCAAGGTGCCATGGTAACCACTTTGAAAAATGCAGCTATTGAGGGTAAATGTGGACTGGCTTGGTGGCTGATATGCACCAAATGGTCAAAGAGAACTTAACTCTTTCAAGTGATACCTGCTCAGAAGGTGTTAGATCAAACAGGTCAGTCCCCTGTTTATTTCAGTTTGGTGACCTTATGGAGCTTTGAGCAATCCATCAAGAGACGGCTGATAACATAATACCTAATACAATTTCACCAGAAATACTTCAGTTCAGCAATTATTGTACAAATCATGTGGATAATCTGTGCTGCCACACCCATGAAGTATTACTGTCACCAAGAATCGGAGTTGCCTTTGTTTCAACTAGATGAGGAAACTGAGCCATTGGATAGCGGCCATAGCAACCTGCAGAATTTAAGTGCATCCGGATTCGTCGTCTTCACGGCAGCAAATTGTGCTGTTTCATAAAGCATTGTTTTAGATGGAGGGAGAGTCTCTCTCTCTTCCTCTCTCTCTCTCTCTCTCTCTCTCTCTTCCCCATCTTCATGCGTGTTATGACCTTGTTCGGTTTTCTCCCAGCTGGATAGCAATTATATTTCCTCATGTCGCTCTTGGGATGTATCTGAATGGGTTTGTCTCTGGCACGCGCCTTCAAGGGCCGGAGAGCCCACCCTCGAGCTGCACTGTCTGCCTGTCCCCTCGGAGCGGAGGGGGTGTCTGACAGTAGACAGGAGGGGCTGTTATGGCGGTTGACAGAGTGAAGGATTACACTTCCATTGCGCGAGGGTACCTCAGGGAGGTACGCACACAGAAATGACTTTCCTTCTCAACAGCCACTTAGCATCGGTCGATGAACAACTAAAACCCATGAAAAACATTTGATAAGGCCTTGTGTACATGCATGTATACATTCAAGGACTATTGTGTGACAATGTTTGGCCCGATGAAGACCAGTGAAGGCCATCGTACATGAATGCGCTGGGGATGAAGTGTGAATCTTGCCCAGACGGTGGTGTTTGATGTAGAGCCGTGCTGGAAGACAAGCAACGAACATCTTCTGAAGGCTAACACATCCACAGCCCCGAACTCTCTTTTCAAAGGAGGCGGCTCATCCATCATTAGCGGAAAAATCAAGAGTTCTTGGCAGAACATCTTATTGAAACAGCCCAGACCGGCGTTCCTGCTTTATGGTAATCCGAATATTTCCTTACAGCCTCTCTCTCTCTCACTTTCACTCTCCCTCTCTTCAATTGCTTTCGCAGACGCTGAGGTGAAGCGTTGTCCTGTTGAAGAATGTGTGAAGGTCCCAGCGTCCTGTCTCTCCGTGTCAGGAGGCCTGTGTTGTGTGTGCAGTGGGCCGAAAACTACAGATGCACACACATTTCTCCCCCGTTGCACTAATGCCTCGCATCGCACTGAGTGCACATTCACAATGGGAATACAGTGCCAGAAAAAGAGGAAAAATGAACATCCTGGCAAGAAAGATGAAAGCTTCTTTGTTCCCTTCCACACTGAATAAAAAGATAATTTGTGTATATCCACACATCTCTGCCTGTCTCCAGTTCTCATCAACATGTCCACAGCAACAATAAAACGGATGGAGAAATATGTACTCTTCCCCTGAAGGGTAAGACGCTTTTCAAGAAAACAATCATCCAAAATTATTTGTTCTTTATTCGCAGCTTTGTATATGTTGGAAAAAATATACATTTGATTCATCTTGAATAACACAACTGAATAAAATATAGGTATTTAAGGCAAACTTTCCTAAAATTCAGAGAATGTTATGAGCAGGAAACATTTCAGAAAGTGAGTCAGCCCATTATTGATTCATATTCTTGGCTTAACTGGGCCATTGAGGGGGACATTTGGATTGCAAACTTACTACAATAAAATGAGCCCCTGGATATTCACTTTGAGAATATTATCTTTGGCTGGAATAAAAAGAGTATTGTCAGGATTTTCTGCTTTTTTTATATCG
The DNA here is from genome assembly GCF_963514075.1 of Conger conger. Taxonomy (NCBI): domain Eukaryota; kingdom Metazoa; phylum Chordata; class Actinopteri; order Anguilliformes; family Congridae; genus Conger; species Conger conger. The sequence continues at coordinate 30,891,460 of NC_083768.1, forward strand.
ATTTGAAATTTCATTATTTTGTTGAATATGGGCTACATGATTTGCTATGCATGTATTCCAGAGTCCCTGGGCCTAAGTAAAGCAGCAGCTTAAATTATTTTCTTTATTTATGTATTTATTTATTTTAATTGGTAGCAGTCGTATTGGCTCAAACAGGATTATTGGTTTACTACCACTGTATGTTTGATAGCTCTGGACTTGGAAAGTCTTAAACATACACATATGAATGAGAAAATGAAAGAATATAATGCCATTTTGAATTCGGACTTATTCATTTAGATTTTAATTGAGTTCATTTTGTCGGGGAAGCAAGGATTAATTAAAATATGTTTAAAACATAAATTCCTGAATCCAGTAGTTTTATCCACCCTTGAATACTGAACACTAAAGTGCATCAACAGTTAAAACCCCTTACTTAACCAACATGTAAAATATGTTTATTTTATTTTATTTGGCAATTATTATCAAAGATATGAATTATCAATTAAAATGGCCAAATTCAGTGATAGGCAGAACAACCTGTTGGATAAACCTTTATCAAAATGCACAACTTGAAATCAGGTGAAAATCAAGAGATATATTTAGTTACACAAGATATGCACATCTAATCTACAGATGTGGTTCATGTATTACATGTATGTACTACTTTTCTGAAAAGGATGCTTCAAGCATTATTGTTGATGTTGTACAGATCCACCACATCTGATACCCTTGCTCAGAGTTTCTTGTTTCCCTGTAGCTGTATATCTTTGGGCAGTAACAGATGGATATGTAGTTTGGTGTTCCACTGAGAAATATGTCAGTGAATGTCCTGTCTGTGTTTGCAAACTGTATATCAAGTTTGAGTTTCCATCAGAAAGCCCCACTGGTAAAATCAGTCAGGAAATAGAGACGAAATAGTGGCTAGCTAGATGTCCCTCCCCTATGTTCTTGTTATTTTATACATTCCACAATAAAGGACAGAATAATGATAAATGTGATGCACTGACTTCCACCAGCAGTGACTCATGCCTGCCAAGTATTGATGGCCAAACACTGTAAAACTTTTTGTCTCTTTTCATAACATTACATGGACATATAGCATAATATACTGGTGAACAGTATGCCAAGGTCACAGCATTCAGTGGGGGCACAAAATAAATAACCTGGGATTCAGCATTGATAAAATATTTCTCATAATACCACCACTGATTTATTGTGATGTGTATTTAAACTGATTTCCACCACTGATTTATTGCAATGCATAAGTAATCCTGTTTTAAAGATAACATTATATTGGCTCCCAACTGGCACCCAGCGTTAAGACATTAATGTGCAGTCCAGTGATGCATCATCGCAGACAAACCGCAAGCTGTGCCGGAGCTAACAACAGCTTGCAGTCCAATGGAGCAACATACAGTATAAATGGAGGGAGGGCTTCAGTAGGAAGGGTTTAATTCTATTTCATTGTGAGTTTCATCCAGCAGCAGATATTTCAGGGCTGCCAGACATATAAGGAGGTAAAACGGATGTATCGAGAATGATACTTCCGGTATACTGCTCCCTATTAAATAGAGCTGTGAAAGCTAAATATAAGCAAACTACACAACTTGAAGTCTGGATTCAAAATAAAAAAAATGTAATGGTTTAAATACACAGCTATATGCTGAATACGATGGGATTTCAGTCCATAAAAAGTCATGTTCTGTGTTTTTAGATTGCCGAGATCTAAAACTCAGCCTCTCATAATGCATTCCCTTTCATAGTGACAAAATTTCCACAACTGGAAACACAATCCATCCATCCTAATGCCACCGACAATGTGTCTGTATTCATTTATCGACCCGACTCGTGCAACTTATAAAATCTGACTTAACTGGTATGATTCTAATTTATAAACATTCATATAATCTGTGGCCTATCGGTGAGAACCTGCAACCAATGTCAAGCGCAATTGGGGAAAAAAAACCAATAGCCGCAAATGAGTTGGTACATCCCGTGAAACTGGCTTTCCCAGGACAGATCAAGTAACCTTTGTTGTTGCATTTGGTACACAAATCTGACCTCACACTCATAACAACAGAATTTTTTTTAAAAGCAACGAAAAGCTGCATAATGATAATTTGCGGATTATCTTGAGCCTTGTAATTTTGTGTTTGTAGAAGGATTTAATGCTTCATTTGCACATATGAAGTTGTTGTTGTTGCCGTCTATGATGAAATCAGCTAGCATAGCACTCAGCAGTATACCGGAAATGCCATTCAGCAGGACTTCCACTTTACCTCCCTATTGGATAACATGTAAATGAGTGGTAATTTAAGTTATGAAATGTAAGATTACTTTCATCATTGAATGAGGGATAGACAGTTGGATCTTTATTGATCTCCCACACTGCATTTGTTTGAAGCAATTTCTTCCTTCCAGCCTCCCCCTACCTCTAACACTCCCCTACTGCTACCTTCTGGACACAGAGCCAATCTATTTTTTCATCAAACACTGATCCCTGCCACCCCATGGTTGCTATGGGTAAGCAGCCCCGGGGACTGTTGCTAGGGGCCGCAGAGAATTGAACCTGACCTCCTTAGTAACCCAGTCAGCCGGCGTGACCTATGGCCCTGCATGCACACCCATGTGTGAAACTGCAAATCAATGAATTACATTAGCAATGGCAGTTCCGGGGAATATGTGGCCCCTCACTTTCCACAGGGATAAGTACCAGCCTCATATTTGATTCCGCGGTAAATATGGCTGCCAAAACGGATGCTGGTTTCAGATGATTGATGTACCTGCAAACGAAATGAAGAGAACATTCACTGCTGCCAATTGACGGAGCGCATTCAAACGATGCCTCATCGGATGCCACTTTTGCTGTCACACGGGATAGCGGAGCGCTGCATTAGCGCTGTAGGACAGCTGATTTCATATGTGCTTCACGTGGCAAAATGAGCCGGTAAATCAGAAACCAGCATGCCGATGTAGCAAAGTGTTTTTACACAGCCGGTTAAAAGTCCCACTGTTACGGTGACATTATTGAATGGGAGGTGTCCTAATTACCCATGGGTGTCCCAGAGTCCCTAATCAGAGAGCTGCCAGAACAAGTCTCGTCAGTCACCTTTCCGCAGGGATCTCCAACACTATGTGTCCTCTGTGTTTAACTCCCAGTAAATACCATCCTAACTACCTCTTTGTGTTCACGTCTCTGACACGTGTTGACTTAATGCTAGTGATTTGGTTTCTTTTCACAACCTGCCAGTCTGAGGCATCCATTTCACTCAAGGTTTAGGTAAACAGGCTTCACATGCAAGGGAAGGTTGTTCTGGTCCTGCTTTTAACAGACCTTGCTTATCCATTGTTCAAATGAATTAGTTACTTGGATGAATGTGAAATCAGGTTCTCGAGCCTGCGGGAGGTTATCCCCTTTAAAGCAGTAGCCCTCAGTGACGTGTATTTGTTGAGAGATGGTGCTCACTACTGCCAATGTGGTTAGCTCCAGTAGGTGTTTCAGAGACCCTTTCAAGGCAAAGTAAATGGTAACAATACGGTAAAAATACAAAGGAACATGTAGCCGCAATCTGTTTTTTCTTTAGTAAGCTTACCAGTGACAAAGTGATCCAAACAAACTCGTATATATTAAATCTTTCTGGTGTAAGCTCTTGCCTACTTAAATTGCAAATCCACCTTGATCTTCTTTATGTTGACAACCTTCAATTTTTGTATCCCTGGTGGGTAACGATCTTTGGCAAACAAGAAAAATGACTTGTCTCTCTCCCGATCAGCTCGATATGAGCAACCATGAACAGCGCAGAAATTTACCATAATGAGCCTGTGTTATCGCTGTAGTTTTATCCTTTGTCGTTAACCTGAGATTAAAAAAACTATATTTTTGCTGGAAAAATACATTAAGTTGTCCTCCACAGGTCAAGGTCACATGGTTTGTGACATGTTTTAAGAATTATCCATACTATCCCCTTGCACCGATGCTACAGTGATGTCTTGTCTCCTCATCTGCATAAAAATTGCACCCAAGTGGGAAAAGAGTGAGTTTTTTGGTCGGAAAACTGAACCCTGTGCCACAACCAGTTAGTTTGCACAGCTAGTACACACACAACAGCTCACCATTTTAGTAAACTTCTATAGGATTGCTGCATAATTGCACATAGAATAGTTTCTCGGGAGCTAGACCTCAAACCTAAATAATGGACTGATTATGTATATGTGGTCCCTGACTCAGGTAAAGACAAATATGATTTAAGTTATCAGAATGCTCTCATAAACATTTCATAGTTACTGGAGAGAAAGTTTATTCCAGGCCCTGAACACCCTGCCCCTTTGTTTCATAATAAGGGAAGATATCTCCTTCTGTGTGCGCTCTTAAAGGTGTGAGTGACATGTCATCAACATTAGCCCGCTTAGCAAGTCTCAGTTCTTAATGAGGCTCTATTGAGGCTGTCTACTTTTCTGTGCTGAACATGCTTTGTCTTCCCAGCACTGCTCTTTTTAATGATGCAGATACTGATGGTGCAATCTCTGGCTTCTGTCTGCTTATTTTCAGTTTACCCAGGAATGTGTCCAAGTTGTCAATGGAGGCCGACACAGAGAAACTCTTTTTTTTCCACCACCTCTCATTATTTGGAGAATTCAAAAGATTCAAATAAACTGAAAATAACACCACAATGCTATCAAAATGCAATGAGAGGATTAAAACCTTGTGTATTTTGCCATCAATGTACCTATGACTGAGCAGGCTGGCAGGTTGTAATTATATTCTCCAATGAGGCTACCTGCAAGTCCTTAAGGACTCAACAATACGTTTAAGTGCAAGAGCAGAAATATGTCAAGAGGAAACCTCCCACAGAAGAATCTGGATGTCAGTCACAGGGACAGAGAGAAAAAGAGGGAGAGAGACAGAGAGAGAGGCTACAAAAGTGCTGCCATAGCATGCATTTTACCAAATAATTTCACGTTTAAATGTTTTCAAAAATCTGTGTATGTGGTAGTGATACTATTACTGTGTAAAGAACAAAATTGTTCAGGCCAAGTGTTGGTCTTCACTTGATGCCATTTGGTAGCTGTGCCCTCCTCCATTTTTCTTTCAATGGGATGCTCAATTAATCATCGCATGCTTCACCACTGCAAGGCTTCAGATACAGTGGTGGCACAGAGTACTGTAGATACTATTTCATATTTCATTTCACAGCATGTCTTGAATCTATAATGATAACCACAGATTCCAAAAACAGTATCATAGCAGTTACTATTAAAAACTCTGCAACAAGAAAGCATGACATTAGTGGCCAGCCTTGCAAAAGAGGTAAACTTCCATCTCGAAGGACTCAGACTGCTTGGGAAGTGTATAATTGTGCCTGCAGCACTCAGCGCTCCAGAACTCCTCTGTGAGCAAGCAAGGATGTCTGCAGAGCCCGGTCAATAGTGGCTCTTCACCCGAATGCAGAATTAAAGAGCGCTCTTCACAAAGGTCTGCTTTCACGTTCCATTTGGGAGGATGAGCGAGGAGCATTGCTGGCTTACACGCTCCCTTCAAAGAGCATGAGCCAAGATCAAAATATTTATTTCAAACGTGCCACAGAAGTGCTGCAAAAAGGTTTTCTTAATGGTTTCGCCTAATGCTCCATCCAGCTGAGGCGCTTTCAATCTGTGTACCGGCCGAGTACCAGCCCAGGTGAGAGAAACAAACAGCCTGGGAGAGGGTGCTTCAAGCTGGCTGTCGGGGGTAGCATAAATAGTGCACATCCGGTAAAAAACCCTGCTACTGTGTATCAAGAGGATAAGTGACGCTATAGTGATAATAATGCTAGATTAAATTCCTATAGCACCTTTCATAGATCTCGAAGTACTTCATGCAACTCATACAATCAATGCCCCGCATCCAGGTGATGCAGGGGAGCGAAATGTTTCCCCAAAGGGCTCTTTGCAGGGGTAAAGAGACTTTAGATAGCAATTCCATTCCTAGAGGGCACACTATTAGCCAATTAGTTCTATACACCATGACCAAAGTAAAACGGTTCATATAGCAACACAAAAACTGTTATCAGCTGCGACTGATGATCTTAGCAATAAATTTAGCTAAAAGCTGCAGATCACGGTTATGGCTGGGCGTAACTGAGATTAGAAGTAAGCATGAAATCCATAACCAATACAGTCCTCTTTACCAACCCATTTCGCAAAAGCAACGGGTGTTCCCAAAGTCTGGATATCTAAAAATACAGCTACAGCAGGAGGAATACTCGGGCACTTGGTAGGGGTTCTGGAGCCAAAATGGATTCTTTACAGCCACACCGCCATAGGCATGCATACGCCGGGGACTCCTCCTGAGAAAACACACACAGAAGCTCTCATCTCTGCCCCTCATCCCCTGCACAGCTGGAGGAGTTTATGTGTGCGGTGTGTGCGATCACATGCCACGCAGGGTTTATAGAGCGCCTCATACATATTCCCGCTCTGCATCTCCTAGGGGGCAGAACATGCGACAGCAGGGCTATAGCTTTCCAAATCAGATCATTACAGGGTCACAATGCACTGGGCCCAGGGAATGTGAATGGTTTTCATCAGCATTCCAGGGAGAATTATATTTCTCAGCTGGAAATCTGCCCTGCCATAGAGTTGCATAAAAATATGATATGTATTTATTTACTTTATTTAAACCTTTGTATTTATCCCAGGTTGAAGAACTTTTCAATGCTTTTGGTCGAGAATCCCATTCAACAGTGCATGACATGCATACTATTGTGTCACAGATATCGGTTTGAGATGTGAAATGCAACTAAACAGAGCTCAGGCTTTCAGGTTAGTTCAGACCCTAGAACCACAGGAAGAGACCACTGCACCTTCCTCTCTTAGTCAAAGGAGAAACAACAGCAGTACTGAATGCATTGCGCATTCCCAAATAGTTGTACTATAAATGCTGGATGACATGATTTACACACCACGACAGTATGAGCCAATTAAATCTACTAAGGTGTTCATGTACTGTTAATGTGATTCCTCAATGGTAGCATCACATAGAATACATTAGGGATCACTGCAGGTTTCATGAGTTCACTATTTTTCACAGGAAGTGAAACTAATATTTTTTTATAGGCAGTGAGTCAGCCTTCTTCAATGTGGCTTGATTGGTGAAAAATGGTCTTGAATCAATGGTCTAATTTGGAATAATGTCTTGACTTAATGATGAGGAGTTTGTTGCCTCAACATATGCAAACATTACATACCAAATTTATGAGTGTAAATAAATATATGCTTTATATTATTTGTGTGTTCAGATGTTGCTGATTTTAAACAGGGAAGAACAGTGACATAAACATTCCTGAGAAGGAAGCTGTGATGTTGCTATGGTGGCGTAAATGGACCTGAAAGTTTACGTGAGCACAACTGAAAATGTGTCCAGCCTTTATGCAACTGAAATAGATGCATTTTGAAAGACTTACCCTCTCCAGTCCCTCAGCCTCCCCTAGGCTACTCCGATGACAGGGCCTCTCCAGCATGCTACACAGGCCTGAGACGTATCCATAAACATGAGCCGAGCATCTTAACCCTGGCCACTCTCACTGGCAAGGCAAACGGAAGGACTCTTGCAGTACACGAACCGCAGTCGCTCGTGTGCAATTATGTTTGCAAGCCATTGTTTACTTCTAGGATTTTTTTTCTGCCTTTTCTTGTCTCAATTTTCAGAGTATCAAGTTATCAAGAAGGTCCTACAATTTTCCGCCAAATGTCCAAGAGGCACCCAAGAGAAAATAAGGCTACCTGTGAGAAGTGTTGTTTTTTATCCATTTCTTACATTTTATTACTGTTGCACCATTTATACAAGTACATATAATTTGAATGCATCCATGTTACATTTTTTTTTCTTTTGTCTCAATGAGTGGTGTTGTTGTGTCAGCAACACGGATTGGAACAGCAACTTTATTTGCAATGAATGCAGAATCTTTTTTTTTCCGTTTCCACTTGACCGAAAGACAGGACTACAGGTGCACCCAACCACGGACATGCATTTACGTTGTCAAGAGAGGAAGAGACAGAAACCTAAAGGGCGAGAAATATATATTGATATATATTTATATACCTAGAGAAGCACAGAGAATGACAGAATGAGATCAAGTCAAACAAAGAGAGAGCGAGAGAGAGAGAAAGGAAGAGAGAGAAAGAGAGAGATAGAGATAAAGAAGTCGGTGAGTTTGGTGGTTCTCAGCCAAAGCGAGTTGCACATCCCCCACAGACTGTGGAAGGTGAGTAGACCCACCTCACGTGAAAATATTTTTTAAAAATTTCTGCAGCTTTTGTTGTGACACAGCGTGAAAAGGCAGCGGCTGCTGATTCACGCAGGGTGGTGTGTTTACACTATGCGGCAGCTCACAGGCCCGCCCCCACGCACCTCTGTGACGGCGGGCCTGGGTTTGAGATCCACCGAGCTCGGGCCGAACGATGGGAGCAGATATGTCAGTCAGAGCCGAACCAAAGTTACAGGAGAAGCAGGGGCGAGGGGGTGTTAGGGAGATAGATGGAGGGGGAAACGCTGATGGCACCGGTGTGGAGGTGTGGTAGTAGGGGGGGAGGTGGAGCGGGGAGGGGGAGGGGGGTGACACCTCCGGCCTTCTTAAAAGCAACGGCTCAGGCCTGTGGAGAAGCGGGTGTTGGGAGAGAGAGCAGGGAACACGACCGTGACACCATGAGAAAGGAGACCGAAAAGCCAGGACGCAAGAGGGAACATAAATGAAGAACCGCTCGCTGCCGGATCGCTCCAGCACTGACCATACAGGCAGAACGGAGAACATAGCACCCTGGAGAGGTGAGGGAGGAGAGGATGGGAGAGGAGAGGAGCGGGAGGAAATGAGTGAAGAGGAGAGGAGAAAAGAGGAGCGAGGGAAGAAGGGGAGGACTGAGAGTGCATGTCCAGCTGGTAAGTAGATTCTACCCTCTCCATTTCATTTTCAGACATCTGCCTAGATAGTCCAGGAGAATAAAATTGGTGGTTTACAGTCCCAGAAGCTTCAGGAGGAGGATCCAGACAGAAGAACAGATGCAAGGGAGATGAGGAAAATCCCAGTAAGCACGGATGGCAATCTAGGCAGCGGCTGGAGGGGTTGGCGAAGGGTGGAGAGGTGGGGGCAGGAGGTTAAAACAGAGTTGTATCAAAGTTCAAATACTACAGCAGGAAAATAATAATAATAATAATAATAATAATAATGTGGGTGGGCTATTTAATTTAATTATTCATTTATTTTTGTTGTTGTTGGTGGTGTTTTGTTGTTGTTTTAAAAGAAGCTGTCCATTAATCTTGAACTGCTACGGTTTGATCCTTGCTGGGGACTGCGGCGTCTGTGGCGTTGGCCTCCTTGGGCGGGGCCGCGTTCTCCACGGCGGCCGTTGTGGAACTAGGGGCCGGCTCTTTCGCGGGGGCCTCCTTCGGGGACACGGCGGGGGCCGGCGCTTCCGTGGGCTTGGGCTCCGGGGCGGCGGGCGCGGCCTCGGCCTTAGCTGCTGCTGCTGCCGCGGGGGCCTCAGTCTTTTTGGCGTCGGCCTCGTCCTTGCTCTCCGCTTTGCTGTCGGCCACGGGGGGCGCGGGGGCCTGAGCCTTGGCCTCGGGCTCTTTGGAGGCCGGAGCGGCCGGCTGCTTGTCCTCCTGCTTGGGGGCGGCGGGCTCGGCGCTCTTGGGCGCCTCGGCCTTGGCCTCGGCGTTGGCCGCGGGCTTCTCCGGCTCCTCCTTGGCGGCCGTGTCCTTGGCCTCGTCTTTGGCCGCCGTCTGGTCGGTGGCGGGCTGGGCGTCCTTCTCCGTCTTCTCGGCCGCCGCCTCGCTGTTCTCAGCTGCCGCCGGCGCCTCCTCCTTGCTCTCCTTCTGAGCCTCCCCCTCTTCCGCCGCAGCGCCCTCTGCCTTAGCGTCCTTCACCTTCTCATCGTTCACGTTGTAGCCCTTCTTCTTTTTGCTCAGCTTGCCCCCCATTTTCCTTGTTTCTGAAAAGGCAAAGAGAGAGACGGCTGTGAGCTTCACGCAGTCAGTCACCAGTGCTAATTCCATAGCCATTAGCATTATTCATTCATTATCCTAACCCGCTTATCCTGAACAGGGTCGCAGGGGGGCTGGAGCCTATCCCAGCATACATTGGGCGAAAGGCAGGAATACACCCTGGACAGGTCCATCACAGGGCACACACACCATTCACTCACACACTCATACCTATGGGCAATTTAGACTCTCCAATCAGTCTAACCTGCATGTCTTTGGACCGATTAGCATTACCAAATATTAAATTGCTCGAGCCCAAACTGACATGAAATCTACCGAAAAGAGTGCAACAAGTCAGGCCATTATGCACCAAGGAGAATGTGCAGTGAGAGCAGCCAGAAGTCAAATTCTGATTTCCCGAGCTGGCGGCAGTGGTGTTTAGATCGCTAAATGCTCAGGACCCATTAGCCAAGCTTAAATCAGCAGCGAGTGCTATCCTCGTGGCACCCCTGCGCGTGGTGCCAGCCATGAATCTAATGCTGTTATTTCCAAAATGATGAAGCAGCAATGTTCATTTTTGGCTTCAAGTCACAATTTGTGTCTTAGCGACCCTGCCCACGGCTTGAATATTCCTTAGCTAAGCTAAAAAAGATGAAATCAGGAGGTTGTCCACTATGCCGCAAAGATTCAGGAAAGATATTATTCAGGACAACTCGTATTCAAGGAAAAGCATCCAAGCATTTCTTTTTTTTTTTTTTTTGATATTGTTTAGGCCTTTTTCAGCTTTATTGGACAGTATATAGTATAGAGAGACAGGAAGAATGGGAGCGAGAGAGAGGGGAAGACATGCGACAAATGTCAGACGGTCGGATTCGAACCGCCGACGTCGCGGCTCGCAATGAGCATGCGGCCAGTGCTCGAAAGGCTGCACCACCGAGACACTCAAGCATCCAAGCATTTCTAAGCTATATCTCTGCTATTATAACAAGTGCTGTAATTCCAGTTAATAACTATGATTTATCAACATCGCTTTGGCAGTGGACAACGTTCAAATTAGCCTATTAGCACAAGAGGTGTAAATATTCCCCCCATTGTCATGTATATAACTAGGACCCAGGGCCGGTCCTAGGCATAGGCAGTATAAGCGGGTGTCTAGGGTGCCATCTGTATGAGGGGGTGCCAAGAAACAGTAAAAATGGGAGAATGTAATGCAATGCATGAATCATAGTCCGCTAAATCCCCCCAGTCACCACAGTCCTTGATTGCTATCAACCCCCACCCTGCAATCTCACAAAAGCTAAAGCCGGCCCTGCATGGTACACAAGAAGGTTGTTTTGGCTTCAAACGGCAAGGAAAACACAGATATATTGTAACAGTGCCTGGAGAGAGCTTCATGATTCACTGGGGGAAAATGTGTGCCAACAGCAATTTTGGGTACTATAGTCATGCAAATCAAAACACTGAGGCGTAAAATTTTGATAACAATGCATAAAAGCCAGTATAATGTTTCCGCTTATTTTACATTCTACAGATTTAATAAATTAATTAGTTAGACAAAAAAACCCATAAAGTCTTAAATGTGCTGCACTTCACAGTCCCAATTTTTCTTTATTGCCAAATTTGGATTGCCCAATAATAATTTGTGCTATTACTGCAATGTCGTGAGGACTTTCGCAACCTATGTGTTCTCCAAAGTACCAGCTAAAGTGTGTAGTAATTTCAACAGAGGACAGCAGAACTGTAACAGGCAAACCACCAATGCCTGTTTGGCCAAGGGAGTCATGCTTTGGAGATAATACTGAAACCCTCCCTTCTGAGGCAACTACATGACCAAATGTTGCTTCATACCACGAGATTAATGGGCTTGCCAATAACAGTGTGGTTTTGTTTTTGGTAGCATTCGTCATGACACTCACAACACCCAAGTGCTGTCACTCTGGACCCTGTTCACCCATTCTCCACCCCGAGCCATTACAATAAGTAAAGAGTAAATAAACTTCGACATATTAGGGAAGCGGTTAACACATACAATGCGTTTCAGCTTTCTGTGCCTGCTCTCATGAAATATTCACGAGGCAAAGTGCTCTAGGATGGAGCTGGCAAAAGTCTTGAAATCAGCACGTCTGTTACTGTGGCAACGCAGATGTCAAGTGGGCGATTCGCGCCACAAATTATTACAGAAAGCTAATCAGATTGTTCACAAACAATGATCGGCGTGCAAAACAGCATAATCCCTCGACCCTCGAAACCTCTGAGCATCAGGCCAGTATGAACAACGTGCACAGTGTACATGCTAAGTGCACGGTGTTTATGTCGGGAGCCGGTTATTCATAAGCCAGTGTAATGAACTGCCTAGCACGTAGGCTTGAGTCACGCCAAGGCACGGTACTGCAAGGACGGGGGAGGCCAGTGCAGGTGTCGCTTTGGCCCATCTGTCTGCTGGAAAGAAATCCACAGGCTCCTGGCTCTCCAGCCATGACAGCTCCATTGAGCCTGGCTCCATGGGTCACAGGGCCATCTGCCTCTCACCAGCGACCGCCACCTTCCTTACTTCACACATCGCCTCAAACGGTACCTCGGACCGGCTTTCCAAAAGGAAACCGCCAGCGCTTCACCTGACCGCTGTCACCTCACACATGACGGAGCCGTAAACACTATTTCATTTCTCAAAAAAAAATATTCCAGCACAAATATGGAAACATCAATATCAGGGAGGGAACAGTATGGTTGGTCTTACCGACAGACAAACCAATTAGAGCTTGAGTTTGAGAAATGAATCTAACCATCACGCAAATACACTATGAGGATGCTTTTTTTTGGTCAGAGAACAAAGCTATATGCACATTGAGACAGGCAATTAGGTAGCTGTAACTAACATTCGCTGCAGAGCCAGAGACCATGGGGAACTACTTATGATCTGACTCTTGCTGTCAGAGCAGCTGTCAGTTAGACCTGCAACACACACCGTCATGATTATTCCTGATGGTCCATGGTGGCACACTGTACTGGTTGTTAGTGCTTGTGTTTATAACCCGAACACACGAACAAATGCTTGTATAATGGTTATAATGGGTACAGTGGGACAGTGGGAATAATGGGTATACATTACCTGAGTAAGTACATCCAGCAGTGTAAATGGATATTATATGAAAAGCATTTCACTGAACATCTGCTATGCAAACAAGTAATGTAATGCTAGCCTGAAGCTGAAACATTTTACTCATGCACTCTACGCAACCTATCTGGTTCTGTCAGGTTTTATTTTCAGTACATGCTGTTGAATACATGAGATCACAGAATGGTTAAGAAGCCCATGTTGTCTCACACCATCAGAGGGGAAACCACTTAAAACATCACTTTCTCTTACACCGTTTAATAGTAAAGCAAACATTATCACGTAGTCATAAATAAGAATACCCATGTCATGTCAAGTGTGATAAAAATTCTCTAAAACATGAACAACACATACATACTCTATCCTTAGTATTCTTAGTTATGAGAAGAATGATGCCTTCATTGCAATTCATATCTTATTTTTTAACAATTAGTTACTAAATTAGCTATAACCTATAAAAGCCTATAACTCTGCATTGAAATCAGTCATTTTCCCTTGTGCAAGTATAAATAGGCATTTCCTGCAATTGGAAGTAATGTCACTGGGGTGCTAATGCAAAAACGTATAAGAGGATTGGTGTGAGGGAGGATATGAAGCTTCAGAGGAGCTTTTTCAGGATCCAGTTTTGAATGCTTTATCAGAGACAGGCATCTAGAACTTTGCTCTGGCCTAGAAACTGTAATACCTGCCAGGACATTACCTCAGCATTTACAGTGGCATCTCGTGTCTAAAGAGAGCCATGCCTAATCTATATCACACAGACAGCTGGGCTGAGGGACATGCACAAATAGGGGAGACATCAATATCAAACATCTACAGGATAATCTTCCTGTCTCGCAAACATGTGTGTTTATATTGTACGGCCTGTAACAGAAACCCTACCACACTAACTTTCCAGATGTGCTTTTCCAAAAAAAAGAGCCATTTGGCTGACTAATGCAGATTCAAAATGTTACTAGGGGATCAGTGAGCACAATGATTTTGCCTTGAAGCAAGGGGCTTTCAGTGTGATTACAGTATTTTGCACTCCAAAATGTAATGTTCCTTCTTGAAATGACTTTGCAGTGTGGTTCTGGGTCATGACCAGATCTGAAGGAATCTGAAGAAATGTGTACAATGGCAATGGAAAAGACCCATTTTACTCTGACAATAGCAGCCATCCTGAACGCAGCAAATTGCCTGGATTCCTTTATAATGAAATCATTGTCAAATATTGGCTCATTCTTCAACATTGTTCAGCCACAAAGCACGCTAAAAGGCAAACCCTGGGTACCTACATTGTGCAAAAAATAGTTCCCTTTCCGAATATAAGTCCTGTTGTTCATGCTATTGACTTTTTGAATATGTTTCCTTCTGAGAAATAAATAAATCTATTCTTTGGCTGGTTTGCGATATTTTTAAACTGGGTGAATACGATTTTTCCAAATCACAAAACAATCACTGCCTAAACTTTATGTAGTACACTCAGTAAACATTATTTCTGGGATCAATCTCTTTCTTTGATAGATTTAATAAATGGTAATAAAACAAATCCGCTCTGATGCTGCAGTATGTAGCCTTTGTTATGCACTACGGTGGGATACTGTATCTGGAAACGCTATAAAGACTACAACAGAGCAAACAAACACTATGCTGTCCACCTGCATTAATGTTTGCCATTATAATAAGGTTTGTTTTCTTGGTGAGTGCCCACAAGATTGCAGGAAAATAAGACACAGAGGGCCAAAACCTGGATATGCTAAGCCAGCAGTGGAAAAATCCGCTGTGCTCCAGCACTGGATTACTGTTACTGCTGATAAAACACGTCCTGTTGCTTTGTCCGTCTGTTCCTATGGACAGGCTCCAAGTGCAAGATTCAACATTTTCCTCCTGCTCCAGCCTCAGAGCAGAGCTCTGCCATTCTCTGAGTCAAGCTGCAATATGGAGATGTGGGGTAGAGATTGAAGCATGTTATGATAAATTTGATGTCGCTTGCAAGTTTGACTCCTTGGTGCCATGTCATTGCATTGTGACTTTGGCAAAGCTAGCAAACCTAAATTGGCTTTATGAATAGTTACCTGACTGTATAAACGTATATGAAACAAAATATTATGAGCCCTGCGAGACACTCCAGAAAACAGCATCTATCCAGCAAATTATAATTTACAATGTGTCCTTACATTCAAACATACTGTAGCGCTAATCACACTGTTAGTTATGGGATATGTCACAATCTGTATCTGGCAATGTTCAACCAATAAATGATCTGCATTTGTGTTCTGGTAGAAAACAGGAAGTGAGTGCAGCTGAAGATGGAAACCAGTTTTCTAGCCATATGTACTGTACATGAGCATTGCAATTGTTGCGCCTTAAAAACATCAAACTAAAGTTTTAATTTATTAATAGGTTTTATTCAGATAATCTGGCCTACAGTATTATGACATACAGAAACAATGCTTCAATCTAATTTTATATGTTCTGACAGTGGCACAAATGAATGTGCCTGGCATTTTCATTACCTACGCAACAATTGTGGAATACAACAGAAGAGGATGTGATGTGATTGGAATAGAGGACCCACTTCCATAATTATCAAACCAAATCAAATATTTGATCAGCAATGAAAAAATGCCATGTCAGCTCTAGCTCATTCGTATCTCAAAGCTATAATCAAGCCAATTTTATAGACTTGTACTGTAACATTAAAAAGAAAGAGATTTTGAACAGATATATCATTTCGAGAAAGTTTCCAAGTTATCAAACTTCAGAAAAGGGCATGGTGGATGAGATCATTTGATTTCTTTAGTTCTGAAGTATGTTGAAAAATGGCCCACTGTGATATTGGTTGAATGTACAAAGCAGGGATCGGTTGCGTAGAGTGCATGAGTACCCAATAAATTGCTCCTATGGTAGATTTTGCACGTATCTGCTTTTGTCAATAGATTGGGTAGAGCACTTTTCTTCCTGCAAAGATAGCTCAGATGGTAGAGGACAGATTGAAGATAAAATGCAGAGGAAATGATGGTCTGGATTGCATGGTTTTAAGGACGTTCACAATAGACAGTGCTCTTTCAGACTTGACAGAAGAAGCTGCAGTAATGGAACAGCTAACAAATGTGATGTGATAACTTGTGATTTTAAAATGTGTCATCGCAGACTGGGGAATAAATGACCACAGGATAGTGTTTAGAATAAATAAAGAAATAAACAAGTACATCAAATGTGCCAGATATCAATGGCATGCATATTATAAGTTGCATTTCTAGAAATATAATGGCAAAATCAGACCCCTTCCTCATGTCACAAAAGAACTCAAGTTAAATAGTCCAGTATCTGTGGAGTGCCTCTTCATGATAAAACAGCCAGAGGTCAAACCGAGAGTGCAACATACTGTGACTGCACTGCAAGCAGAGGGAAAAAAAATTATATGTCTGTTGACTAAAGCCATAATGAGGCTCTTGAATTTGAAGCAATGCTGACTACTGACTACTCTCAGTGGAAACTGGAACATTCCAGTAGCGTGCACAATGCAGAGCTAACGGACACTAAGGGACAGGGCTGAAAGAGCGGATGGTTCAGGACAGCACGCACAGGAGGAAAAGACATTTCATGTCTGTGGAAAAAGTAAAAGGTCAGCTCCCGTGGGCCCATTCCTCAGAGTACATTCACAGACCTGAAAAAGTGCATCTGGCAAACAAATCATAAGTCTTCACTCGGTTGAGCTTCAGAGATTTCATTCCATATTGCATGTGAACAGGATGCGGATACATCATACAGTATTCTTTGGTGTGGTAATTATGTAAACCTAGATACTGTATGTAGAACCCCGTATCTTGGCTAATATGAAATAACTGACTGATGTATGATGGCGGTGTGGGTGCACTGGTAATTTCCCTTGGTTCTGATGGGATGCTGTCTCCACAGTAATTCGTTGTAAACCCAACAGTCTTTATTTGATGATGCAGGTGATTTTTATTGCAGACTGTCTGCCGCTCACACAAACACCAGTGCTGATTAGCAAAGATGGGCCCTGTGTACAGTGAAATATAATGAGTTCATCCGACATGCCTATTTTAGAAATGCAAGCATAGCAGCTGAAGAGATACTGTGTCCATAGGACAATAAATGAGTGCAATTTCAGTGAAAAGAGTAAAAAATGAGAATGGTGGAGTATATTGTATTTATTTTTCAGACGAGCCTACAGGGATATATACTGAGGCTAACTTGGAGACAGAAAGAAAATGGAGCAGAAAATTTGGCATGCTTGCAAAAACCATTCAGTCGCAACAGAAGAGGCAAAGGATTGAGGGTACTTGTTACCATCAGCCATGTTTGTGACAATGATTTTATAGTTCATCCCATATTTGTTACCATAGCTCTAAAGTAAAGGGTCTTCAGAAACTGATTTTCTCAGTTAACATTAGAATGTTATGGTTTTACTAGTTTAGCATCATGGGTTGGCCTAGAAAACCAGTTCTAACATTATGCAGTTATGTTTGCCATTCTAATATATCAGAACGAAATAGATTTAAAAAAACAAGGTGAGTCCTCCGGATGAACCCATAACAGGGACATCTTAGATTGAGTAATAGAGGAACAAGTATCAAAATTCACATTTATGTCACACATCGGTCAAATACCTATCCAGATGCAGTACACCCTTGTCCAGGTTCATAACTGTCTACTTCATTCCTGATGCCAATCTTATTGAGGGGAAATGAAGCTTGAGCTTAGAGAGATTAGTATCAGAATCAGTGTCCACTACCATCCTTAACAGTGAGCCAGACATACTTGCAAAGAAAGCCAAATGAAAATGTCTTTCGCTGGCACCATCTTTTCCAAGCTGACCTTCAAGCATTGAGGCAGTGAATAGAAAATGCATTACATTTAGTATGTGATTACATTTACTCTGCATCCAGGCTGTGTGAACTACTTGTCAGACGAGAATGGTTTGCGTGTTCAAAATTCATCATTGGGTTAGATCAATGCCCAGTCCGAACAAGCTTGGTAATATCCTCAGCTGGAAACGGCTATTGATCAACCAGTTACATCTGGCTTCATCAGCCCAAGTGGACAGGAGAGGGGGAGGGGGGAACAGAGGAATTGTGTCTACCCCAGCACAGACCTGACTGTCAGAAAAGTTAAAAAAACGTGTCTGGCAGAATACTGACCAAGGTCCCTACTGAGAATCAGCTTAGATTTTTCCCATCATTGAGTACTGGGCTTGTGTGTGAATGGACTACAGTACTGTCCGGAGCAGCATGGTAATTATCTTTGACAAAGTAAAAATGACAGCTTCAACATGCGTAGCATGAAGGCTGCCCCAACACCCTTCAGGATTCCATGCGGGAATCCCATCCCAATGGGATGGCATTAGCAGGTAGGCTCTTTGAAAGCCACGTGATCGCTGAAAGATGCAAGTTGTATAGTGAGAAGTCAGTCTGCTGTGGTTGTGCATTCCTCATTAAAGGCAGTGGTCAAAGCAGTAACTATTTTCATCAAAATGAGTCTGCAAATGATAAATAACAAGTGATGAATACTCATTCAACTTTTTAACTGGCAACTCACCTAATCCAAGTGACATCCAAATAAAGATGAAAAACTGATATGCATTTTTGCTGTGGCATGCGCTGTGATTACCACTTTAAAAGTGTTCTGTTCTGATTGAGCCCTGACTGAGTGGCAGACGTGTTGCTTGCAATATATGTTTGAAGAAAAAGAAAAGCCAGAAGTTCATAAATAGAAAATCAGGCCCTTGCATATCTTACCATGGATCGCTTGTCGGGTATGAGAGACAATTTCTGTAATGCTAGAGAAGAGAGTCAGTGATGATACTTGTGGACGTTGTGGACATCTCAATTGAACTGCTTTGATTTTCCATTAGCAAAAGAGTCTTGTACTGGCTGTTTAGTATTTCACTTACAGGGCTGTCAGCTCTCATTCTGATAGAGTCACAACCAATCAATAGAGCATTGCTGCAAATGCTTCGATGTAAAAATGAAAATCAAAGAAAAGGCACTTAATGGTCAACATCCACTCTGCCTCTCTCAGTCTCTCTCAATTACAATTTTTTTTGTTCATCACAGCTGTATCAAAAGAATAATTCTCAATATCATTACTGTCATCAGAGACACAACTTTACAACTGTTATCAAGCTGTTTTGAGTTGCTACGACACACTTATTTGGCTCCAATGCAAAACGAGTGTTCACAAGCAATGACGGCAATTAAGAGCAAAACCGATTCATGCGGCAATGATAATTGATATATTAGTCATGCAAGCTAATGGAAGCCTCAAAGGATATTAATTATGACCCATTATCATACTTACAGTGCTACATATCATCCACCTCACTGATTCAAATACTGCATTGCCAGAATGCTTAAAATACCCACAAACCTAATGATAAAAATGATAATAATTTTGAAAAAGCTAAGGGAAAAACGGCTTTACATGCCATTATAATATCATGCCTGCATTAAACACGGGAGTCTACCTGTATTTGACACAAAATATCTCTAGCAGGCAGCATATTATACACAATAGTCAAAGATCTACAAGGATTAAGTCAGAAGACACTGGTTTGCATACTGTATTTGTCATGCCCTAGATGGCCACTGGTGGCTTGGCATGTTTGGAGTGAAGTAATGAAAGGGGTGGAATTCTTAACCTCTGCAAACTGTGGAACTGATATGAATATGACATAAAAAAATAAAAATAAAAATGACTCCAATGTGACACCAACCTTCTTCAGTTTTATAGGCCATTATTTCTGTGTGAGAAAAATGTTTCAAGTCGCTGTATAGTGTGTCAGAGAGGGGAAAGTTCAGCAGGGTGAGTCCTCCTGATACTATCAGTTTGCAATTTAACCTACCTATTTGGCTTAAAGCCACGGTAAAGAAAGTATACACGTATTGCTGTACTATGGGGTTATATTCAAAAACAGATTAAAGGGGACATTTCCCCATTCGATATACAGTACGACTGTAAACTCCAACGCCCTTCGTTATGCGTATCTCTGAATCGACGCGCCGACTCGGCGCACACGCGTCTGTGGAGAGCTCTTGCGGCCTGGCGAGCCGAACGGCAGACACCCTAATTAAACGGGCGCGCCGTCATAAAACAGCAGAGCCGCCGTCTCCGCGCCGCGCGATTGATCCGGATACGTCTCCATTAGCCGCAGCTGCAGCCCCGCTCCGATCCTCTCTCCGCTCGCAGGCCGCCCCGACACTCCAGCGCCTCTTTCATTCCACCGCCGGCAGACTCCTTCCACAGATAAGACAGCGCAAGCTCTGATCAGACAGCTGCGCTGGCAGGCTGCCAGCCGCCAACGGAGCCCTTCCACGCTCAGAGACGCTGAGCTGTCACGTAGCGATCCGGCTTCTCAAAAAGTTTCACTTTACTAGAGCTCCTCTGGAGTACGGCGACTGTAATGCAATGTCTGGTCATTCGGGGTGACCAGAGTCAGATTTTATGCACATGCAATATACAGGTGTGGTACACAGACCGATGTCTAGACATCTAATGGCTGATTAGATTTAAATCACTTTCACGTGAAATGTATCGGGTACAGCTTGCATGCAACTGTGTACCTGGTTTGGATGCTGCGTTGTTCAACATTAGTTTTCTTCACGAGAGCATCACAGAACCAATGAGTAGCATTACCAGTGGAGCAAACATAGTGGAAAACAACAGGAATTGGAGTCGTGTCAAAATAACATACCAAGTTACCAAGTTTGAGAAGATATGTTGACAAGAGGTATGTTAACCTCTCTACTTCAACATGAAATATTCACCAGATTTCAGAAGATTTCCATGTTGGAAGAAAGAATGACATGATTGTGAACAAGGAAATTCATTGTCACTCTATTTCAGCTTGAAAGCAGGCATATGAAGCAGGCAGGCCCATCAAACAGCTGATCTGCATGTTCCTCATTACACGGGGTATTAATGGGTGTTGTGGCGCTGGAATGCCAGCAGGAGCTCAGCATGGCTGCAGCACCCTGCTGTAAAATCCAGCTTTGACCAGCCACCAGCAGTTTGAAAACCTGGCTTCAGCTGTTTTTTTCAGTAGGGCAGTCATTGAATCAGTGATCACACATTCTTTCAGGCAGAATGGAACTTCATGAACGGGGCTTTTTCCTGAAACTTCTTTTCCTTTAGCAAAATAAATCTATAAAGAAGAAATAAACAAATAAATAAATAATTATGCAGGAAAAGCACTTTGCACTCCCCTTTAGAAATCCATAGCATTGCTCTAAGATTAATATATCCAATTTAAATCCCTCAAAGGTAAATTATTAGATAACACTCATTATTAGACACTTAAATATATAATAAAGGCAGTTTTTTCCCAGAATATTAAAAATAAATGTTTGGAGCTCCCAGCCGATGCGCATCGATAACTCAAGGGTGAGCTAGTTTTCTTTCGTCTTTTCCTGTCTTACAGACAACACCCTCACTTGCAGGAAACTGAAGGCAGACTGACCCTTCAGCCACATTGAGTGTACAAGCGTGTAATTTCCTGCTATAGAGTAATGATGCAGAATGAAGTTTGTGCATTTTCGGGAAGTGAGAGTGCTTCTGCTGACTTCAGCATGACATGAAGGAGGAGGATGAGTCTCGATCACAAGTTGCACACCATTTGCCCTAATGAAGTTTCAGCCTCCCACATATGCAGTGCCTTTCCCCTGTTTGTGCACTCTCCCCACGGAAACACCTCATCATGGCTCACAGTGTCTGACAAGCTTAGCCATGTTAGCATTTTCACATGGCCTATTCTTCGGTATGTTTGTATTTAAGAGACACTACCGAACGATATGATATGAGCAGCTCTTATTTGAGAATAATAAAAATTAAAAAAAAATAAAAGAATTAAAAGCAGAACTTTACTGGGAAAATATGAATACTGGGAAGCCATGTTTTCAGTAACAAATGGCCTTGTGCTAGACTTTTGTGGTTTCAAATATCTCATGCCAGCCACTCAGCCTAAATCTGAACATAAACATATGTGTTTCAGCTATATACTGTGTTTTATATATACAAATGCCAGCTTTTTCTTCCAGTACACCATGTGGAGGCTGAACACGCTTTGGCTGGTGGTACATTCCCTCTGGGTTAAGGATGGGACTCCACCAATTATGCAACGCTTTGCTTGCCACAAAAACGGAAACGGTAGCCAAAAAAGACGGATGGGCAGGGAGATGCAGAGGTAAGCCTCACACCCGTTTTTGACGCAGAATAGGCAGACACAATGGCTCCTGCAAAGGGAACAGGAAAGCAACCCGATAACCACACAAAAACAAAAAAAGGGAAACTGTGAGGACCATTTACCGCACTAGTAGCACGTGACGAGACTTCCTGCGCGTTGTGAAATGTTATGACAAATGACCCCTCGCCAAGAGCTACCCGTAGACCTGCACATATTCTTCACTCTTCATTACGCTGATGTTACCTGTGGCTGCGCTAACAAGGTGGTGATGACAGTCCCGCAGGGACATCCCAGCATGCCCTCCCTGACAGCGCCTTCCTCTTTGACCAATGACCCGGCTGTCCTGGGCTGAATCCAACTTCCAGCGCGTGCTGAGCACCTTCGTGCCAGTGTGAGAACTGCACACAGGGGACATTTCTCCTACACAGAGCTCAATGGGGACACGTCCACGGTTTTGTTGACACTGATTTAATATCTAACTGGGAAACAAAGGGGCTCCAGGAATAAAATCAATTCTTTAACTGACTCAGATTTGTGCAGTCTCAGGCGTTGACTTTTTTACCCTGGTCAGAGTCTATAGACATAGAGGCTTACGGCTGGGGGAGGAATGGGCCACACACTGGATAACACCGCAGCCGGCCGGGCACTGGCCCTCTCGCTGTGTGAGGGAATGTCAATAGTCTTCTCGGTTGATGCCACATTAATGGCGTTTGATGCAGGCGACCTACAGCATGGATCAGTGGCCAATCTGATGAAGCAAGATAAGAATTCAGGGATCAGACTCAGCTCCCCGCAATAAGTGGCACCATCTGCTCATCAGCTCGGAATAGCTTTAATGTTCCCCTGGCAACCGTCAGATTAACATCAGGTCTGCGCATAGCAAACACCACGGTGCAGAACGGCACCCAGATAAAGAAAGCATTTCAAATATGAATCAACGTGTATAGGTAACACAACGAGGAGTGTCCACTGGATCAGCGCATCAGGCTAGTCTATTGATTAAGCTCATCCTAACTGAATTTGACTAGGTTTGGGTACGAAACACCAAATCAAAACTGATATGTTGCTTCGATTTTCACCCAGGGCAGAATCTTTTTTCTGTGGGTATATGACATTAGAATTGTTCCATTTGTCATTAGAGCACCAGACAACCTAAGGTAATGTGAGAGGAGTCAGGTCATCCAACATCTCATCCCAGTGCACTTTGTCCTCCATTTTAAGTTCTGAATTTATACATTTTATTCATAAATTCAATTTTTCCATTCCCTGCACAGTGTTTCATTCATTTAAATGGCCGGTAAGCTTAAAATGTTGTGCAAGAATGAAACTTGAAACAATGCCCAGTGTTTATAAGGAACAGTTATACTGTGGTTAGGCCTGAAGATTAATGCCCACTGTGCAAAAGCATGCGAGGTCAGTTTTCAGACTGAGATTTGCACAAATATTATTGTACAATCTGAATTTGGGCATTTATCCCTTGACTTATATTGAGCCTACCTGTCCAAAGTGACATCTATTCCGGGTACAGATATGAGTATAGTACACAACACATCTGTTTGCAATGTGATTTTATTCATAGAACTGGCTGTGCTCGTGTCTTTGTTCTTTTTAACATCCCAAAAAAGGAATGATTGTTTGGTTTGATAGATGTTTGGAAAAAACGGTCACCTTGCAGTTATTATTCGACTGCACTCCATAGCTGACTCCTATTCTTTTGCTCTGAAAGACAATTGCATTTTTCATCCGCGGGGAGAATACATCTTCTATTGCTGTGAGCTGCAAGGCTTTAACAATGCGCCCTGTATTTCCCCGCAAACAAAGCTGCATTCTGCCTCCTTGAAAAACACAGAAAACACTGTCAGTTTCACACTCAAGCTGTCATAGCGGAAAGACAGTCAGCATGACAATACAGAATATTGTCTCTCCTAAGATATCTCAGACTGCGCTTATGCAGATAACATCACAGTACAACCTCAAGCCCTTCCTCGTTTAATGCATCCGACCCTCTACATCGGTGGGTCTGTGATATTTCCACAAGCTGAAAGGGTGGCGTGCGTCCTCATTGGCCCATTGCTCGGAGGACTCACAGATGTTGGACGCTGATGTTGTTGGATGTGGGAGGTTGTAGTGTGTCAGCCCCGGCACTCCATCTGTCAGCATGTCAGCAAGGCACCTGTTCAGTCTGTCCTTACGATATAAACTAGGATCTTAATGGTGCTTCCAGGAAAAATGTAAACCTAGCGGACACCTTTGGTTGGCCATGCAGAGCATTTATAAATCAGCCTTATTAAGGACCATTGATACGGTGTGCATATGGATGTCAATGACCATTTTTAACCTGGAGGAAAATGCTCAAACATCCATTGACATTTTTCCAGAAGAAAACAGTTCCAGTTTTATGCCCATGTTAAATGATAATTGGCAACCTGCTGATAATCTTTCAGAGAACAGCCTCAAGGTGCAGCACATTAGATAACATTCTTCTCTTAATAGAGTTGAAAATCTTTCACCGCCAGCCTTCTGCTGCAACAGCAGAGGTGGAGAAGGGGCAGCTCCTTGTACACCCCAGTGCACCGTGGGTACTAATTAGAATCAATGTCAGCTTCCAAGTGCTATTCTCCACCTCCAAGCGGAGGTGCTGACACACCCATATGAGACATTAAAGATCAATATAAAGCTCCTGTGTTTGCAATGTCCACCTCCATTACCCAAGAGAATACAACAGGTATGCTTCTCAAACAATTGGTCAAATCTAACCAGATGCTGAATCCTTTTGACAGCACATTTTTTAAATTCTCAACATAGTTGTATCTTTTGTGGCAGGTTACTGAACGGGTCAGAGTGCCGTTCATGTTGTCATGAATGGTTGATTCAGGTTCAATTACAATAGTTTGCCAAGGACTTTACAAGACAATACATCTCTGACTGCCCCTTTCTGATAATCCTGACTTGTAAAGACCACTTGTGTAAACTTTATGCAAACATGACATACGGGAGAAAATATTCAACATTTTACTCACATGCAACTGAGTAAATGTAGAGCGGATGCTATTAAACTGAAGGTAAAATATCTCAGGAATGTGGGCATTATCACATATAGAATGAGCAGGGAAAGTGCGCAATATGTTTTCCCTATTGATTTAACTGCAGAGGTTTCAAAGGTGCTCATAATAACCCACAAAGCTGAAAAGGACTCCAGGGGATATTGATTCCATGCCCTGCTCAGCAACTGCAGTTAATTAACTCAGTTAATCCTAAATTATTTTTTTATTAATGTTCACATGTACTGATATTATTAACTAACCCCTCATCCCACCTGAAAGGTAGGTAGGTAATTGCCTTAAAAAAATAAATGAGGGGGGTTATATGCAGTATTGGTTTTGCTGCTCTGAAAATGTTAAATAAATAAATGGATTTCCCTGTGTGTGAGAAGATAAAATGTCCAGCTCCCTGTTCTGTATGATATAAACAAAATGTTTCCCTGTGTCAAATACAATGAATAAAAAACTGTCTAGGATACTGAGCAGACTTCTGCTCTATGTATTGAGGTTATGTAAATTGCATTGTATTTATACGGAACTATCATTTATACAGAGGAAGTGGAACATGGTTTGTACACATGGTTTGATGAAGCTGCAGAAATATAAAATTCAGACACCATGGAATGTTCTGGAAATTTAAAATATAGACTCTGAGGACCTAGCTTGCATAGACATTCAGTATAACGTTTTTTAGCTGACAAGAAAATGGAACAGTTGACATTGTTTTGCGTGCCTTAATTTGTCTGTGCCAGTACTGTGTCAATACTATCACCAAGCCACCTGTGTGTGTGTGTGCGTGTGCAGATATATAAAAACAGGTTGAGAGGAACACAGATTTCATGCTGTGTAAAACTTGGAACTGAGAGGTTTTTTTAAGTGCACATTAATTTCACCCCCTTCAAAATATGTGCAAGTGTCTCATAAAAGATTATACTTGCAGTAAGGTGGGGGGGGCATCTCTCTTTCCATTCAAGCCCAGAAGCAAAGAAAATGTTTGGAAACTGCCAGGGTTGCTGGGATATGAGAAGGTGACATGGGAGGGGGGAAGAAGGAGGAAGCAGGTGGCGCGAGGAAGCTGATCCCAGATCAGCGGCATTTCAATTCTAGGCCTTATGGCGGCCAGTTCCAGCCTTCTCTGTCAGCTCTTATTGTCTAAATCAAAATCGGTGTTTGATTTAGCCATTGCTGTTCAAACATTCAACTGACAGTGTGACACGCCAGCCAGAAAATCACAGAAGCGTACACCAGTGACGTGGAGAAGTGTTTCTGAAGCAACACGGACATGTAGGTCAGCGAGAGACAGAGCAGACCAGATGTAGCCCACGCTCACAGAGGAGAGAGTGGCGAGCCGCGGCTTTTCTCATGGCGGCCATCTTCTCCCCCTGCATGTGGAGCGGTGCACACTGACATTCCCTCTGGCCTCGTCCGTCCTCCAGATTAACAGTATCCATCAGAACAGAAAGGGCATCTGATGAAAAACCGTCCGACCCGCTGCTTTCTTTACCTTTCACATTTAATGCACTTGGTGTTTGGATCCATGCTGCCTGGATGAACTTGAGTCCTGGAAGCTAACAGAAGTATCCAGTATATAGGCCATGTTGCTCTTTAAGAAATCAGTGAAAGCAAAGCTCCTGCAGGTGGCACAGACACACTGACGATGTGCTCTGTGGCCATGATATGGATTTAATGTCAGGATGGGGAGCTGGGGGGAGTGTGAACAGTAGAGTGTGAAATGATTCACTTTTCTGTTATGTCTCTATTAACATTGGTATTTTGCATTGTGCATACATATTTTATGAGTGTGCGGAAGATCAGTATGTCAAATAGAAGACTGATTAATGCATAAATTACAGGTTATTGATGGTTTATACATTTTTTTAAATGCTTAAAAAATACTGTATACTCATATTTTTTATGTTTTTATAAATGTCCAGCTGATACACTTGCAATCCTGAAATATGTCATAAGACTTCAGAAAATGTCAATACGTCAATAAGTCTGGGGGTATTGTTTGTTTGGATATACCAAACATCTGAGCATCTGATGTTTATACAGTGTCCAATGTAACACTAATATGAGGCTGTGAGTTAGTACTCGTGGAGTGGATCAAGCCAACAGTAATACATTTCCATTCTTAGATACAACAGTGTATAAAGATAGTGAATTTGGTTTGAGGAACAAAACTTGGCTTTCCAACTAGACTGCCTGGGGTTTTGCTCTTTTAAATGCTCATTGCTTAAATCAAACATATTTTAAAATGAGTCCCACTTTGATATTAGAGGCACTGAGGAAACTCGAGACAGTGCCTCTGCCATTAAGCTTGTTTTATGTTTGCATCAATCAGTGTTCCTCTTTATAGCATTTTTAGATCTCTGTCTTGCCACGCAAGCAGTGAACCAAAAGTGCCACATGATGCAAGCTGAAGCAATTACTTAAATGAGAGATTTGCAGATTTACTTTCGGTAAATTTAAACTGTTGCTTTTGGTATCTCACCGACAACGGAGACCTATGATTTGATATTTCCCATGCTTTCTCTTTTCCTTTGAAGTTTTAAAGGTCACAATAGGGCTGCTTTGCAGGCCGATTTTGCAGAGGTAGGGTTATCTGTGATCATGGGGCAAGCTCATCTGTGTAGATATCAAAGTGAACATAACTGCATTGTAATTTCTTTGTCTGTTTTTTTTACTTCAGATTATGTTTATCACAATAGGCCAAGTTCAGTATAAAGATAAAGGCAAAGAGGCAAAGAGGCAGAAGATGAAACCTGATCCATTCAGAAGCTTGGATTGCTTTGAGTTCATGGGAGTGCTGCTATACCCAGGACACCACCGTCGGTGTCTGTATTCCAGGGCATAGGAGCCCACCTTTCCCATGAGCGACTGTGCATGTGAACTGAAACCTCTCCCCTGTCATCTTTTGAGATGTGCTGTGTTTTCAGGGCCAGGGGCTGGAGAGCCCTCCAGAATCCGGCACGTAAACACAGTCCGTGCTCGGAATGCGAGAAATCTAGCCGAGCGGGGTAGGGAAAAAATGTGTCGCTTGGCAAGCTGCCCCCGGAGGCACCGACAGAGCAGGGGTGCAGGGATGGGGAGACAGAGGAACAGTGCTGTAACCTAAAACATGAGCAAAGGAAAGGGTATCCGTGGTGACTGATAACGGTTTTAACATCTACTGAGTGAGGGTAGCAGAACAGAATCCGTAATGGTCCCATCCTGAAACACCGTATATTAGCTCTGCGGTCTGCCGTGACTTGATCAATGCTTAATAATTTAGCTCCCCTGTAACAGAACGATTGGCATGCTGCGGTGAATCACTTTTATTTATTTATAGTCAACGTTGTGCCACCCGTGCCCACGCAAAGACCTCCATCTTAGTGACTAATGGCATAGGCTGGCTCAGTCATGCAACATGCAAATCATGACCCGGCTTGTGCTAATGGCGAGTGCGTTTTCTGATGGAGCCACTCGGAGGGGGGGTATGAGGGGAACTAAAAGATGGCGAAGCATTGAACCACACACGTTCCCAGGCTTCCATGTCACCACACGTTTAGTGCTGCATCCCATAATCCCAGGCTCGCATCAGACCAAATATTTTTCTGACACTTTGTTAATAAATGTCTTGGGCTCTCTTTCTGAGAAATATGTGACCCCCTCCCCCCCCCCCTTTGCAAGAGGCAAAGCCTTCCATTTTACAAATGTGTAATCATTCAGCTTTAAGGCAAGGTTACCATAAAGAAAACAAAAAGAGGCCCTTCCAAGCATAATCCAAACACAGCAAAACACAGAGTTTTTACTTAAAGGGGAAGGCCCTCAGGGAGACAGGAGCTGCTACTTCAATCGGTGGAAAATCAGACACTTCCTGCAATCCTATGACACTGCTTACCACCACACCACTACCGGCAGCCCTACCCACTTAAACGACAAACTCCCCATAAATGATGAGGAAGCTGATTGCTCCTCACAATGTAATGGAGCTCTGAGGTCGTCCAATTATTGTGGGTGGAATACACAGTTAAGCTTCCACTCCTTTGACTGTAATGGTGTTCTCTGTAGCTGGCACCGGATAAAGGCACTGCAATGCAGAGACTGTTTGTGCTCACCGTGCTCACTTGCATTCCTTATTAGGTCTGCTCTTTGTCACACATACTTGTATTAAATCCAGTCCAGGTTCTGGTTAGGTGACAGTTACACAGAAAATGTATAGTTACGAGATATGCACATTGCTTGTCTTATACATGGAAGAAGAGCAACAGATGGGAGCAACAAGCTCCTTAGTGACTGGATCTTTATGCTTTCTTAATGAGGGGCAGGAAGGAATCTCTGACCACCTTCATGATAATACTCCTCATGGAACCAATCATTTAGGACTGACCTTCAACATTGGCATAAGTGCACGTGTCCGTGTGTGTGTGTGTGTGCGTGTGTGTGTGTGTGTGTGTGTGTGTGTGTGCGTGTGTGTGCGTGTGTGTGTGTGTGTGTAAATTAAAGCAACAGGGGGTCTAATAGGGCCTCCTCCGCCCAGTTGAAAACATGCAAAACTTAAAGGTGTCCAGAAAAATGCACTAAGCTGTGTTTCAGTGCAGGTTTTGTGCGGCCTGGAAGTCTGGTACCTGCCCTTGACATTAACAAAGATGATGTTTCCTTCCGACATGTGAAAACGGACCTCTCATAATCTGTGTTTTACAGGCTGTAACTCAGTGGCCTTAAGTATATGTCCTGAGGATCCACTGCATATGCTGTTTTTTCACTGGATCAATTAAGGTTGATAATTAATCCATATGCATATTCTTTCCTTCAACTTTCCAACATGGTGGAATCATTTGGTGTCAGTGATAAGTGACTGTACTGAATTAAGTGCATTCATTTGATGAAATTAAAAATGTAAACTCTTTATACAGTAATTGTTTTCCAAATAACACATGAATGCATTAATTGATCTGATTAAAGGTCCTGGGATGTGAACATTTATTCTTCATAGTGAATACAGCTATATTTGAACTAATGTCACCTTAACAGGTTAAATCATTCAATAGATTTTAAAGGTCTAATTAAGAACAATTAACAACTTAATTGCAATTGTGGGTGGAAGGAAAACCAACATGCACATTGACCTCTACTGAATGATTTTATGAAGGCAGCAAAGATGGCGGTAATGATATATAGGCACATTTAACTGCTACCATGGAATACAGCAACATCTGTCAAATGAGGCAAGGACCTGCAGTTTAATAAATGGCCTTACAGCCATCAATTAACATGCATGTTTAATTGAAGCTTCCTGAAAACAGAATATGGAGAAGCCACAGAGGACTTGTAAGGATACAAATGCTATTAGCCCTTACAAGAGTGATATACAGTATAAACACTTGGTAAGTCCGACTAAAGGCTTCCTGATAAATGCTGCACACTTCCATCTCATCTTCAGACAGTCGTTCTATGTTTATAAAAATGGAATTAATAATGAGTATGAGTGAGCAATCAAATGGATGCCGGTATGATTGTTTGCATGGTGAGTCACTCATGGATAGGGAGGTGGTGGGGGGGTAAGGGGGCAGGCTTTACTGTCATCATTCCTGGAAGCTGTCTTAGCCACAGCTGCGGTGCGTAGGCATTTCCTCTGGCCTGCTGTGAAGTGCCGATTGTGATTCCAATTTGCTGGAATTCAAACACCCCCTATTTCTTGAGCAGAGTTTATTTGAAGCTAAATAATGAGCAACCCACAAGGAATACCTGACTTTGAAAACTATGAAACTTAACCTCGCTACAGGCTTCCAGACCTTCAGATGTGATGGAGTCAGCCCAGGCTTTAAGGTGCTGGGCAGTTGCTGCTCACAGCAAGTTTTAGAAGAGATTGAAACTCGAAACTGAACTGCTTCACTGAAACTGGCCAGCATCCTTTTCTGGAATTCTCACACTTCCTCTCTGGTTATGAGGTCTGATGGAAAAGTCTGCTCTAATGTTCAGAAGGCTTACTCTGCAGAAATTAATGGACAAGCACCTGAGGTCTTCTGCACATGTGTGCACGTATGCATGCATACTCTATAGAAAAACATGTGCCCAGACAAACACATTAATGTGCAGACACAGATACACACAACCCACAGAAATACAGGCATGGAGTATGCACAGACACTCATTCACAAATATGAATTAATATGGACATGTAGAAATCATATACAGGACATGAATGCACATTCTGTCTCTGTCTCTGTCTCTGTGAATTTGCATTCTCAGACTCTGAGATGTCATAAAAACACCAGGTTAGACAAGCACACAGCCTACTCTTAAGACCACAACTATGGCAACTGTTTTAACAAAGTTACCCTCCCTCAACTCAGACACACTCCTGTATCAAAAGACCCCTGAACCACCCTGTGTTGGACATGCTTCAATCAGTAAGTCTAGAAAGAACTGACCTGAGAACATTTGAAGCACAAAACATGACACCAGAGCTTTTTTCCCACAATCAATGGGCACTGTTAAACGCACCCATATCAATGGAAAGGCATTTCCATAAGAACATCCCAAATGGCACTAAGAGAGGATAGCCAAACTGGCTCCCCTGAGAAAGGAACTGGGAGGGGTTTGAAAAAAGAAATCAAAAGTCGAGAGAAAAAATGTTTAACGCTAATGATGGACAGGCTCAGCAAGCCACCATCTTTAATTTTGAATTCCTCCAGATGTTAAATGTGCTGTTGCAAGCACAGGCCAATCTAATCGCTGCAGCCTCATCCAGCAGCTTATGAAAGGGCAGATTTTTGCAGAGCACAACTCGAGCAGACAAAGTACAGGCGCCGATTGGCCAGATGAATCACTTTTGGGCAGTTTGGGGGAAAACCCAGCAGTCTGGTGCTCCCTTCCTTGGGTGGCTCTCCTTGGGGCAGCTAGCCATGGTTGCCACTGGCATGGTAAGGATTGATAGCAGACTGTAGGACACGTTGCTACCCAATTTTTGCAGGATGTACTTCACTGAACCTGAAGGAATAAACTATCTGACTTCATTCTGAACGATAAAGAGGAGTTGAGGGAGCCAAAACCATATAATCAAACTTTTCCTGGAAGCCTAGATAACAACAAAACTAAACTAGATTTGTGGAAGGTTTTGTATCATCTGAATTTTTTTTGATGGAAAGAATACGAGAGAGCCTTGTTTCACTGATATGCAAAACATTGCATATAAACCACATCGCTACCTTTCTTCATTTGCCTTATAACATTGTTTTAGCTGTACATATATGATAATACATTGTATGTATGTATTTGAAATATATGAAAATAGATACATAATAAAAACACATGTCCTAATGCCATTTCTTCCGCACATACAAATGCCCTACTGCCACATGTATGTGTAAATTTGTGCATGTTACAGATTGCTATGAATTGTATTGTGATACTACACATGGAAGTATATGCAGAGATAGAAAATGAAGGTTCAGAAAGTAAAAGCCATTCATACACTGTATAGCAGACACTGGATAAAGTCAGGTTTTATTTTTAGTTAATTCTGCCAAAATGACAAACAGCTGCATCATATCAGTGTGTTAATTCTTACTTTTTCCATTTCAGGAATTAAATAATACTGTTTGTAGGAACTGAAAATGTTTACAACAGAAATAGATCCAAAAATGAGGACACTTGTAAGATATCAAATGTATCTGTATTCACCTGCCAAGCATATGTAAGAATCTGTTTGGCAAATGTTCTTCTATTGTTAGTTAAGATAAATGGTTTATTTAACAACTATAACAATCATATAGCCTATTTTTTATCCGTATGCATTGATAGCAATCTGACTCTATTAAAAACATGACTGTACATTGGCACTATACCTACAGTCAGTACAACTGTGCTGTCTATACATTGCCCACTGTATTTTGAGGTCTTTACCCATCCTGAATTGACTTCAAAGTAGCTACCATTGATCTTACTTGACAGGAATTTCAGATCAGCCATGTTATGACCCTGAATTTTATTCAATTTATAGTTGCATATCGGTTCATATCTTGACACTTTATCATGTTGTTATGATGTCTAGAACATAATAGATTGGCTAATTGAATTACCTTTTATTTTGATCATTTTAGCATAGTGAGTTTGGCTGGATGAATTTGCATATATTTGAATCACGTTTTCAAGTTTATTTGGAACGTGAAAGGCTCAATAAAGTGATCCTCCCCAAATCCACAAAAGACAAGGAAAACCAACTTAAAGTGTGAAAGTACTGAAAGTAGTGAATAAAGCAAACTGATACCAAAGCTGCAGAGCAATAACAACAGGCCACAGGCACATACAAGATTTAAACTTCAGGCCTTTTCTGAAAGGCCTTTCTTCACACTGAGACTATCAAGCCATAACAAAGGATCGATACTTCAAGTTACCCTGTTGTGTTGCGAGGGCGTGCAGATTGTACCTCTGCTTAGAAAGGCTTCTGCAAACACTGCTGATTCTGGCCAACTCTAGAGACAGACATGAAATACCAGCCAAATGCATCATCCAGATCTATCTGCTCTTTTATTCTGAGTCTTCAGGCATTTTCACGCCTGGAAAATGTCTCTCTGTCCTTTCTCTCCCAGGCAGACCCACAGAGTGGCCTTAAGGTCAGATTCTGGGGTTCCTCAAGAGAGCTTGCAGAAAGGATGAGCAGGCTCTTCTTCGCTGGAGGCAAAACTGATCTCCTGCATCAATTACAGCTGTAAATTCACCGGTCTACACAGGCTCTATAATAAAAACGGCTGCTGTGTTGTCTGTCAAACGGAGAGCAGCAAGATTTGAAGGACCAGTGAACGTACTTTCCTCCTTATACTCTTCGGTTCCCATGTAAAAAAAAATCCCAGAAGTCCCAAAAATACAAAATTGCTGGGATAATGAATTCCAAAATTCTCTTGAGAGAGCAGATTGAAAAGTTAAGAGTTTTCCATCTTCATTTAGTAATGAGGTCACTTGGTGACTGATAGTCAGTTCCAATGGATTCTGCTCAATCACAAAAGGCTAAATGCCTGTGGGTTGGTGACTCGATTTTTTTGTGTGGATATATTTTCATCTACACCTCTCTAATGTGTCCAAATCTGTTGTCTCTCCCCTGACTGCATTATTAGCTCGTTTAAAAAGGTTTTTTATCAGGCATCCAGGGCCACTAAAATCCTGGTGTACACAGTAAATGAAATGTCATTGTGATATAGAGGAGACAACAAAAGCGGTGAGTGCTAGGCATTCTCATGCACAGCACAAAGAGCCTCCGGGGACTGCTTACTGAAAACCATTAACATCTGACAGCTACCTTATAGGGCTGGCTGTAGCAGACTATTTTGTACACGCGTGGTGCAATTTTAAGATCATGTCTGCGTTAATGTGGGGTTCAAAATGGCTGTTGGTAAGCAAGGCAGAGAGATTCAGCATGCAAACTACAATTTTGAAGACACTAGTTTTGCAGACTGTACAGTAGGAGTAGGACAACCGAGTTGAATGGACACTCTGTGCTTCTATCGACAGAGAGCTTAGGCAGTTGAGGTGCTGTTATACCTACAGCATTCAGATGACAAATGACACTTTCAGGTCACTGTAGCTGCTAATTGACTGCTAAGATAACACAGCGACTTTGGGAAAATGCTGTACATTGGCAGCGCTGGAAACAGGGGTCCATTATGCTCTGCAAGGCCCATGGGGGGAGTGTACAAGCGAGTGTATATCACTTGTTCCCTAGGAAGAGAGGTCAACCAAGCACCATGCACCTGTCCACCTCCAGTCACAGTAACTGTTTAATCATGTAGCGTTTGGAACCAATCAGCCCTGATTAATGGCACACCGAATTTAATGTTGAGATTTTCAGGGAGCACAGGCAAGTGCCCATTTCGCCCGGCTCTCTTTGGCATGATAATATTCCAGTGGTCGCCGCCCACTGGGGATACGCCATCCATCAGAGGAAACGGCCTCTCAGAATTCTGCGACGGGTGGCAGTTTTTTTGAATGAACACTGAGTACAAAATGCTCTGTTTACCATAATATCAGTACTAGTAGCCCCTTTGTATAATGCATTCAGCAATAAAGGCTCAGATCCCTCATGAATTCCAGAATAGCTGGCGTTATCATGTTGTTAGTGTCAATGAATTTTTTTTTTTTTTAAGGGCAACACTTTTTTATTAAATATTTTTAAATAGATCTGCTCCCCAGCGCAGGGCTGTATATATCATGCAGTCTTATGAGTTCCCTTTTGGGCCAGTGGGGGTTGCTCAAAAGAAATGAGGCACAGATGCCTATCCAATGGAACCCTCCCATGTCCTGAGTGACCCAGGCACCGATTGTGCGTCGCCCCATGGAGCTACCAGCCACAGTGAGCACTGCCATGGTCCAGATTTGGTCCAAGTCATCCATGAACCAGAGTGTGGTGCCTTAACCGAATGAGCCACCCAGCAGCCCGCAGTCAAGCAACTGTCTGTGCAACAGTACATTGTACAGTATAGCGATGCTACAAACATACAAAGCGTATGGTGATTAACTGACAGTACTCCCACTCATATCAAGCACTGGGCATTTTTCTTACAGATAGTGTCCAAGGTTATTATTAATCAAAGCACAAAATAGAGACAGCTAAGCTTGAACATGCAATTTAGGAATTACCTTCCCAAATGATTAGAGAACTGGATCTAGCCAAAATCATCTTCATAAAATGGACGCCATCTTCTCAAAGAAGGCAGAGGTATCAGAACAGGCGATCATGGAACTCAGTTGTGGCTGAGCAGACAGTAGGTTGGATAAGTCAAATATTTATTCACCCACTCCCTTCTGCTTCTGTTCCAACAATGGCAGGTTAGGTGTAGCCTATATATTTTGTCTATTTTTTTTAGGCTTCTTTGCCTGTAAAAAAAGGTTGAGGCTGTATTCATTGCTTCCACATAGTTACATACATATGTTGAAAATAATTATGTTTTAAAAATATATAAATGCTGCTGCTTTGCATTGCCCATTAATTGCACTAAAAAATGAAAAACAATTTGTATTTGAATCTACCTTTTCCTCTAGCATTGGACATAATATCCTTCTAAACCACTCAGTGTGTTTTTCTTTGATATGCCAATTTTTCTGACAGGTGTAAAAGTGAAAAAAAAAAGAATCTAGGTCCAGATTGGGTTGTTAGCACTGCTCACTGCTCATGTGTAAAGTATGGACTGGCTCTGTCAGGTGAACTGTTGCATAAAGAGCATCATTTGCACAGAAACAGTGCAGAACCACTAAATTGCCAAGGGTCTGTGGAAAGCCAGATGTTTTCCGAATGATGCACACAGACACACACACACAGGCACAGACACAGAAAAAAGGCACAGGCAAGTGCACATTCATGGATGTAAGCAAATACACACACACCCATACAAACATATACACACTCGCACAATGGTGTCTGTGTCACCATTATAGCACAGGTTGACGAGGAACATCTTTGGGTCTCTGATTGTGTCACAGAAATGACTAGATGGTTCCATGTACTTTTCTTTTTGTTCAATATGAACAGTTATACCGGCAGGTAACATTACAGGGGATGCAAAATCAACGTGGTGTGTGAAATCTTGAAGATTCCTTGAGGACCTGAGCTACCCCCATGTGTAAGCCACTCTTTCCTGAATATTCCTGTTACACTTTCCACATATGGTAAGTCACATGAGCCCACGGCAGTCTGCTCCCAAGAGGACCCCACACATGTACCGCATTTATTCCCAGTGCACCTCCCTCTGTCCTCCCTTGCCAATGAGAGGAGCAAGCGAGTGCTGTGCCCATGCATCCGCCGCTCAGCCCAGATCACCGAGAATAAGGAAAAGTAAAAATACAAAATAATAAAAAACGAAAAGGAATACCGCAGCCACAAATTTTTGTCCCGCCTAAAAAATAGCGCTGCCCTCATAGGGACACAATGAGTCACTCATGCAAATTCTGTCTGCTGTATATGTGAGCAAACTTATGAAGTTATCAAGGCCCTCTTTTGCATGGGCATTAGAATAGTGGAAGGGCAAATATAACGTTTGCATACAGCTCTGCCTTCATAATTCTTTTTTGGGCATATATTATTTGCTTACCATACATACATAGGCAAGGGCAGCCACCAGGAACCAGTTAAGGGTGTTTGAGAATTTTGGAAGGACAGCAGATTGCTGAAGCAAATGGTTGAGCTTCAGGTGGTTGGTGTGCATCCAGGCTGCAATGCCAGTCAGCCAGGCATGCAAACATACAGTACGTGCCTGAACTTGCCTCTCCCTTGAACAGAGGGGGAAAATTAGAAAAAATAGTTGATTGTCAGCATGAGCGGAGAGAGGAATGATTTGTAGTAAAAAAGAGAAGAGGAGAGGACCAAGCACCGAGCCCTGTGGGACACCAGTCAAGTTTGGGGCCGGGATCTCCTCCAGGTCAGATGGTAGCAAGATATGAATCACACTGTGTAAGTGTAGATCGTGAGGCGCTCATCTCCACAAGAGGCGAGAGAAGGATCCTGTGGCTGACGTCCTCAAATCGTCAAGTCAACAATGATGACGACAGAGCTGAGTGATTGACGAGTGAAAAGCATCTGTAACTGGGAGGATAGCAGCCTCAGTGGAGGGCCAGGGCTGAAACCTGATTGCTTGGGGTGCAGGAGGTTTTGCTGGGGATGGAGAGAGAGTTCACAAACAGCTCAACCACAGCAGTGGCTGACATAGCAGAATTAACTCTTTCCACAGAGAGAGACACTCAAATTCTCGGAGGCCAAAGCCATTGTGAAACTGTGGGCTGCAGGGGGCTGTGGTGTTAGAAATGCTCTAACCTGTAATTCTCCGGACAGATGTACCTGTTTTCTCTCATTATTGCACTGTGTCTGGCTAAATATATTGCTATTCATATACATTGTGTGACAGTAGTGAAACAATTTACTTTATGCTTATCCACTGACCGAGCTACACAAAATGCTATTAAGGGAGGGATATTTGGTTAGCCTTAACAAACCTTAATGCAAGGGCGAGATTTGATCTTCTAGATTTTAATTGTGTTTTCCTTTCCATTTCTACGGCATTTATTGCACCATAGGATTTCAGGATTTGACCAGACTATGGGGCACTATGGGGCACTGAACTAAGAACCACTACAAAAGGGCCCCGCATTCTTGTTTCAACTTGTGTGACCACACAATCTCTGCATAAAAGAACGAGGGGTGTGTGATCAACCTTTTATTATCAGCCTATTCATCCCATTATGTGATAAGATCTTAAATTGTGCCTCACGCTAATGTCATGGCACATGCAGATATTCCTTCAGTTCTTGTCATTTTTCACATCCGACCGACTGTGTTCATGGCGCCAGGCTCAGCCATTTACAAAGAGGACCATGTTCACCGAACATTCCCCTCTTTTCAGAATGACGAGAAAAAGCCACCGCTTCCATCACGACATGACCGCTCGTCCAAGCCGAGCTAATGAGCACCCACCCCAGCCACGTTCTAATTGGCAGTTCGCTCGCTGCTGTTGCTAGGCTACGGATGGATGCCAGCCAGCCCCTGTGTGTGTCTGAGGCGCCGAGCAAGCAAACAAGATGGAGCTCGCAGGAACAGTGGACGGCTCGCTCCGGATCGCTCACCACAAACTCCATCTTACTGTCTCCCTCAGCTGCGCTGCATGGGGAGTCGCCAGCAGCACAGAGCGGCTTATTGTTTCGGTACAGCACACACCCTAATATGGAATATCTCAATACGCAGCCAAATACCAGATCCGCGTTTACAGATTCATCTTCTAATATTTGCTTAGATATACGGCATATTTTTTAATACATCCCTCTTTTGCCATTTTAAGCGATGTTGATAATGCATCTTGCCAAAGTGTCATTTTACGATGCCTTTTCCAATTTATTCTGTTTCCAATTTATTCCGTTATTGACAACACACAGCGCAAACAATTAGTCATAACTGGTGAATTTGCCATTTCCAATTTACATACAGAATATATATTCCTTTGTTTATGTGTTGTAATTGTATAATATATTGCATTTTTATGGGTGCTTTTTGAAAGCTGTTACAAATCACGCTTTTGTAAATGATAGGGAGATAGAGTGCCTATGCAGGAATACTCAATCTTCAGATAATGACAGAAAACCATTTTAAAATTGATAGCTTGGCCCTTCAATTAATTGAATATTTGACTTAGGCTAGTAAATGACCGACTGTAGCTTCATACCACTGGCGCTGTAAGAGCAATATTGTGTTTTAAGAGAACATTCATTTCAACAGCCTCTTGAAAGTAAATACCATTTTCAGGTAAGGGCATTTGCAGCGAAAATTTGACTGAAATCAAGATAGTACATTTGGATGAATTGTGCAAATTATACTGCTTTACTGCTATTGCGATTGGAGAAGAAACAAGCCTAATGAAATGAAAGTATTTTAATCCCAAATCAAAATCTTTGTTCGTAGTAACCAGATTGGATAAGAAAATCCAGCATATATCACAAACTATTAAAATGTCGGTTTTACAGCCATGTTTTCCCATACATTCTTTAGAAATGGTGCCAAATGTCAAACATGGACACTTAAATGATAAGCAGATAAAATTACTGGAGGTATTTTTTTTTAGAATCCAAAAGTCCTCACAGTGACTGACCAAAAGACAGAGCTATGCCTATATATGTCTACTAACCATAACTACTTGTACAAACATGGAGTGCGACCAAGTCCTATCAATGCACTGCGGATTGCTCTTTGTGAAAGAGGATATATTTTCTCATGTACTTTAAAGGTTCTTCCAATGACGTCTGGACCGTTCTGTCACAGTATGAGGGCAGTTCTTTGTCTTCAGTTTCATCACCACCTTCAGCCGTGGGGGGATATTGTTTGTATCAAATCCGCCTGTATTACTCCAACAACTACGAAGGCTTGCTTTATCAAGCTTCACCAAGGGCTTCACATCATTCTATGCAACACAACACGTCTTTAAGTAAAGTGTAATTTCCCAAACGCTCTAATGATGCAATTTGATGCAACTTAATTGTTCCTCCCTGCAGCACTGTCACAAGATAGAGGATTGATTAGACAATGACTCGGAACAATCACGGTGGGACAAATGACAGTCATAGATCAATGCTTTGAGGATCCAGAGGTCGAGCAAACCATGAAACCAATTTGCCGTTGACCTACATAGAAACGTGCTCCACTGGCATGTCAGACTACTTATGTGAAACAGATCCAAGTCACCGAGCTCAATTCAAATCACCCACTGGAAGTGGGGGAAAGCATGTGGTTATGTTGTACAGAGGATGCAGTACATTGAACATTCATTTCTGCAGGGCCAGCCCACTTTCTCCATGTTGGAGGTTTGGAGCGGACAAGAGTCTCTGGTTTAATA
Source organism: Conger conger (assembly GCF_963514075.1). NCBI lineage: Eukaryota > Metazoa > Chordata > Actinopteri > Anguilliformes > Congridae > Conger > Conger conger. The sequence goes on from NC_083768.1 coordinate 30,932,093, forward strand.
TGTACTGATCAAAAATGTGTCAGCTGACCATCAAGGAAGTGGAATAAACCCCAGGCTTGCATGCCAGGGGAGTCAAGCATGCTTCCAAGTGTGTTCCATATGTGGTGGATATCCCAAAAATAACATTCATCTCCAAATCTATTCAACAAGGTCACCACAACGTTAATGGAACTATCCATCAACTTAAATAAAGCACTAATCATACTGGCTGCAGTACAGTGAGGAAATCCCCTCTGGAAAAGCAGTGTTCTTGTCAACATCGTCAAGAGTTTTCATAACATCTATACTTTTTCACTGTCAACAGTTTACTGTTTAAATGACCAGGTTTAAATGTCACCTCGTTTAAACACTCTGCTGCAGAAGTTTGGCTCATCCCAACAGTTGGTGTTTGGTAATCACCTTAAATCTGTTATTAATGAAACATCACCTAGGAATAAATGGTAAAATCAAATATTTTCTGAAATCTTTCATAAAAGGAAATGCATTGTAAAATGCATGCATGACACGTAACTATATGTCAGGCATGGACTATACATAGCATATTTTGCCATATAATAAAATGTTCAAATATATATATATATACGGGATCATCAGTGATCACTACATCCATGCTTGCACTTGGAAATAGCACATTAAATTCACAGTCCTTATCTCCAATATTCAAATGCTGAATAGTCATACAAGTTTTCCAGCACTACTAAGCAATGCAAAACAATACCCTCAAGGCTATCTCATGAAAGGCCTGCATCAGAACATAAACCATTCGCATCAGTAGTTATTTACTTTCATTTCATCCTTTGCACCAGTTGTTATTGTCGGCTGCCATTAGATTTAACTGCAGAATTATCTGTAGAAATATCACTACTGCAATCAATGGTTTGCAAAACCGCTAATATTGCAACAGGTGGATATGGCACTTAACGCCCAGTTTCCTCACACACGCATAGACCACTAATCCATTTGGATAGTTACAGGGACTGCCTGGATCACTCACTTAAACCAAAGGTGCCCCACCAATGAGTCTGTGTATAGTGAGTGAAGCATAGGAGTGGGCTACTGTTACAGGTATTGAGTATTGAGAGAATACTTGTCCATGTAAGTCATCATCTGTTGGCACCCTGGTTTTTACAATTGCTGCTTTGCTTGAGAGTTGCCACACAATATTGCAACTGGGCACCATACATGTTTAAAGTACTTTACTCTGAGAGTTGTCATTTCAAATTCAAGGTGAAATCCTTGGAGGAATGTGCTTAACCTACAGTACAAACAGGTACATGAATAAGTGAGTACATCGAATATAGTTTTTTAAAATTAAGTGAATTGAGTTGAAACTGCCTTTGACCAGGTCACTTGCAAGTAAATAGAAGGCAAGTGCTGTATTTTGATAGGTTGTTCCTCATATAGGGCTAAAGTTTCAAACTTAAATGATTTATTCACACAGGTCAATCTGTCTGGCGCTACCTCCAAAAATAAAGGCTCCGCCGGGTCCTCCATTATCGGTGAATCGCCCCAGGTTTGTGCTGCACGGGCCCTTAAAAGCGATTGTATCTGTATCTGTGGCAGATATTTGCGATCAGAGGGTGTCTCGTGGCTCATATCTCTTCAGGAAACGGTTCCCATCAGCCACCACTTCTATTAAATAGCTCTCACCACTCTGCTGCTCTGGAATACACAACGTTCTCAAGGAGGCCTTTAGCTTTAAAAGCTGAAGCAAATCCTCCTTCCATGCCCTCTGTGTCTGACGCCCTATAATTATCTTCTTTTTTCCTATTTGGATTTTTGCTCCTGAGCTGTTATTATGAAGAGAAGAGAATTGCCAAGTTTGGGTTCTTCACCACTGTCCTGAACTATCACTCTCTATTCATGTTCACATTGTTTTGAGGAGCATAAGAAGAGAAAGACTGAAAAACCAAATGCCTTCATTGCTCAAAACAGTGAGGCCTGTCACATCAAGTGAAATTTCAGATATACAAAGGGCCTGGCTTCATACAGAACTTGACAGCCATGACAAAAAGACCTCACAGCTTAAAAACTGTAATGTTTCATAGAAATAGAAACTTAATTATCCATGGGGCCAAGAGATGTTAACTGGACAGGAAAGAAATAGAAAGCTTTATTCTTAAACTAAACAAATTTAAAAATGCCCAAGGTTTTCAGCATATAATAGATATGATGGTACTAAAAGACTACACATTGTTTAGCATCCATTTTGTAGTAGACAGATGCATAAACACAATCGGAATGTTCTGAATAATGAGAAAAAAGATAAATATGTCTCTTTAACTACACATCTCACCTCACATATAATACTTGTATTTAGCATGTATCTGAAACTAAAAAGCATATTTATTTTGCTCTCATTACCCAAAGTAAAGATTCTCTCTACCGTTTGCTCATTGATTGCTCCCAGATTGCATTTGCAGCTCAATATGGTCAGACACTGTTTTATCAGGCTACTTTGTCCCAGTAGTCAAATCGATAACAGATTTAAATTTTAGATGTAATCTTGCGTGCTGCATTCAAGCACAAATCCCAGAAAGCACAAAAGCATCATATAATATTGCATTTTACAGGTGCAGTGGATGGAACACAATCTGCATGCAGCTTCCATGTGATCTTCACAAGGGAGAGGGGGCTGTTGGAAGGCAGTGAGACTGCCAAGATGGCCACCAAATCAATCATCCCGCCAGTGGCGTGGAAGCAGCTCCTGGAAACAGACAGGGCCCGCGGCTGGCCAGGGTATAGCTATGAAAACAAACTGATGCAAATGGGTACAACAAGGCCTGGCATCAAAAGGTCGAAAACAGGACAGACGAGGAGAGGTACCACTGTGTGCAACACAGAGCAGAAAAATGAACCTGTCTTTATGGAACACCACAACATCCATAGGCTTTACAGACTTAAGGCTATTTAGTTTCGACTCCTCTATCATCAACTGTCTTCCCAGTTCATACACCTCCTCCTTTTCCACATTCGGAATTATTCTGGACACCGAAAGACGTCACGCCACAGCCAGGAATCAATTCACAGTGGAATGGTGGGCTGCGTTTGGTCTCAGTGACAGAGGCCACATCTCCGGTTTCAATCAATATCTCTGCAGACCGTCCCCATGACTACATGCCCACACACCCCCCCCCCCCCTTTCCCCAACCTGAGAAAAAACAATCCTTCACTTCGCCACCATTGGCTGGCGCGTTCTCCCTCCCCGACGCGGCCTCCTCCTTGTCCTCATGTCAGCCCAGACGATGCTGCCGCCTCCAGAATACTGACTCGGGCTGACATATCTGCGCCCGGCTCGTTGTCCCATCGTTGTCTGGGTGAGCGGGCTGCGCCAGAGCACTGGGCCCGTCAGATGCAGGACTGCCGATTGAGGACAGCGCGGGCCCGGCGGCGGCCAGGAGCCCTGCGGCCGAGGCTGTTTGTGCACCAGAGCCAGACCTGGGTCATTACCCCAGCCCCATCAACTACCAGAGCCCCCCACCCACCCCCCCCTCACCGCACACCACAGAGCTACCAACTCCAGCCACCTTGCCGAACGAGACAGCCTCCCGCAAGTACAGCCCCCGCCCTGAGAACACGCAGCCGTACGTGTGAAAACTCCTGCAGGACCGTCCTCTCAGCCGACACTCGTCCGCTGGATGGAAAGTGACAGAACTGGGACTCGTCAGGGTGTGTGGCAGGGGCCCAGAAATTGCAGATGTGCCTCCTTGCTCTCCACAAAGCCCACTGCCTTTGTTGTATAATAGCACCAAAGTAAAGATTTGAGTCAGACACCCCCCCTTCTCCCCTGCCCCTCCTCTTATACTCCATGTTGAGAAGCTAGTGCTTTAAATACAGATAATGAATCTCCAGATTATTATCTCATATTGAAATTCATCCCACATTGTCCCCTCCAGTCCCTCATAATCATAATCATAATTTTACTGACAGTGTGTGTGTGTGTGTGTGTGTGTGTGTGTGTGTGTGTGTGTGGAGGGCGGGATTGTCGTGGGGGTGGTCAGCAGTGATATTGATTGAAACCAGAGATATGGCCTCTGTCACTTGGCTCACAGACTAAACAAGGCCCACTGTTCCAATCTGAATTGATCCCTGGCTGATATGTTCATTCTCATTTGTTCAGGTGGAAAAGGAGCAGGTGTATGAACTGGGAAGACATTGCTGACAAAATATGTTAGCCTTAATTCTGTAAAGCTACAGTCAATAGGAATGGGGTTTCCTGAGTGATATTTAAAATGGTCCTCAAACCAATAGCCTGTGTCATGATTTATTTAAGGCTTAGGCATTTGGCCATTATCACTAAAATAAATCTTCCAAAGATTCTCATATTTGTTTCAATTTTACTTTTGAAATTTATGAATGGTTTTCTTTACATGTGTTTCCCTCATGTTGCTTTTGATGGACAAGGGGGACATGGAATTATTCTCTGAGAATGAATGAACTAAAAAGTTTAGTGTTCCTTGTTTGACTCCTTGAGGGAAAACTATTGTCTTTGTCAGTCAAACACATCGTATACACATTCCTCATTAACAGATGTACATTACGTTCTAAATAAAAACGTGCATTATTATTATTTTTCAGTGTGAATATAAATAGTATCCAAAGACAAAGCATTTGAATATTTGAATCATATTTTTCCCCCTGACATTGTAAAATTTGCAGTTTCCGGGAGCAAAATTAATCATATCAAGGAATTACATTATTGCATATAGACCCTCATTCATTAATTTGATGAAACGCAAAAAAATTACTTTCCTCATATTTTGTTAATTAAGACCTGCCAGAACATATAAGCCATCAATCAGTTGTGGTTAAATGCCCAAATGGTCGCTGATCTTGACCACTTCCCCTACACTGGCCATGACATGATCAGATGGCAGGACTAAGACCCCACCAAAAACACACCCATTCCAAGCCTATGTAAGGATTCTCAGAGCCTTTGAGAAATCACACGGCCTAAAATATGTTTTTAAAACACTCTGCACCTCTGTGCCAAATGCTTGACTTGTTGCAGTCCACAAGCTATGGTAAATGCAGTGCGTGTGGGGTGCCCCTTGCAATTCCTGATGGATAACAAATACAGAGTGCAAGAATATGTCCAAAAATACTGCACATTGTTCATTTGTTTTGAAAGGAGAGAAAAAACAATGTCTGGGAGGCCAAGTGTTGCTCAGAGTTTACGGTCCTCAGTGGGCACGGATATTATGCGCCGGGCACCCCTCCCCCTGTCACACTAATGGGCCCACAGTACAGCTTCTGTCTCTGGCCCCACTCCACACCAATATCTAGCTCCTTCAGCACCCAGTGGACATCCTTTGTTGGATACTCCTGGCTTTAATTTGCCAGCTGACAATGTCCATTTTGTTTCTTCTCCTAGAAGTGCCTTCTTCTGAATAATGAGACTCTATGCTATGTTTATATTGCAATTTCCTTCACTGCCACTTCTTGGCAGTGGAACAAACAATTCACAAGAGATTTGCTGCTTTTATCCTACGTGCAGCAAACAGTAACACTGTAGCTTGAATAGACAGAGACAACATGGATGCTTTAGCAATGTGCCATTATCAACTATGTATCATTTTTGGCAAATCCATTTTAAATAATAATGATATTCCCCATTACTTTGGTAATTTAAGTGCCAGCCGTAGTTATTTTACTATGGTAAAAAGGGACTGAGCCAAGTACAGTCACATTTCTCACCTGCACAACTCAACCTTTCTCAGCAGATTTCCATTACAATATGGAAAAAAGATCTTGAAATGGAGTAGCTCAAGGTAGCACCTGTTCACAATGGCCAAAGGCATGTTCATGCAAAATAACATTGTATAGTATATCTCTGCTCCAGGTTGATTCGCTGAACCAAATTAACGTCAATACACAGCAATGTATGTACACTGATAAAAATATGTATTTAGGCATCTCAGGTGAGATATCATGAGACAAATAACACAGAAAATGCTACGTCAATTAGATCTAATAATCAAATTATCAAGGACTGTAGTTAAATTCAACTGAGAAACTCAGCAAAAAAGGATGACACAAGCTAGAAGCGTCTCTGACCCTGCAGCCCAATACAAACAATATACATTCTGTTAGATATGACGATTGGTGAATTTCTAAGTTCGAGTGGCAGCCATTTTTAGCCATGCGCAAAAGCAGATGATTTGAAGAAACAGCAACCGTTACCCATTTTTCGTTAAAATTGTAATTATCTGAAAAGAACATACATTCTCCAATTACCAGTTCCTTCGAATAATGAAGAAACGCGCGGCAATCTGCGTCAATTGTAGATGTATTTCTTCTAACACAAAATGTTAAAAAATGGGGATGATGGGAGACATGCGGTCGCGTCCCTTTCTCAAACATCATGTGCAAAGAAAAGGCTAGTAACGTTGTTGGCAACGTGGTTCTAACAGGAATAACGGAATACAAAAAAATATTACGATATTCACTTATTCTCGCTTTCGGTAATTTCTGCAAGCATGAATTGTGGTTGTGGAGACAACTGGCTTACGTCGGTCATTCATATAGAACAGATCATTACAAGCATACAGCCTCAGTCATAAAAATATGAACACTTTGTAACACTAGACGAATATGTAACCAGTTAGCCTGTTCCGATATGACATCGTAGCCTCCAACTATTTTATTCGGAATCATAACATTCAGATTGTGTACGTAATAGTCTACTAAATAAATGGCACCTAAGCAATACTTTGTCCCTAGTTCATGTCGACGTTCGGTCTGCGAAGCAGGTGATACTACAATTAGGAGTAGAAAGCTATGATTTGCATTGCAACAAAATATGAACGGTGTGATCCATTTTTTCCTGTAACTGAGTAACAACCGTAGCCTACCACAGCCGGAGAGTAAAATGAAAATTCGAATGACGTTTTTTTAAATTGTGCAGTTTTCACTTTATTCCGTAGTGGAAATAAATACTGGAGATGCGTCGTGTCGACTCCCTCATTTCATCCTGCCGCATCTTTAATTAAGACCAGTACAATATTTACTGCCTGACAGTAGCTAACGCATGAATGTAAAAACGTTTAGATAGAATTGCAACGCTCTTGCTTAAGGATCGTCATCCCATTGCCTTGTAAATTAAGCGACAATCAATTGATAGGTGAGAAAGAAAATCAATCGCCCATCCACACCCTACATGCAATGCGCATGTGCCTCGTTGAAACAAAGAACCCGGACAATTACTATGGAAAGTCATTCATTCTCCAGACAGAATGGTAGAATAGCAACGAAGGTACATACTACTGTACCGAATTCGGCAGTGTACATGCCAATTACTTATTTTACATGGTTTAGATCACGTTCATATTTCAATACTGGCAACAATGACGGTTGTTGAGCCCCCTCCCCCGTATGTGTCAGAAAATCTAGACAGACCATTTTCTGGCGGGCAAGCCTCCAGAAAACGTATACATTATTAATTTCATAGCATGACACAATTTTGCCGTGTTTGTACTGAAGTCGGCCTATTATAAATCGACTAGGCTACGTTTCCTTATAAAAGGCTAAATAATATAAAATATTGTGGTCTGTCAGCGATGTACAGCGCACCAAGAAGTCACACCCCCAGACACAAAGGGGTGGAGTATAAAATCTTATTTTTAAACCATTAAGGTTTCTAATTAACAGGTATTATTTTATGCATAATTAACTACATTGTTCTTGAAGAAAAAATAAGCCATTTATTTAATATAAAATAACCAACTTTTCAGAATTAATCATACAGTCACAAAGATAGCGTTTTGGGTAAAATAACGTTTTCTTGCATGGGCAATGTTAGCCCATGATCAGCATTGCCATGAATAGATAGCCATGAATAGAATATGTGTTGAATAAAGACATTGGTAGGCTAAAGACAACGTGTAGAAAAGAGCCTACGCCCCTTTATTTGAAGATGTTCACACAAAATATAATCGAGGCTAGTATTTTAAATATATATAATTATTACGGATAATTTAAATTCAAATGTCCAGATCATGTCCAGATATTTTCAACAATGGTGTCTTTTTAATATACACTGTGCGTTCATTGTGCAGTCACCATCGAAAACCCCTACATATCCAAATTACGCTTAAGCTCTCCAAAGATAGATGGTAGTGGGAAGCAACAGCCAGATAGCCCAGCTGTTTAAATATGTGCTTCCTCTTAACAAGACGGGAAAAATTATCACTAGAAAAAAAATCTAGTGAACATTTAAGTGACTCTTACCGTTCTTCGCTGTGAAGTTCTCCCTGCTGAAGTGTGTGTGGAATATATTTTTCAGCGGCTCTGTCTGTGCGCTCGGTAGCTGTGCCTATTTGGGTAGTGTTCTGCGCGGTTCTCCCTGCATCTCACACACGCGCACGCTCTCGAGCTGGGGGGCAGTTCACACACTACTCAAGGGTGTATAGCGCGGTTGAGACCAGGAGGGCGCTGTAGTAACGTTACCGTGGATCTTACAAACGTTCTGGTGTGAAATCAGACCCATTTTCCTCCACCGATTCAATGCGTTTTTTGGGGGGGTTTTTGGACACAATAGTGATGCCAAGAATGAGGTCAAAATTATTCTTTAACAATTTAGAAAGGAACACACATATATGCGTCATCGGAATATTACGGAAACAATGATAATCATAATTTCATAACCCAATTATCATTTAGGTCACCAGTACTGTGTGTACAGTGTGTACAGTAGCATATAACTGATATACATTAAATTAAGGTATGCGTGATGCGTTTCTGAATCCACCATACGTACATTTTTACGAGTATGTGTTTTTACATGTTTATAATGCCAACATGGAATAATTATTTGATCAATAATTGCATTACATATGCAGATGATTCGATTGATTCGATTTGGATTAGAAATTGGCGCAAGATGTAACATTTCCACGGCTGAATTTAAAACATTGACTCCGGGCGCCCCCTGCCCATGGACATGTTGCATATTTCCCACACTTGTTCCGCATTCAGATTGGGTTATTGTCACACATTCTCTGCTAGGATACACAAGGATGGACAGTAGGTCGATCACTAAAATATATAGAATACATATCTTGAAATCACGCCTTTGTAGTTTTGAATAAGTGTCGCCAGAATACGACTGACAGAGATCGCATGTGTAGTTCCGGTCTATATCCTTCTTCCCCAACACTTGACAACCACAAAGCAAATTCCCAGCATAGACATATTTAAGCAGTTCTGCATGTCTCTGTTCTCTCTCTCTCCATCTCCCTCTCAAATTAAAAGTCATAATGCGTGCATTTGTCAGAAATCACGTGCGCTAATATATGTGGCTAGGCTATATATTTCCAGAACCTAGCCAGATTACATTGTTTTTAAAAGATTAATATTCTGGTTTGACAAACTATGTTTTTTCTTATTCTTTTTGGATGTCTATTGTCGGAGGATGTGCTCTATGACTGTCATTACAAGAATATTTCAACCTCGTAGGGTTAACACCAGTAACACCAGTGATTACCGAGTGGCCGTTTGGTCACTGAACCCAAAGCGCGGTAATGGGGGATATCTTTGGCCCGACTGCAATTAACATTGTCCATCTGACAGGATAGTCGACTTATCCTGAAATGAAAACACTCAAAAACATTCCCACGCAAATGCATGGAATCAATTGGAAAATGCAGCGGCGGATGCGCGTTTTATGTCGCTGTACCGGTCGAGGCATTGGCTATAACTTCAGATTAATTCAGTCTGTCTGATGCTGACGTATAGACTCCCATGTTCCTCCTCTAGGAAACGCAATGCGTGGGTATACTGCTGCCTCGGGCTTCAAAGAAGGAATCAGTCAAGTGGATATACTTGTTGGTATACTTATTTCCAGGCCAGGCTTCACCCCATCTGCAGAAAAAAAACGGATAGTGGCTTCAGGGCCAGTAGCAGTTATTCTTTATTAATCTAACGTCGAAACATGTAATTAAGTACTTAGCTTAAATATTTAGATTCAATGCATAGTCATTAAAAGGGTGTTTGATAGCCCAATTGAGTAATGGCTTTTTTTTTGGGGGGGGGGGGGGGACTACTTCTGCTAAGGAATCTTATGCTGTAATATGTATTGTGAGGGTAAGCTATTTGCATGAAATTATTCTGGTCATATCCATTGATATTCTCCTGAATGTAGTCTGACAGGAGTAGACATGGTCAGTCTGTACCTGTGTGTGTGTGTGTGTGTGTTTGTTTGTGTGTATGCGTGCAGGCGCGTGTGTCCGCTTGTGTATGTCCGTGTGTGTGTGTGTGTGTTATTTTCAGTAATGGGTATGGGGACTGTGACAGCCATTCCAAAACCTCCACATTTCTTTCCTGTAAGTACTTCATGGTTGATTTAGAAGTATACTTGGGTTCAATGGCTTACTGAAAGCTTATAGTGTTTTTTTACCTAAAGAGCCCCAGGACTCAGAGGCAAAACATCATGAAAGCCCCCCTCCCTCCCATATTTTAATGTGCATACTTCTCATTCAACCCCAGTTGTGGCTGCCCAAAAAGATGAATTTTAGTCTCATCTGACCATAGCGCCAAAATCTAAAATTTTGGAACTGGCTGTTATGACAATGTACTGTACTTCTGCCTATTTATGTCACAGAAAAAATAATATTATTCTTGGGAATTTGAATAAGTATATCCAGGACTAAGGATGACCGTAAATAGCATGATGATATATACCCACTTTTACAAATGGGTTTTTCAAGTACAGTAGTGATAACAACAGTGACAGTGGAGGCACACACTTAAACATGAACAGCTCACATTCATTATTCAGTGTCTGGATAAATATAGTCAGATAACATATACAAAATGATGGTTTTCCCATTCTCTATTAGAGACTGTGCAGAGATGAAAAGTGGCTTTGGCTGAGTTCCAAATTTCCACTAGATGGCACCAGATTCAAACGATGAAACGGTAAAGGTAATTGCTATGTTGTTTACAGTACTTTTACATTACATCATGTTACCATTGTGACAAAAGGGGAGAACAAATTATTGAAGTGTTGGTTTTATACAGAGAATAAAGACAATTCAGATAGTGGTCAATTCCTGCCATTTCATTTTGATTTCTGCAGTCCATCATAATGAAACTTTTTCAGTTTAATCAATGCAAGGCAAGTTTTATAGTGCAATTATAAAATTGCCAATGCACTGATGAGACAAGCCAGGTAATTTAGTTTAATCTCATTATATTCTCAATGTTTTTAGAAAGTAATCATATTATCCAAATGGATAAATGATGCATTCATTTATCTGCAAATCGAGTGCCTTCAAAGTATAGAGTCCCTCAATTTGCAGTAATTCCAGTTCTCATTGAATACCCAGTTTTTAATTTAGGGAAACCCCTGCTTAGTATCACCATAGTATTTAAAGGATCATAAACTCAGATTTCTTCCCTGCCTGCGCATGAAACAGTTTTCATGTGACCGTCCATGAAATCTAGACTGATTGCTGCATTTATGTGCTTTCTCTACACCATCTTCCTCATTAACTGCAAAGGATACTTCTAGACTCACAATGTGCACAATTAGACACGCTTGTAGCAGGAGTGTGTCTTACCCATGAAGCCTAGCTCTGACCATCTGCACACAGCCAAGCTAAAAAAGCTTTGCTTCTTCATTGCATCATTCAAGAAACCCCTTTGATATGCACTGTAATGTATGTATTTATGAAGGGGACGCAATGTTTTAATCTGCAGATTAATTTTATGTAATTCAACATGGATCCAAAGAAAATAATCAAGAATAAAATGTGTGTGTTATTGCTTGTACAGTTTTAAATATGTTTAATCATGCTTGTTATGGGAGCATGTCTTTTCTAGTGTTTGCTCAAGGATAGGGACCAAACCACTTACCCATCCTGACCTTTAGTTTCGTTTTCATTTTGTTATTTAAATGGTGTTCAATGTGCTTGCTTTGTGCTGCCTCTGTGCTCCTCTTGTCTATTATTATTCAGTGCTATGTGTTTATGTTTGTGTGGACCCCAGTAAGAGTAGCTACTGCATGTGCAACAGTTAAGAGGGCTTCCATTAAACAAATATACCTTTGATAGATGGAGAGGATTGTCATAGGAAAAGGAAAATGCAGGGAACCTTGAATTCTAAAGCACAACACACAATTTGTGGTTACAGACTGGATATCAAGCATAAGATGTCAACCTGAATTTCTGCCGTTATCCTCCATGTGGCCATGTAGGCACTCCGAGTTCATCAATTACGCTTAAATCAGTACTTGACAAATATTTACATATACTGCCACATTGTTTTAATGCCTTATATTTAGTTCGATATGATAAGTGTCGATGGATATAAACATTGCATACTCTTTCTTCACATGCACCTGATTAGAGTCAATGGGCTCATTCCTGTCCCTTATTTCTCCTCTTTTTCATTTTCTCCTTTTCTTGTGCCTAGCTCCACCCATCCGGAGAGGACAGGAAAAGATGAAAGAAAAAGAAGTAAAGATGGGTAAGTTGAGAAAATGTGAATTAGGCAAATGGAACGTCCTCGCTCCTTCAAAGTCAGTTTGCAACTGTGTCAGTTCCATACCCAGCAGATGCGTGGCAGATGGGGGGAGGCGGATCCACAGATTGTTTATATGTCAGGCTTTCCGAAAAAATATTTCCGCAAATGATGTGCTGATGTTTTCTTGCTCAAAGGAAAGACTGGGAGATCCAAACTTCTAATTCTATCTCCTAGAAGAGACATTTAAGGGGTTGGAATTAAAGATGGTGGAGCTCGATTTCTGGGTCAGCAGCAAGGAAAGGAATGAGCAGTTTGAATGAGCCCAATGTCTGCACTTCATTGACTGATTGATTGACTGATTGATTGATTGATTGATTGAGGAAACTTTGTGCACATACTTTAGAACAGGGGTGGGGAGGTCCACTGCTGGGGGGCTGTATGCAGGATTTTTCTTCCACCAATTACCCTTGTCAACTGAAAAAATCTTGATATAGGAAATAGGGATATCACAAAAATCTTGTTTCAGATCATCTGTGATTCATGGGCTTATCAATACATTTACTGAAAATTACAAATCACATAAATGCGCTAGCTAATTGTGAAGTTTGGAGGAAGTCCATAAATTATACGCCCACCCTTGTCCACCTCTCTTGTAGAATATAGTTAACAACAAGTGTTATCTGTACATGGACATATTCTTCTGTATTAAGATAGATATATTGACAAGTGATAGTTCATCAATATATTGTGTCTTCTATCAATAATGTGATGTATAAGTGAATGCCCACTCACATTTTGCACAGATTTAGTTGTTATCATTTCTTGTATCTTTAGAGTTCATGCTCCTTATTGCATGTGATCACTTCCAGGGGTCTGTGATTTGAGACTTGCCTTTGAAGACATGCAGCCAGTGAGATACAGTGATGTGAAAAAGTGTTTGCCCCCTTCCTGATTTCTTATTCTTTTGCTTGTTTGTCACACTTAAATGTTTCAGATCATCAAACAAATTTACATATTAGTCAAAGACAACACAAGTAAACACAAAATGCAGTTTTTAAGTGAAGGTTTTTATTATTAATGGAGAAAAAAAATCCAAACCTACATGGCCCTGTGTGAAAAAGTGATTGCCCCCCCTGTTAAAACATAACTTAACTGTGGTTTATCAAACCTGAGTTCAATTTCTCTAGCCACGCCCAGGCCTGATTACTGCCATACCTGTTCTCAATCAAGAAATCACTTAAATAGGACCTGCCTGACAAAGTGAAGTAGACCAAATGATCCTCAAAAGCTAGACATCATGCTGAGATCGAAAGAAATTCAGGAACAAATGAGAACAAGTAATTGAGATTGATCAGTCTGGAAAAGGTTATAAAGCCATTTTTAAAGCTTTGGGACTCCAGCAAACCACAGTGAGAGCCATTATCCACAAATGGTGAAAACATGGAACAGTGGTGAACCTTCCCAGGAGTGGCCAGCTGACCAAAATGACCCAAGAGCGCAGTGACGACTCATCCAAGAGGTCACAAAAGACCCCACAACAATATCCAAAGAACTGCAGGCATCACTTGCCTCAGTTAAGGTCAGTGTTCATGACTCCACCATAAGAAAGAGACTGGGCAAAAATGGCCTGCATGGCAGAGTTCCAAGACGAAAACCACTGCTGAGCAAAAAGAACATTAAGGCTCGTCTAAATTTTGCCGGAGAACATCTTGATGTTCCCCAAGACTTTTGGGAAAATACTCTGGTCTGACGAGACAAAAGTTTCACACCAGTGTATATACACATTTCTTGGCGGAGGCAGACATTTACATGACACACAGAATTGGATGCCACTGCTTCCCTGCTCCTAAAAACCTGCGGTGTTGCTGATTTCAGGTCAGAATATACCAAGTGAGAAGCCTGGTGCCTGCTCCTATACAATC